>NW_026916220.1:1200000-1545000 GCF_034315485.1 Pezoporus occidentalis | reverse complement strand
TCGGGCTTATGGGGCGGCCAGGCCAGCCCAACCTTCGCAGTCCTGCTGACTCCAGCCCTGTAACCGAAGGCACAGCTTAACCACCGGGGCAGGTAAGACCTACTCAGCGAGAAGGAGATCGAGGGTGTCACCGGCCCCATCCGCATCAAACAAGAGGGAAGGCAGGCAAGGCAGCAGCGATACTCTCCAGCTTCTGTAGCAGATCAACCCCCCCCACACACCAGCCCCAAAACGCCCCAAAACCACCGACTTTTTATTTTAAACAGATGTGCGCGGACTAAACTCGGTATTTCCAGGTGTTTTTACCGCACCACTCGACATGACGGCTTCGGTACCGCGGGCACGGCTCTGTACAGCCGCAGCGGCGGGGCATCACCAACACCGCCACCGCGGGCGCACAGCGGGGCTCGCCGGCAAGGCGGTGATGTTGGACGGCGAGTGCCGCCGCCCGTACATCCCCCACAGCCGGTCACGTGGCAGCGCCCTCCGCGCCCCGCACCCGCGGAGTGCTGCGACATTATGACGCAGCAGGCCCCCCGCCGGGGCGGGAGGAGGCGCGGGCGCGGCGGGTTACTGGTCGTGTGTGGACGCGGGTTCCGGCCCGGGCAGCCGAGCAAGCTGAAAGACCGCCTCCCAGTCTGCCTCCGGCCGCGGGCCTGTGGAAGGACAGGGGCGGGAGGCGGGGCAGGGGCAGCGAGAGCCCTCCCTGCACCGGCGGGGAGTGGCTGGGGGCGGCAGCCGAGAGGCGGCACCTGGATCCTTCCTCCGTCTCCATCACTCCGCGGCTGCCGAGGAACGGTCGAGCGGGACGGAGAGGGGTGAGATGAGGCGAGTGAGCGGGTAAGGGGGCTTTGTTGCCGCCACTGTCCTCCGGCGTGACGGCAAGGGGGGGGCGCAGGCACAGGCCCGGGGTCCCCTGCGGCGGGTGCGGGCAGCGCTGGAGGCGCCCGGCGCGTCTGAGGGTTCTCCCCGCCGGCTTGTCAGCGGGCGGCGGGAGCGGCGGCCGGGGGGCGGGAGCGGGAGGAAGGGGGCTCTGTTTTTGCGAACCCCGGCCCCCGCCAGCCCGCTCCGGGGAAGTGCTTTCCGCATGAAATCAGGGCTGAACGCGGGGGTTTTATTAAGGCTGAGCGGATACGTGATGTCAGCTCTGCGAGTGGCGCTGCAGAACCCCTCGCAACACGGCGAAGCCGGCTGACACCCGAAGCCGGCTGACACTCGAAGCCGCTCCCGCTCTGCTCGCCGCCGGCGTCCCTGGCGGGCACAGCCTTCCACACTCTCCGTCCCACCGGGTCTCGCCGAAGCCTGGAGGAGAGTCAAGTATGAGTTGCATGTGTGTAACTGGGGGAAGCAAATGCAAAGTTGTCTGGTAGAAAAACTGCGCCTTGGGTCAGTCCAAGACTGTGGTTTTTGCAGTACTGGAGGTCAGACGGGCCTTTTGATGTGAGCAAATACAGTTTATGTGAAGGGGAGCTCGAGGATTATGTCCTAATGGTACTGGATACAAACCAGCTCCTAAATAGTCTCATTGTCAATGTTATCACCTCATGGCACGTTCAGTGGTTGGCTTAAAGCCACAGCTCTTAAAGAGAGATTAATCAGTCACAACTGCTTCTCAGAAAGCCTCCCCCCCCCCTCCAAAACCCACCAAAAACCTGCCAGTGCCTATGTTTCCATAGAAAATCTTGGAAGCATGGCCTTGTTGTACGCTGCAGTGATTCAGCTGCAAAAGATAACTAAAAAAGTTTTTAAAAAATGTATTCTGAAGCAAATCACTTGATAGTTGGACTTTTTTTTTTTTTTTAAGATATCTAAATGGCTGAAGAGCTACAATCTTAGCACAGGAAAATCAAAATTGCATCATTTTCAAAGACCTCCAGGCCTCCAGCCAGGAATTACACTGAGGTGCACATATTTAAGCTTTGCACAGCATGCTGTAGCAGATTTTCAAAGTACCCTGTCCTTGTATTTGGTAGGTGTATGTAGTATCAGCACTCCCAAAGAGCCATAAGTGGTATGACCTATTGGCTTACTGCTATCCATAAACATGAGCCTTTTCACCCTAAAATCCTCTGCACCTAACTCATGGGCTGCCTGCTGGACATGGCTTCTTCATGTCTTCTACAAAGACCACTTCTGTCTTTGTACTGCGTGTATGCCTGGTGCCATACTGGAGCCATGTTTTAAAGATTTTGTACCTTAAGCTGGAAACCTCATCTTGAGAGGAGGCTTGAGGGGTTGCTCAAGAAGGAATTCAAACAGTGAGAAAGGATTTTCATATGACTAAAACAATTTCACTTGTCCATCTGTCAAGAAGAAACTTGTCTCACTAACTTTTCCTGTAGGTATTTCTTCAGGTACATAGAGGCCCATGCCTGTTGTGAAAAGGCTCCCTTTGTAAGACGGGGTATGTTTCTTTCCTGTGTAGATTTGTGTGTCAAAGACTGACTGTTCCACATTACCCAGTTACTTAATGGCATCTTAAACCAGTTCAGTCATTTTTCAGGTCTTTTTGTTTTCTGATATGTGTCATTGACTCTCAGTGTGCTGCAGAAAGCAAATGTGACTTGTAACTTACTGGAAGAAGTGGGTAAAATAGGATTGTATCAGAGAACCAGTGGAGAGTTATCTCCAAATCCGAGCAGCCTGTTTAAAAAAAACAAAAAACCAAAAAAATCCAACAAACCAGCAAACAACCTCTTTGTTTGAGCAAATAATCCAGTGTGGACTTCTCAAAATACTACAAATACTTTGAATGTATTCTCAAAATACATTCAAAATACAATACGTTTTGGCATAAGGAGATGGGCAGTCTTTCAGATAAGCAGATTAGAAGATAGCAGATAATGTTAGATGGAAAATGCTCCTTTTCGTACTGTTGTTTCTCTGGTGACAGTGATGTGGTAAGTATGGCATAATTCTTTGGGGCCAGCTTCTGAGTTTATGAAAAGCTGCATGTAAAACAAAAAGACTAGTTGGACAAGGTGACTGAGTGGTGCCTTTGGAGATGCAGTCCCTCCCCTTAATACTGTTCATAAGCGATAGGTTACTTTGCATTTGTTTTTCTTTTAATCATAATCCCCAAAATACAAATTTTTGTAACATTTTTTGGCAAGGTATCAGCAGAGCTTCAAGGAATTGGAAAGTGCTTCCCTATTGTTCAGCCTTCCGGGCAATTAACTATCCCAATGCAAACTCCATAGCTGCAAGAAGTCTCCATCCCACAGGTACCTGAGGTGGGATACTGTCTGTGCTGGTACAGCTCTCCTCACACAATCCTCTTCCACAGCATCCCAGCCCCTGTTGTTTCTGCACTCAGAACAGCTCTGCTTGGACACTTGCCTGATTACAGCCAGGAAGGGGAAAGCACCACAGCATTGCTGCAGCTGCTCTAGTTTCTGTCCTTTGAAATGGAGACATGGGGGTAGATCTGCCTCCACACTGTGATGTGGTGCCAGCAAGAAAGGGGAGCACATAGCCAGAGGCAGCCTGGTGGGGGGACCCAGCCATCATGGGCAGCAGTACAAAAAACATGTTGGCAATAGTGCTGGGATGATGGCACTCTTAGTTGTGGCATCATTTGGTGGTCATATATGCATAGAGTGGTGTTGCTGCACCTCACAAGCACACAGACCAGGGGTTCCAGCAATATCTGTGGGATGCAGCAAGTTCCTTCCCCTCACCTGGTTTATAAACATTTCCACTGACTAGATGGGATGTGCAGTAGAGTTCTGTTTCCACCCTTGTCTGTTCCTGATTATGTGCTTGAAGCTGCAGAAGCAACCCATGAATCAGGAGCATGGTTACAGGAGCAAGGAGGCGAAGAGAACAATTACCATTTTAATTTTGATTTTGCTAGAATAAACCTTCATGTATTTCAGGTTAAAGTTGAAGGTAAGATACCAGAGTGAGATTGTGCTCCTCCTTCCTTATGCACCCATGTTAATTAATGCTAACCAAAATAAAGAAAATTTAATATTTTTCTGGTCAAAGTCTTTGTAAGGAACCCATTTGCCAATGCTTTGATGTATATTAGTTAGAAAATAGAGTGATTTTGTTCATTGTGAAGATTAAAAGTATGTTAAAAGAAGTTGAGAAGCATTGGATTTTGGAAGGGCAAATAGTTGCTCTTTTCAAATTCTGTCAGCATAGGGCCATAACTAAGCTAAAGGAAATAAAGCTTATATAATTAGCAAGAGGACTTGGAAGAGCATTGTGTCTGTGCTCTCTCTTTTTCCGGCAGACCTGCCTGTTTCTCAAAGGAGGCAGAGAAGACAGGCTTACATGGAGCAGGTGCAGAGTAAACTCAAGGGAATTTGTCTTTAAATGCAAATGTGGTTGTATGATAGATTTATATTCACAGTGGACCCACTGGAAATGAGAAAATAGAACATATGCATCAGATACCTTATTGATTTAAGGTCCCAAGAGAGTTTTTAACTGCAGGGAAAAAAGTAATGAATTAATTATTGTGATAGAAATATCACCTGCTGTTTACCTGTCTAAGGTGGAACTGTAATTTCATCTTCTAAGATAAAATCTGAGTGATTCAGAGGTCTGAAGATCTTAGGGGTGTCAAAGGAAAGTGCAGTCCAGCTGCCATAGTTTGGCAGTTGGCACCATCCTTCATTAGCTGTATTTACTAGTATGTTAAGGAGCATTTAGGAAAGCTTATTTAAGTTGATTTGCAGTTTATAAAGAATTATTGAGTAATGCTTGAAAATATATTTTTCAGATTAAAATGAAGCATTATGTTTCTAAGGTTTGCTGTAAACATTTGCTTTTCCTCCCCAGTTCTTGTTTGCAGTCAAACTGCTGGCATCATTTTTCTTTGTTTATACTGGAGAAAAAGGCATTGTATCATTTATCTTTTAAACTCAACCTGGTACACTGTGTGACCTCTCCTTGTGTATAAATCCTCCCCCTTCTCTCCCCCATCTGTTTTATTGTTACTGTATCAATCTGGAACTCACTATTTAAAATTAAATTCCAATTAGGAATTTAATTGCTTCCCCCCCCCCCTTTTTTTTTAGCAAACCTGTTTACCTCTGTGAGTAAAAATCATGCTGTACTTCACATGCACATGGCAGGGGTATGTACATGATTATGATTTGAAGCTGTACTGCTCTGCTGGTTATTCACCCGTGTAGTAGTTCTGCAGGATCTGGCCATACTGACTGGCATTTTGTTAAGAAATAGGAAATACCTTTAACTGCTCAGACTAGTAACATATAACTGCTGGCATGTTTATACATGAATGTACATATCTTGTGTTCTCTTTTACTAAAATACCACTGTAAATATTTGGCCTTTTGTATGCGAAGCTGTCAGTTCCTGTTGAGTCACACTAGTGAATTTATGAAGAGCCAAGAATTGCTTTCAAATTGACTTGAGGTTTTAAATATTGAAGGTGTCAGCAAGGTGAGAGATTTATTTCAATATTTGTAAATACACTATCGAAGATGTTTTTAAAAACAAAAGCCAATCCAACAAAATAAAGCAAAATGAAACTGCCAAATGTAGTGTACACAGGAGCAGAAGAGTGCTAGCAAGGTAAATAAGCTTCAGGTCACATTCTCTGACCCACGCTTCTATCAGGCTAAGAATATTCATTTCTTGTACATTCAAAGAGTCTTAAGGTATGTGTCCTAATTATGTTAAATACTGGGATATTATAATTTTGTAAATTCTGACATTGAGCACTGGATAAAGCACAATATTTGTGCTTGTTGCTAGGATGTGGGCCAAAAACTTATCTTGAATTACAGAATGGAATCACCAGGAAATTGACTTATACTTACATAATTAATTATTTGCTTTTCATTAACCTAAACCAGATTTTAAACTAGAGGTAGAGGGGTTTATAGTGGCTAAATGTAAGGAACTTTGAATAAATATTGTAATCTTGAACTCCACCAGTGCTTTTCAATTCATATCTGTGGAATCCTAGTTACCAGGGCCACTTGACTAACATGTTCATGTTTAAGTTAATCTGCACCCTTGTCATAGATGTGAATGGAGTGAGGTGGTGTACCCATGGAACAAGCAACAGGTTAGAAAATGGAGCATTCAGCTTTTCACTGTTCTTTTGAATATAATACTTTCTACACCTTCTTGATGAGGTATTTGCTTAAAACAATTTAATAGTATAATCTTCAGGAGGCAGAGTTTGTATTCCTCTTTATACATCTTTGCATTAGTTATTTGTATGGCATTCTAAGTTTTCCATAGGAAAAGAAGAACTACTTGCAAAGTCTCATGATAACAGTAGGTGCTGTTATGATTGAACAGGCCAGATCTTGGGAAAAATGCTGTCAAAGCAATTAGTTGCAAGTTAAAAGAGGACCAAATTTGTGATATGCTGTTACACAGCACATGGTGCAGTTCCAAAAATTAATGTTTGGAGTGTTTGCATCTAAATTAGTATGTTTCTGTTAATGTTTGTTTGTGTTAGTGTGCCATGTATTATCCTTGATAAATGGTAATGATACTACTTTTGGTGATAAGTTGACTCTTAATTCTAGATTCAGGAAGCCTCTGTTTACAAATAACTCAATGCAGCATTTTTTGGAACAGATTTCTGAGAGTACCAAAATCTGAGAGATTAATTTATTACTTATTGTTCAGCAATATGAATCTGCTACTGGTATGTATTACACAGATACAACAGTTATCTTGTCTGCTCAGTAATGCTTTCAAAAGCATTGATATTGTCAGTCTAATGGGTAAGTTTTTCACACCATACTTGGCAAATTTAGCTGTCATTCTCTAAAAGTGAACACAGCAATTAAACTCTCACCCACCTCCTTATAGTTGTTCTTGAAGGTCACAGATGAAGTGCATTAGCAAACAGAGTAGTGGAAAATGTATTTCTGCTCTTTACGATGATGCTCCCTATGTGGAGGAGTTAACCACTGTCTCTCTGCACTTCCTTAGTAAAGCACTTCATGAATCCGAGACGAAATGACTGGAGTGGCACTGCCCAGGGACTGGAGATTAAGTGTGATTTGAGTGCTGAGATGCCCAGATCTGGACAGCTAAGTGGAGCACAACTGTGCACATGCTCAGTGTTTCCACAGAGAGACAGGCAACAGCAAGGGATTTTTATCCCCACACCCAGAACTTTCTTAATTTGACTGGCTCACTTCTTCCCATGGTAAATTAGCCTATATGTAACCCCTGCTGCTGTGATCTGATTCCTGCCACAACTTCAATCATCAGAGTCAACGCTAGCTTTTGGGTCTTTATACTCTCCTCATAAGGCAGCTAAGCATGCTGAAGAGCTGCATTCCTTCTTGACTTGTCTTCTGGTTGTGATTTAGCAAATGCACACAAAATCTCCCTGTAGTGAATCATTCATTACACAGTCAGTGTAAGAGCATACATAAATCCCTTTGGTCACTTGCTGGACAAATGGTAAGCTATCCTCAACAGGATGCAGTGTAGTAGTTTATATTTTGTAGCTAATAGATGATATAATGTTGCAGATGAGCAACAGACCACCATTTCAGGGAAGGAGGTCCTGAATTTGAGGTACTTCATCAGCTCCTGGGTTTCTTCTGCATCCCAGTAGGTTCTGCCACTGATAGCAGCAGTACTGGATAAAGGCATTGCTGGTTATCTTGTTCTTCTGAAATAGCTAGCCTTGAAATGGTAAATAACTAATATGCCTGCTTAGGTTAGGGCTTCAGCATCTGGCATTGGTACTTCATGAAGAGGAACAAGTGCCATTTACACATAATATGGTTGCCTCCAGCTGCCTCTAGAGTGTAGCTGTATCTCTTCATTAGCCAGTAAACCTGGGTGAGCCACTGTACCTGAAGGATCGGGTTAATCCAACCTGACTGTGAATCCTCGTAGGAAAGGCCAACCAGCTCATTATCATGCCCTCCAGGAGTACAAGGAAAGCATATTGTGTAGGCAAAGGAATTAGTCCAGCTAATACAATTTAGCATAATGGACACTGTCTCAAGCATATGTTCCTCATCATGTCCCATATGCTTTATGGTATGTTCCCAGGCTTTGCTTTTTGCAAATGCAGTTCTTAGATGAACATATCTACAGTAGCACTATTTCTGGATGTGTCTACACTGTAGTTGAGTAGTTTAATTGTAGGACATGCAGACAGATCCGTACTAGCTTTGATCTACATGTGATATGAAGAAGTGTCAGCCTAGACTTACTGGAGGGCTGTCCAAACCTTTTGGGCAGATTGTTAAGCCATGCTGAAGTCTGCTTTCATCTGTCTGCACTGCTCTTTTTAACTGTGCTGTCTAGATTGGCACTACCGTGGATGCGCCTACACATGCTGACATAAATTCATGACCATGCCCACTGCTTCCTTGCAACATTGTCAGTGCATGCTCTGCATCTGGGCCTGAGTCCCTTATTCTTTGTACTCATAGAGTCTACTCATACACTCTTTTCTATAGAGTTTAGCCACTTATTGCACTGTTTAATTCCCTTATGTAAGGAATTACAGAAAAGACAATGGAGTATAGGAGAGACTTCTGGCAGTTATCCACTCTAAAAATTAATTTTACAGTCTCTCTTCCAAGTTTGATTGCTAATCTCTGCCTTGAAAAACCTCCAGATCCAGGCCACACATTTTTTGCAAGTGTTAAAATCCAGATGAGACAACAGGTTGATGTAGCAATGTTAGAAAGTTTGCATTTTTAAATATTCTTTATGAAAGTATTGAATCTAGAGCACAATTATGTGGAAAAAAAAAACCATTGTGAAATTATATGAAAACTATCAACAATGACAGTAAGGTAGTTGTAGTTGTAATAGGTAAAACACGGTTCAATTTTATTAAGAGGATTTGAATGCATTTTTGAGAGGAGTAATGGGGTTTTGTGTTCTGTATATTGCAAGGAAGAGCCCAGCACTACTGAGAGTTTCTTGTGGGTTTTGCTTTTTTTTTTTTGTTTGTTTTGTTTTGTTTTGTTTTGGGGGTTTTTTTGTTTGGTTTTGTGTTTTTTTTTTAGTTTTTTTATTGTTTGGCTTGTTGCTTTTTTTTTTTAATGGATGTCGTAATGGTTGGTTTTGTTTTATCAGATCAATTGTTAATTTGCTCTATAGTTTTGTTAGTGAAGTGTGCTTTCAGTTAAGGTAGCATGTTGTAAGAGCGAAGTTTGACAAGTATGCTTGCAAATGAGATTTTTTTTTTTTATTCAGAAAGACACTTTCCTAACCTTGTAAAAAAACAGCCAACCAACCAATACCTCAGAAAACAGCAAACCGATCTCTACCTATAGTCTGAAAAGGTCTGTTGAATATCCAGTTCTTTCACTGTGCAGTATTCATAGTATTAAACAAAGACTAGGGAGAAAACATGGTTTGGAAATTGAAGTTAGGACATAAAAAGATGAATTCATGCACATTTTTCCTTTCCACAGAAATATTTCACAAAAAAGAGAGTACTGTCAAACAAAAGAGGAATACAAAATAGACTAACACGGCGTGTATTTCTGTGACATGAGATAGGCTATAGAGGAGTAAGGTGAAACTGAGATTTTCAGCCTGGTGGAATGTTGCAGCTTATCTGCCAAGAAAATATTTTGTTTCTAGATAAATGGTTGAACTGAAAGAAATAAAATATCCCCTCATCTTTCCTTAAATAGTTATTTAAAACAACTATTTCTTACGTCTGACCTTGACACCTTTCAAAGGAAAAAGAACAGCCTTGGTGCACTGAATGGAGCACAAGAATGCAGGAACGTACTAGCTAAACCTGATTCTAGCACCACATGGACTTGAATAAATTATCTAACTCGTTTCACTTATCCGCCTATAAAATAAGAAGAAAATACGTTAGGAAAGTAAGTTAGCAAAATTGTCAATAGCAACATCTTTTTGTAATATGGCGATCTAACAGTGTCTAATCTTTCTCACTATGAAAACAATTATGAAAAGATTATGAAAAGATTTTTCACTATGAAAAAGAGTCATACTTTTTGCTGAATAGCTCCATTACCTTCATAGGTGATAGCCTTTAAATTAACAAATAGGAGAGCCACTTTGTGCTATCCTTGCTCTTCCCTCTTTTTTGGAGGTTGTGAGGTAGTCAAGGGTGTTTAACAGATACCCTTGGCTCGTTTCCTAATGGAGCTAGAAGGCACATAGATAATGTGGTAAAGAAATGATAAGAGGAACCTGTTGCAAAGGATATGGAAAAGGTGGTAGTACTGAATGTGTTCCTTGCCTCAGCCATTACTAACAAGACTGGCCTTTGCGGGTGGAGCAAGGAGGATGTACCCTGGAGGTTAGGAAAGGGAATACTTCAGCAAACTGAACATACATAAATCCAAGGTTCATGACAGGATGTGCATGAGTGCACAAGTATGAGTAAGGGGTTGGAGCATTTCACATGAGCATAGGCTGAAGGTAGTGAGGCACTGGAACAGGTTGCCCAGAGAAGTTGTGGATGCTCCATCCATTGCAGTGTTCAAGGCCAGGTTGCTTCTTGATCGGGGTGCTGGAACTAGATGAGCTCTAATGTCTCTCCCAACCCAAACCATTCTGTGTTTCCATGATTCTACTATCTGGAGCTGTTCAGCCTGGAGAAGGAAGGCTCAAGGGGACATCTCATCAATATGTATGAATTCCTGCAGGGAGGGTGCAAAGAGGATGAAGCCAGGTGGTGCTCAAGGACAGAAAAAGTGGCAACAAGCACAAACTGAAACACACAAGGTGTGTTTCACACAGGAAACACTTTTTTGCTATGAGGGTGACCGGCACTGGCACAGGTTACCCAGACAGGTGGTGGAGTCTTCATCCTTGGAGATATTTAAAAGCCACCTGGATGCAGTCCTGGGCAACTGGCTCTAGCTGATGCTGCTTGAGCATAGGTGTTAGGCCAGGTGAGCTCCAGAGCTCTTGCACCAACTCTTGGACAATACTGATGAGTATCCTTGAAAAAGCTATAAAGATATAAATGATTTCCCATACAGGCTTAAACAGACTATTTAAGATTTAGACTAGCTAACTGCTGGATGGGGGAAAACAAGAAATGGAAATTGCTACCTGATATTTCTGAGTAGCTTTGGCTGTGCCCTGCATGATTTAGATATCCTTTTGTAAGACATGAAAGTGTGATCCTTCAGCTAGACTCTGTATAAAAATCAGTACAAGCAAATGAATGTCCCCATGCATAGATTTTGTAACATTGTAGTTTCTGACGTAGTGAGGTTTATTTCTTTAATGTAGTTTCAAAAATGTAATTAAGTTTTCTTGAGATGTCTCTCAAGAATCATTCAGCTGCTCATCACTGAATTTTTCAGTTTCCCCAAGCCTTAACTGAAATAAAAAGTTCTTGTTTGACAGTGCTTGCATTTACAGTAGTTTACACTGTTTAGCCTCTAAGAATTTTTGCAAAAACATCATGGGCTATGTTTAGGAAATAAGATTCAAAAAATTGACAAGTTTTTGTCCTTTCCTCATTTAAATTTTGTCAAAATAAATATATTTGCATGGATGCTAATGGTCAAGTTCCATTTGTAGTTATGAGAAAAGTTAATATTTGCAGTATAATTGTTAAATACTTTTTAATAGTAAGTTTACTTTTAAAGTAAATACCTGTAATATATGTATACAGTCAAATTTGTGTGATTCACCAGGTAACCTCAAATGAAAGTGGGCTGTTCTGAGTGATATGGAGTTCTTTTGACGGAGTTGTTGAATTCAAGGTTTGCTTTTTGGCCTATGGCCACAATATTTCCAGATATATGCTCTGTGTGATGCACCCTGCCTAAGGCTGGTTCACATACCAAATGGAAGTGTAAAGCTGGTTACTCGCTGGTGCCCCAAATCCTGACTGTGAATAAAACCCACTTTACATCAACAGGAAGTTTCACTCTGAAATTTGGAGTATTAAAGTTTGTTAGAGATTAGTTGCTGAGTGTCCTAGTGAATTTCAGTGTGCAAAGCATGGAACAGTAGAGTTGGTTGTCCAAAAGTGAAAAAAGAGAAAATAAAATAGTGATGGTCAAGGACAGTATAGCAAAGTGGTTTGGCCCTTGTTGCAGAGAAGACATGCCTTCCACAGGTGAGCAGGGCAGTGCATCAACTTCACACAAATGGTGGATATATTGAATATGTTGTGACCTTTACAGGGAATGTTACTTACATAGGAGTTTTCTCTTGAATTTATAATTAAAGCTCACATGAAGCAAAAAAAATCATCAAGGGACTAGATGCAGGATATATATTTTGACAGGCGAACGTAAGTGAGGTAAGTTCTACATTTTTTACTTCAAATACATCATTTGAATGTTACAAACTTTAGAGTGTACCATTTGGCATTAGTTCTTTCCCTGGATGTTTCTAGGAGTAACTGAACAGACCACTGTGGGACTACAAGGTGTTGAAATTCTAATGGATGATTATTGAATTTGGGTTAAAGAATTTAAATGAAAAGATGAAAGATGCAGATAAGAGTTTGAAAAATGCCTTTTTCTCATCCCAAGAATAGTAATTAAAAAAAAAAAAAAGAAAAAGAAAAAAGAGGCAAAACCCAACATGACCTAACAGATACTTTCAGCATTCGAATTACATTGAGCAAAGATATCTCAGGTTACTTGGTTTATTGAAACAACAGTTTGTAAACGAAATATGTTCTTGAATGAAAAAAGCAGCTTAAGAAGAATTATGGGGAAGTTATACCGATCAAATTAATCCCACATTTTTCTGTGATTGGCGCCACTGCAAAAGATAAGGTGAGTCAGGGTGTTGAGACAAACCAAAGCCAGGATTGGACCACTGTGTCACAAAATCAGATTCTACGATTTAATTGAATGGATTGTACTGATACTAGAAAGTTATGAAGAATCCCAGCCCCAGTGCTACTGCGCCCAATGCTTCTGCTGCTGATTCAGTGGAAACAGGAGAGACTTCAGTTTCTCATTTTAAATGAGAGTGCAATGAGTCACATCTGCTTTATTAAAGTTGTTGACACAGAATTCCCTACCTCCCCCCAAACCAATGCATGGTTTGGAAAGGCTGAGCTATGCTATGCTTGATTTCATCCTAACACAAATGCTGGAGCCTACATCAGCAGCGGTAGTTGCCATAAGCCCTTTACTGCTCTGTCTTATTTTGGGGCCCAGTTTCTGGTTCCTTGTGGATGCTGTTACTAGGGTGTATTATTTTTGGATTTTTACACAAGAACTAGGCTACCAAAAGAAGGCATTTTTTCATTTCTGTAGTTCATGAACTTGCAACAGCCCTGCAGATGTGGAATATTCATTATCTTTGCCAAAAAACTTCAGAAGCTGTGAACACTTTTATGGCACAGTACTTTTCAAATTGTACCTGGAGTAAACTGTTGTTAAAGCAGAATATTGTTCATATTTGTATGTGACACTGTGAAGTTGACTTGGAAGCCTATGTAACCATTAATTTCCTGGATGTTATGTTTAATTCTCCAAGAAGTCATGTGTCTGAAGTTTCGCTTAAGTAAATACAAGTACAGTGTGTATTTACTTAAATACAGTACATTGTGTATTTACTTAAATAACACTTTCCCATGTGTTATTTATGTTTGTAAAGTTTTACATTACTATAGAATGGTTTTAGGTGACACATGGGCTTTATACGTTCAGCCACCTTTCAGGATGTAATGGTTGAATTTTCATTTTTCTGTGTGTTTTCTGTAGAGAACGAGTCATCGTTGTGTGGACTAGTCAGTTGTTCATGGTATGTTGCGAGGCTTGATAGTAAATGTGGAAATGAAAAGCAAGACATTCATCGTATTCAAATAGTTATTTCTTTCTTATTTGACAGTATTAGTGAATAGCTGCACAAGGCTCTGCTCGCTCTTTGCTTACATTAGCAGTGTACTGATTGTGTTGAATAATTTAGGAGTCCTGTCAGCTGCTCTCCCAATTGTCATTTAGTAATTGCCTCCTGAATTAAAGAAAAGGAATAAGTACTGGCTTTAATCTGGAGTGCACTGTATTTCAGTCACTAATATTCTCTGAAATAATGAAGTGAACTGCAAATAATTCTGACATGAAATAGTGCAGCATTTTATGTCTCTCTTTCACTGTTCCAAGCAACCATGACTTGATCCGTATAAGTCTTTGGTTCAGTCTCAAATTTAAGTTTAATGGAGGATTTACAGAAATGTTGAACAGCGCAAGTACTTGTGCATGATTGATGCAGTGTTCTATATATATTTTACAGATCTGCATTATAAATTATTTGGTGTTTTAGTATTAAAACCAGATGACAACCTATAGGTTTCGTATTATGTATGCTTAGAAGATGGATATATACTCATACATACTCTCTTTATTTGTGATTGCTGAATGTCTACACTGTATTAAAATGTATTATTCATTTCTGCCAGCAATCATGAGTCAGCGGAAAACAATGGGCGCAATCAGTTGAAAAATGTGCACTCACAATTTGCTTATATTCATCTCAAAGTTCAGATTACAGATACGTAACCATTCATTTTACTGTTCTCAGTAATGCGTGAAAGCCTCCTGAGGATTCACATTTATGAACTTCCTGCACTGACATTGGTAGTTAAAGTAGAACAGATAGGTAATATGGAATAAAATTTATTTCTGCCATAGAATTTACTGGTATAAGAGGTAGCTATTAAAAAAAAAAAAACAAAACAAAACATCAACACTCAACCTGATTTTGTTAGTTCAGCTGCTGTATTTTCACTTGTAAAGTCATAAATTCAATTAGCAGTGGGCTTTTCCTAGTAATTCCAAACACTGTATGTGCAAGGAGTCATACTTTGGAGTAGAAATTACTTTTTTCCCCTAAAATTTTGCAGGAAGTAGAGAAAAAAATTAGTATCTTTTAGGCTTGCTTTATTAAGCAAGATTTTTCTGGTCAGAGCTAACATTTTTAAAATGTCTGAAAAACAGAAGAGTTAATTCCTGCTGTTTCTGCTCAATCATAATTTTCCATGGAAAGTTATGTCATACACAATCTCCTGATCTGTATGCAAATGTATTATTTTAACCTGGGTTTGGTGTTAGCGTTAAATTACTGATACTCAAATGTATTTGAAGACTTTTTTTGCTAGCTCTGCTTAAGAAAATATTTTTTAAAGCATATAGGAGGTACAATGAACTAGTTACTAGCTGCACAATTTAAACTCGAGCCTTTGTATATGCAGTGCTCCAAAATATACCAATGGCAGATTTCCCACTGTTGTACATGTTCTATTAGATTGTTCCAGATTGTGCTGCTGGTGTAATTTAATTTTATTCATAGTGTGATAGGATATGTAATTTTATTCCTTTGATTCAGTTGTTTTTGTTTTGTTTTAGTTCATTTATTGGTATTATATCCTTTGTATTTCTTCACCATTTCAATATGCAAAGGAAAAAGCCCTTTCATAAGCCTTCTGCACAGAGCTATTTTTTACATGTTGCTGAGATCTTTCACTTTCAGAGGGTGTTTTGATTAGGGGGATAGTGTATAATTATAAATTCAATCTTAATAAAACCTCCATAAGAAAATATTGCAATATCAATCCATTGTTGTATTTTTGGCTCTTGAAACAGTTCAGAATGCAAATTTTTTTATTTTTTTTTTTTAATTCTTCAAACATGTCAAGATAGATTGATGTGATGGGGGAGAAAGTGAAAATGATGTTTTAAATATAGGTATAGGATAATATAATGCTCCCTAAATCTATTTTAGGTCTCTAACTGAAACATGGAAAACATGAGTTTCACTAGTTGCAAAAATTCTTTCCCTGTAAGTGGAGAGGTTTAAACCAAACAGGATGCTTGAAAAATTACAACACTTACAAAATCTTTTAAAAATATTTACAGATTACAGTTTTTCTAGACATGGGCCTCCAGCATGGCAACATAATAAATAACCTGCTTTGAGGGAAATTGCTTCCATAAAATTGAGAAAGTGAAAAAATCACCAGTGCTGCATTTACATCACCATAATTCTGCAGAGTGAAGGAAGTAACTGTTTTTCTTGCTTTGAAAACTAAATTTAATGTACATTAAGAAAGAGATAGTAATCTTTTTGTTTTTTGCATCCTTCACTCACACCCTGTGGAGTACTCTGAGGCACCCTGTCCTGGCTGAGAAAGATCAGAGCACAGCTGATGCCAGAACTGTTAGGTCATTCATTGGTGAAAGCAGGAGGATAATCAGGGCTTATTCTTCCATAAACCCTGAAAACAGAGCTTTTCAGATTTGTGCAACTACCTTCCCCAGAGTTTAGTCTTGAAGACTGGCTGATCTGGCAGCTCTGGTTTTCAGGCAGGTAGATAAATCTCAGTTACGTTAGCAGCAAATCCTGTCTGGCTGTTCAACGTAAATCTGAATTTTAGATTCTGTAGTATATTAGAGTGTGACATTCTGCAGAATCACTTGTTATATGTACTCTTGGTTTCTGTATATCTACTTATGCAGTGCACAACAGTGTATTTTCTGTCCTAGTGAGACTGCCAGCTGATTCTGAAAGATCTTGCTTAGATCTGACTTACACTCACTTCCCTTAGGATAGAAATAATTGCTTAAAAGGTCCTGCTGCATTTTAAGAGAATTTGTACAAGCCTTAACTAACTTGCAGCCAAACAAAGAAGCTGAATTACCTTGCAGGGAAGAGTGTGGCTTTGTAAGTATTTTGATGATGGGCTCTTTGAATCTAACAGTTACAGGAGAGACTGCTGTCTCTACCGCTTACGGTTCTATGGATGTGCCTAATTTCTTGTCGGAACTCTCCCATAAGGCTCTCAGTAGTTTCTTTGTATGACTCCACAGCACTTCTTATGGCTCTGCATGTGTTTCTGCAAACCCACTGCAGTACTGCTACAAAACTTAGTGGCTGTCTTCACTTGTGAAAGTATTGGATCTTTGAGTGAACAACCAAAGTGGGTGAAATTCTTCATAAATGGTCAGACCTTTGAGAGCACAGCTCTGGATGAGGGTTGGACATCCTGTTGGATCCAGGATTTCAGGTGGATTTAGAATTCACTTGCCCTTCTTCTTCTGCCTTCTCTAAACACAATTTAATTTTTAAGGTAGTCAAGTTTCAAAATTTGTATGTGTGAATAACTGCCTGTTCCACATAGTATCTGCACTGTAGCTGACATACGGTTTTACTATTATATCAGAACTATTCACAAGAAAGAACTGATGATGATGACATAAGGGGCATTCATATTTTACATGAGCCTGAATCACCAGTTAGCAGAGGTCTCTTGACAGCTGCAGACAATGTACTCTTTTGTTTGCCTAGCCATGGTTCTTCTGGAATCATAAGACATCATCTCAAATCTTCTAGGAGCATTGGTGAGAGTTACAACTGACTTTTGAGTAGCAAAAATATAGTTCTTGGAAGATGGATTTACTAGGAAACAAGCAACCTAGATCATATTTGTTAGCAGCAGCTAAGTGCTGAACTGACATTGCAGTCCAGAGTTCCTTTTTCAGACTGTACAGCTATGATAAAAATCAGTGAATCATCTGTATAATTGAAACACCATATGAACATCCTGGACCACATAAGGATCCCAACTTTGACAGTATTCCACAATCCAAATTCTGGCATTGGCAATGCTTTCTTCTGTTTAGTAGGATACATGAACCAGGAAATCCTTGTTCCTCCCTGCTTACCAGATGTAATGCCCCTTTACCTTGCAACAAGTGAATGGAAAAGATTGGAGCTGGTTTAAAAGGAATAATCTCTTAAACAGTTGCAACTGGCCCTGATTTGTTCTGAACAGTATTAAAGCTGTCTTCTCTTCCTGAAAGCAAGACACATCCTACCTGGAGTGCTGTTGCTTGTTTCAGCATATATGTGTGTGGGAAAAAGAGGCAGTAAAAGAAATACTCCTTTGTTGAAAAATGGAGTAACAGTCTTACAATACTGCCTAGCCAGCTGCATTTATTCCCAGTAAAGCAACTACACTTGTAACTTGGTCACATGCCAAGACTGATGATTTGCTTTATAGAAGGAGAAAATTATGTTCATAAAACTACAAATTATAGTACTATTATCCACAAGCACAAGCTTTCCTATGACAATATTGTTTACTTGAAAACTAAACATTATAACATTGATGCTAAATTACTTGCTCAGATTTTAAACCACATCTAGCCAATCAGTGTTTCTGCTTACTTGTCAGTTGCAGATAACTAAATATTTGCTTGTGAAGCTAAACTGCTGTCTGCCAAATGTTCTCCTTTTTTTTTTTTTTCCCTCAGTAGATAGATGTGTTCCCAGTTTCTAAATTTATTCTTTTACACCCTTCTAGGACTAGGAGTAGAAATGTTGGTTGTTGTAATTTTTAGTGAAAAAACAGATTGTGGTATTTGGCCATGCATGTGGTATTTGGCCATGCATTCTTTCAATAATCCCTGTCAACAGATTGTACTAAACATAACAGCTGTTTCTGGTGGGCCCAAGAGTCATTACTAGAGAAGAGTTCAAGGGTGCAGTACAGGCTAACTCATTGGAGGTGGAGGAGTTGGGGGTCCTGGAAATCAAGATAGCTCAGTGGTGAGAGCTTAGTCCTTCTGTTTCTATGATAAGCAGCTCGGGCATACAGTTTCTGTATCTCAAATTGCAGGCCCTTTCAGAGGTCATCCTAAGTGATACGGTTGCATAATTTTCACTTGTGAAGGCTAGTGGCTAGGAATCCAAATTGGATATCAGTTGATAGTTACTAGAGACCAGAACCATTTGGTTTTGGCATGCTTTCTTGGCCCTTTGAACAGAAATGTAGTGGTGTGGAGCAAAAATGAAGCTACTGCTGAGTAAAAAACAGTTACAAATCAGTCAATACGTAAATGATTTCTGGTGTCCCATTCTGGTTTATCACCAGGCCCTTTCCGGTCATCTTCAGCTGTTAAACTTCCTGGTTCTCACTGTCTAGCTCACTACATGGTTTGATAGCTCTATGAATGATTTCTTATTCAGTGAAGTTTGAGTAGAATATGTAGAAAGAAAATACAATGTGCTTTTAACAGTTTTGAAAGGTTTGTCCGTGTTAATATTTTTGGTTTCCTGTTACCTTTGAAAATTTAAACAGTTTCATTTTTCATTTAAAAAAAAAAAAATCATTCGAGGCAGATTTTTGAGCTTCTTTGTATGCTTGAATAAGAGGCACTAAACTGTTTCTATCAGCTGCAAACATTTCCTGTTATCCAGCTCTGCTTTTTCCTGCAGTTGTCACCCATGTCCATGCATTCTAGTGTTTTTCCAGACAACAAGAGTGTTTTTTGGCTCCTTCATTTCCTTTCCATGTGTCCTTAATTAACAGTGACACCCACAGAAGCAGCTAGAGTCCTTTAAGGCAGAGCACTTAAAATATTGGGCTTTAAGAGAGTCACATATAGTGGAGCAAGGGAGTTTGAATAGTTGTCTGGAGATTAGAGTCCTGGATGGAAAGTAACAAAAGTGTAAATAAAATGTTTTCCTGCTTGTTTTAGTAATTTATAGTGTGGAGTCAAACCCAGGAGATAGATTTAAACTTTAGCGGTAGGACATTTGTGGTTTGTTTTCCAACTGTAGTAGCAAGTCATTGTGGCCAACTGACATCCAAAAAGTTAAAAATATTACTGCAATATTTTTGCATGTGGTAAAGGAAAACACACTGGTTTAATGGAGGGCATTGGTTATAAATTCCTCTAAGTTCATTAAAGCTCTGAGGTTTTTCCTTTCTCTCTGCTGCATTTTCTGCAGCTGTTTATACCAATACAGAATAAGTGAGAGAGTACAATACTGATAAATCAGAAAGGAGGAATTCCAAATCCACTTTTAAAAAATGTAGTAAATTACACAGGGCAGAAGTGCACCCATCCCTTTTCCTTATCTGTGCTATCTTTAAAACACTCGGTTTAAACTTGCACAAATCATTATTGCTCCAGTTAGTGGGAGACAGTGAGGCATGCCTTTTCATCTGTCTGTTAAACAATTCTGGAAAATACAGCTGCTGAGAGAGGATGTGCATGCTTTACACGGACAGTAGTCCTGGCAGAGTTCTAGCTGCTACTGGTTCTGGTTTTGGCAAAAAAAGATAATTACAGTAATTGATGTTGAACGACAGAGCCCTTCAGGAAGACTAATTGCTAGGTGTCTGATTTGGAACATGAAAGATCTATATTCAGAATAAAAAGTTCAAGATACTTTCTGTACTTTTCTCTGATTGCATTCAAAGTGTTTCCATGTCTTATGTGGTCTCTTTCTTTAACTGAATAGGCTTGTTAGATGCAAGAGGATAAAAACTCAGAAAAGAAGTTGTAAAGAAAAAACAGCTGAGGAAGTCATGCTGTCCATTTTAGATTGTAAAGAGTGATATACATTTTTCAAGTGGTGAAGTTTTTTAAAATTTTCATCAATGTTAGTGTTCCTCATCCAGAAATTTGTGACTTTTGCATGTCTCTAATGGCTTATAGATATTTAGCTGAATGAAAGTGAGTAAGGTAGCTATGTTGATCTGTTTGTGTTTTTTGATGTATCAGTCAATAGTAATAAAAAACCTGTGGGATCAATTTCAAAACCTCTTAGCAACCACATAAAAAATAACAACTGTATTGATTTCTCTGATAATTGTCCTGGAAGAATAGTAGGAGTTTAATGATACAAACATAATGAAATGTGTTTATAAATAGCCTATGTGTTGGCCTTACTGCATTAGAAGCCTACAGTAAGATGCTGTCAGTGGAGCGTCTAGATATAAACTTTCATGGCCTCTTTCATAGACTGATAAAGTGCAGAAATCATGAAAATAGGAGAGAAAACAAATACTGCAGAATACCTGTAGCAAAAGGCAGATATTTGAAAGGAAATGCAAGAGTGATGCTCTCTTAATTAATCTAGCACGTTCCTTAAAAGGACGTGAAGCATAGTCTGTTGTACGTATGTTCTAGATTTATAGAAGGAACTTTGTGAGAAATATTTTCAGAGCCTGCTGGGATGTAGTCACGATTATGGCAATTTCCCATAAGAACATGTGTTTACCAGCTCCAGTTTCCTTTTGAAACGCTGTAAAGAATTGCTTTCATGAACAGGGTTGGTTTTTTTCTGTTTGAACAGGGAGAACAAACAGGATATTTTGGTCATAATGAGCAACATAATGAAATGATAAGTACATCCTAATTGCAGCTTGTTTATATCATAATTATGCAAACAGTTATTTTGATAGGTATTTCTGTTTCTGCACAACCCAAAAATTCTTTAAACAGTATTATTTCTTTTTTGTTTCTCTTCTCTGTTAACTATTTCAGTACATAAGGAGGACACTAAAATCAAAATGCATTGAAACCATGGCAATCTGTAAAAGTGTATATAAAATGCAATTGCTTGGCCATCCCTGGCAGTGTTCAAGACCAGGTTGGACGAGGCCTTGGGTGATATGATTTAGCGTAAGGTGTCCCTGCCCTTAAAGTCCTTTCCAACCCTAACAATTCTATGATTCTATGATCTCTGCTTTGGGTTTACTTTTCAATGTTGTATATCCTACATTACTAGCATTATACCCAGTGTTACCCAGTGTTTGAAATTAAAAATTTGTTTTCTTTAGAGTCACACAAATTTATAAACTAGAAAAATAACAGAGAAATAAATGCTTAGAAAAAGAAATCATTGTTAACATAGGAGCCACCAGTACTAGTCCATACATCTCTTCAGAGATCTGCTTGGAAAAATCCCATAGGTTACAGCTCTGGAAAGAAGAGGAGTCTGAATTCACTTGTTGATATACAAAGACCACCTCTAAGCTGAAGAAAAGTCCAGCCCAACAAGCAGGAAATCAAGCAAAGGTGGCAGGAGTCTGTTCTGCTTATTGTATGAATGAGCCAGGAGCTCCTGAGTGAACTCAGACATGAAATGTACAGTAGTTGGAACAGGGGCAGTTAACCCAGGAGCAGTATAAAGTTGTTGTCTGATCTTGCATGGATGAAAGCCAAGGCTGACCTGGAGTTGAGTCTGACAAAGGATGTGAAGGGTAACAGGAAAGGCTTCTGTAAATACATGAGCAGTCAAAGAAAGACTAGAGAAAACCTGCTGCTGAATGGGGAAAGGGAACTAGTGACGCCAGACACAGAAAAGGCCAAGTTACCCAGTGTCCTCTGTCAGTCTTTATGGGTGTATCTTTATGGGTGTAGCAGGCTGCAGGAATCCCAGGCATCTGAGATCAGAGGAAAAGTTTGGAGCAAGGAAGGATAAGGAGGAGGACAAAGTGAAGGACGAGGAAGCGCTTAAACTGGACACACCTACATGGGGCCTGACAGACTGCACCCATCAGTGCTGAGTGAGATGGTTGATGTCATTGTGTGACCAGTCTAGATTATCTTTGAAAGGCCATGGTCGTTGAAGGCTGGAGAAGACCAAATGTCAGTCCTGACTTCAAGAAGGGTGAGAAGGAAAACCTGTGGAAAACCAGAGTTTTTCCTCAGAAAAGAAAAAAAGAGATCAGCCTTACCTCAGTCTCTAGTAAGGTGATGGAGAGAAACTTCCTATAAAGCACTTTCAAACACATGAAGTGCAAGAAAATAATCTAGTCAGCATTGATTCGGGAAAGAGAAACAATGTATAACCAACCCGACAGTGTTCTACGGGTAGGTGGATGCAGGTGGATAGTGGGAGAGCAGTGGATGTTGTTTGCTAAGATTTTTAACACTGTGTCCCATAACATCCATATAGACAAGCTGACAAAAGTTGGCTCAAGTGGACAGGGAGATGGATTCAAAACTATCTGTGTGGCTGCACCCAGAGAGCTGTGATCAGTAGCACAAAGTTTAATTAATGGCAAGTCATTAGTGGTCTACCCGAGCAGTGAGTACTGGTGCCAGTACTGCTTCAGATCTTCACATGAGCTGTTAAACAGACCTGGACAATGGGACAGAGTGCAGTCTCATGAAGTTTGCAGATGATACAAAACTGAAAGGACTTATGCGGCCATTCAGAGGGACCTGAACAGGATGATGGACTCGGCAGAGAGGAATTACACAAAGTTCAGCAGTGGGAAATGCCAAGTCCTGCATCAGGGGAGGAATAACCCCATGAATCCACACATGTCTGGGGCTAAGTGGCTGGAAACAAGCTCTGCAAAGAAGGACCTGGGGGTCTTTGTGGACACAAGGCTGACCATGAGCCAGAAATATGCTGCTGTGGCAAAGTTAGTCAACAGACTTCTGTGCTGCTTTAGGAAGTTTTGCCATCAAGCCAATAGAGGTGGTCCTTCCTTTCTGTTCAGCCCCAGCAAGGCCACACCTGTAATACTGGGTCCAGTTCTGGGGTCTCCAGTACAAGAGAGATACGGACTTACTGGAGTAAGTCCAGTGCAGAGACAAGAAGATTAAGGGACAAGAGCCTCTTTCATATCAACAGAGGTTGAGGGAGCTGGGACTATTGAGCCTGAAGAAAAAAAAGATCAGGAGAATCTTACCTATGTGTATAAATACCTGATGGGATAGAATGAAGACGAGGGAACGAGTCTATTCTCTGTGGTGCCCACTGTCAGGACAAGAGGCAATACGTACAAAATGAACCACATGAAATTCCATCTGCACACAAGAAGACACTTTTTTTTTTACTGATCAAACAGTGGTACAGGTTGCCCAGAGATACTGTGGAGTCTCCATCCTTGGAGATACTCAGAAGCCAGCTGGGCAGTCCTGGGCTTAACCTACTCTAGCTGACCCTGCATGAGCAGAGGTGTTGGACTAAATGATCTCAGGCCCCTTAAAATCTGAATGATAAGAATATCACACTTTAAGTAGTTTATTTTTTGGGGGTGACTGTTTCATATATCTCTGCATGACTGGATTTTAAATTTACAAGTAGATAATTTTAAATGGACGCTAGTATTTTTTTGTATAACAGAGATTTGAGAACTATTATTCTCTATTTTAAGCAGAAACATTTTGTCACTTTAGAGTCACACTGCTGTGAAACGTTAGTGGTGAGACTGAACAAATTCATTTTGAGAATGAGCCATAGCTGAAGATAACATGAAGTTAAATGCATATTTAAAGAACAGTCTAAACGAAGTAGCAGGACCTCCTTACCGTTTAAAGACCCTTTTTAAACAAGTGAAGGGAGAAGCTGTCATGCCCAAATAGGGTCAGCGGCTGTCAGGAAGTAGTACTCCACAGCTTAGGTAAGTGGGATGGAAGTAGGGTGGATATAAGTAGAACTACAAGATATTTTCCACACTTGACTAGTTTAACGCCTTGTAATATGAAATGGCTGAGAAGAATGAACAGTGCATCGTTTCATTTTATCTTCCCTCACATGTAAAATCTTTTTTTATATGGAAAATTGCTAAATAAGTAATAAGCTTATAGAAATTAATGGTTAAAGTTACTTTGTGGTCTGTGTCACAGAGGAGAGGAGAGGAAAGGATGCTCCTGCAGCGTGCTCAGTAGAAACTATACCTCTGTGCATGGTACCTCGATTAAAGCTCTGTGATTCTTACTGACATGAGTTGGCAAGTGGATAAAGTGGCAGAGCCAGACCATGTCCCACTTCTAATGCAAAAGTTAAGATGTTAGAAGCTATAATAAATCCCACCACCTGCTTTACTTGCAGTTTGGCTGTGGATTGTATCTAAGGCAGCAACTATATGTTCCAATGTTCCAAATGTGCACAGAGCATCCAGTACAACTACTATCCTACTTTGTACTCTGCTGTCACTATATCAGTACAAACAGTGGCACTCTAGGGATAAGTAATGGTGATAGTTATTGCTGTGTATACTAGTGAGGTTTCTGTCTGGTCTTCCCCTCCATTTATACATGTATGTACTTATGCCATTTACACAGGACAGGTGCTTGATCTGGTTTGGATCTGCATGTCAGTGAGTCTTAAAGTCCATAGAGTTAGCTGATGTGAAATAACTGAAACAAGTTGCCATACAAGCTTGAGTACAATGATGTAAACGTATTAATTTTGCATGACTGTAAGGTACTTTGTATTAAGAGCAAATAACTTCATAGTAGTTCAAAGGAAATAAAACCATAAATTAATCAAATACAGCCAACTAAATATCTTCTTTTCAACAGATCAGTTGACCTCTTATTTTTTTGATCCTGTCATTAATCAGACAGTGCTTTAGCTTTTGCACAATGCTTGAATCACATATGCTGTTTCAATTTTAAAATAACAGCCGTTAATTTCCAATTCCAAAGGTTTCTGCTTCAAGCCTAATTGAAACAAACAGATTTATTTTTCTAGGCCTCAGTCCACAATGCTCAAGTGCATTTATTTTGGCTGAATGCTTGAAGTCTAGTTTTCTGCATGCTTGAATGTTGAAGAAAATATAAGCTGTGGGGTGGAAAGGATGGTTTAATTATGAGAAACCTGGGGTGGTTTGCAGTGAGCAGATTTCTTTTTTACAGTAAAAACAGTTCTTCAGTTAGTCCACTTGGTAGCCTGAATATTGATTTGGTTTTGTTAGGTTGCTGTTTTCTTTTGGGAATGAAGAAGTAATACTAAATCTCGTGGTTATTCATGAGAGCGCTAAATGGAGTAGTATTTACAAAAGCAAGAAGGAAGTACTTCCTAACAGCCAAATAAATACTAGTTAAGGTGTGTGATGTCTTAGTCACACAGAGAGTAATGGCAAAGCTTGTTTGTACTTTACTGGAGCTCAGATGTCATCCTTGGAGTAACTCTTTACCTTTGTAGTAAGTTACATGGAATACAATTCAGCCTCCTAAAAAAAACCCAACAAACATTAGGAACTGTGTCTTCATAAGCACACTTTATCTTCACTCTGTTAATCATGACAAATGTTTACTTACAGACTGCATAGTGTCAGTCACTGTAATCATTAAAGATACTTGATGTTTACATGCCCCAAGTTGTGATGAATTTTCCATACAATTCATGGGGGCAAAAGTCAAAGTAGGTGAACCGTACACTGTTACCTACCTTTAAGTGACTTCTTTAAAATAGAATCATAGAACCATAGAATGGTTTGCGCTGTAAGGTCACTTAGTCCAGCCCCCCTGCAATGAGCAGGTACATTTTTAACTAGACCATGGTGCCCAGAGCCACATCCAGCCGGGCCTTGAGTGTCTCCAGGGATGGGACATCTACCACCTCTCTGGGTGACCTGTTCCATCCTTGTAAACAATTTCTTCCTTGTATCTTATCTTGACCTACCCTCTTTTAGGTAAACCATTACCTCTTGACCTGTCACAACAGGCCCTGCTAAGAAGTCTGTTCACATCTCTTTTATAAGCCCCTTTTAAGTATTGAAAGGCCGCAGTAAGATCTCCCCAAGTCTTTCTCTTCTGCAAGGCTAAACAAGTCCAACTCTCTCAGCCTTTCCTTGTAGAAGTACTCCAGCCCTTTGATCATTTCTGTGGTTCTCCTTGGGAGTTGCTGCAACAGATCCATGTTTTTCTGGTACCGGTGACACCAGAGCAGGAAGCTCTACTGCAGATTTTGTCTCACTAGAGTTGAGGGGCAGAATCACCTTCCTCGACCTGCTGGCCATGCTCCTCTTGATATAGCCCAGGGTACAGTTGTCTTTCTGGGCTGGAAGCACACATTGCTGGCTCATCTCCTTTAAGACTTGATAAGACTGGTTTATATCCAAGCAGTATGTGATCTTGAGGTCTAGGCAGACAATCAGGAGAAGTTCAGTTTTGTCTGGCCAGAAACAAATACATTTGTTCTTATCTAAAACCAGTGACTTCATTAGGAACAGAACTGGGTTCAGTATTCGTGCCTCTTCAGAGCTGTGGGTATATTGTTTCCACATGTCTGAAATGCAGAGTTTTTCTGAAGTTGAATTTTAAAAATAGCATCTTTTGGTCTTGGAAAATTGTTGTGCTTCACTGCATTCCTTTTTCCTGTCCTATCAGTATAGCTTGTGCACTGATGGTACTTGCATGGTGATTAAAAGCAGTGCTTTTATTTCTACTTGCTTTAGAAGTATCATGCTGTTATGAATTGCTGCTGTGAACTTTTAAACTCAGGAAAACTTCGGTACAAATGTGATAAAGGATAAGGTAATCTTGGTCTCAGAATGCATTCCTTCCCTGAAATAAATCATCATTTTTCAGCCTCACTGTTAACTTTTTTGGTTTGGTTTGGTTGTTTTTGTTTAACAATACATTGCTATTTAAAATTAACCTTTACTCTTTAAAATCTCCCTACTGAGCCTTCCCTTTATATATTTATTTTAAAAATTGACTAGATAGGTAATTTCATTTACAATATATTTTTCTTGGAAAATAAAAGGAAGAAAAGTAAATAAAACAAACTAGTACAAGAGATGTGCTCAGTCAGTAATAGACAATCCAGACACTGAGCATGGCAAGTAATAGAAAAGATGTTACTTCACGTAATTGGAAAAAGAACACTTTGAGACCCCTAGAAGGTTACAAAAATTGGTTGCACAATGCACTTCACAGCATTATAATATCACAAATCCTTATGTGACTTGGAAGTGTCAACCGAGTCTAACCATATGTCAGATTGTCATTTTATGTGACTGAATGAAGCAAAAGTGGTATGCTTGAAAAGAAAATGAACCTCCATTTGAGCTGTAGTGTCATTCTTTCTGTTCTTGATGTCATATGCTTGAATATCGATTGATTTTATCCAAGTAATTTCCCCCTTAAGGATAATGAAGAGAATGTAAATAAGAGTGAGAAGCTGTGGTCTTCTACAAGTGTATATGTATAGTATTAAATATGAAATATTTCTCATGGCTAGATGATCATTGTAGGTCCCTTCCAACTGAAATTTTTCTATTCTGTTATGTTCTGTTCTAATTCTATTCAGACGAAACTGCAAGCTTTCTATGTCTTTGATGCTTTCTCCTTGTATTCTGCATTTATCACAGCTAGGCACTCGGGAGCATAAGTACTAAGAGGTGTGACAGCTGAAGAGGTGGTGGTGTTAGCCCAGACTGGCTTTGCTGGGATCCAGTGGACAAGCTTTCTTGCCTTCATTAAATTATCCAGACCTCATATCCCCTAATTATAGCAGTGCTCCTGAACACAGGCTGTCTTTATACTATGTAATAAATAGGGTTACAAGGACAAATCAATTTTTTGCTAGAACTTCACTGTTACAGAGGATGGAGGAACTGAATTCAAGGTTCTAGATATTTCCTACTGCTGACAGATGATGTACCTTCCCAAACCATAAATTTTAATTAGGTGCTGGGCTTTTCACTGCATGCTGAATAGATTTAACATAATATAACATTACACTGTTCTATTTATTTCAAAGTGAAGAAACTTGGGTTTATGCTCTTGGCATTTCTTAATGTTAGGGAATAAAATTCAGACACTTACCAGATTTCAAACATTACTTGAAAAACATACTGTATGCTTAAATTAAAGATGTAAGGTCTTTCCTTTCTGCCCATGAATCTTGTTCATCTTGAGCTGCTATAGTCTCTGATGCTTAGGAAAGGGTGATATGTTTATTTTGTTATCTTAGAACTATAATTGTAAAATGTAACCTTATCTCTTAATTAAAAAGCAACCATCATGGCATTCTGATGTTTAAAGCCTAAATCTTTAATACTAACTGTGCTTAAGGAAGCAGCCTTTTGCCAACCACCGTAGAAGTATTTACATCTGATTTACTTTATATTTAATTAAAAGTTTAAGTAAATCCTCAAATATTTTGGTATAGCAGTTCTGAGATTTATGAGATGTGGAAAATAAAATCCCCTGTGGCATTTAGCAGGATTTCTTAGAGTTACAACCAAAGTAGACGTTCAATTGACAGCAGATTATTTTATTATTTGTTCTTGTTGTCTATGTATCCATAAATAATTAAAATGATGCATTCTTAATTAGTTATTTTGTTTTGGCTCAATAGAGGGTGTCTCTCCTGTGCACCCTCTTGGATTTAGTCTTTCATGTGGAGCACTAAGACTGTTTTTGGCTGAGGTACTGGATCAGATTCCTTTCAAAGCTACCGTATTTGCTACAGCCTTGTTGCAAAGGGCAAATCAGTTATTTTTTTTAGTCCACAGTTTTGCATTGAGCAGACAGAACAAAAAACAGATGCTTGCCTGCTTTCTACCTGCCATGCCAGTCTCTCCATTCACTCAGTTAATTGACAGACAGCAAATGTTCACCTGTATGATCTTGTTCTTGCCTGATGTGCCTTAGTACGGATAAGGCGATGCCCATTGGCTTCATAATACAAAGTCAGCATGAGGACTGGCTTTTAAAGCAATCCTGCCTTTCCCACATTCAGTCTTCCTCTTCCTCAGAAGGCTCATCAACCCCTTGTTGGGGTGATTGTTTTCTTGAGACTGTGTGGTGAGACAAATCCAAGTCTTGATCTACCTTAAAAAAGAAATCTGTGAACAGTGTAAGCATTTCATCTCTAGGTAATGCATACCCTCAGTGTAGTGTGGAAGTTTAGTGTTTGCAGAAATTGATGGATTTGTTTTTCTGTATCTAATACATAATTGTTGGGGTGTTTCTGTTTTGTGTTGTTTGTTTGGTTGTTTTTTTTTAATTATCATTTTACTGGGAATTGCTTTCTTTGTGCCTTTTTTTTCCTCATTCACGTAATTGTATTGAATATTCGTCAGTAACAGGAACTGAGTTCAGACAACTACTTTAGTTAAGAAGGACAAGAGCAGACAAAATCTATGTTTTGGAAAAACAAAAAAGGATTTCTACTGCTGTTTGAAAAAGGGAAGGGTGAGTTTGGGGTTTTCTTTTTGCTTTATTTCACAACCTAATTACTGTTTAATATCTGTTGCAGTGCAACATATGCAATATGTTACTATACCAATACTATTACCACATTTGTGTGTGGTAATTTTTAGCTGGATTATTCCTCCTGGTGAAATTTTTTCATGTAACTATAAAAAAAAGCAATTTTTCTTGAGCACATATGGGTGATGTTTATGCAGCTTCTTTCTTTTAGCTGTGAATTCTGAGAGGAAATAGGATTTCTTTTACCTGTATAAAATGTAAATGTGTGTGTATGTGTCCCTCTGCAAGCCAAATTTCCAGACAAGAAATGCCCTTTTCTGGATTAAATTTTGTGGGAAATTTAATGACTAGCTTCCATAATACAGTTAGGAAAATTGATCAGACATTTCTGCTGGCTGGCTAGAGACAGTCATCTGTATTGTTTTGGTCTTAATGCTGGAAATAGATTATTCATCTCATGTCATTCTTTGCTGGCAGTTGCAATTCTGATTGCACTTATTTTTACCCTAGATTTGAACAGTTGTGCTTATGATCTGCTAGTGAGTGGTGTTCAGATTGTTTATACTTCTGGTGATATGCTGGATTCAGCCAGCATTGGTCTCAAAATAGTCACAACTCTGAGCACTGTGCTTACCATATGGTTTGAATTATATATGGTATAGTTCTACTATGTTGAATTGTATCAAAAAAAGTGCACCCCTTGAATTAGACTCCAAGCACACTCATGGGAAATCATATTTGGTCATAGTATTTGTCCTGAGTTGCTGTGCAGTTTTACCTCATCAAGTAAGAAATTAAAATCTTACAGCAAACAGAATGCATAACTCTCTTGCCCTTTCTTTACATATAACTGAACACTATTTTCAGAAAAATAAGTTTTCCATAGAGAAAATATGTTTGTTTTGGTTACCAGTTTTCTCTTCAGCCTTTGTGTGTTTCATGGTCTTTATGTTTTGAGAAGATGGAAGGTAACATTTTGGGGAAGTAATGTTGCAAGGCTGTGGACTGGCACAAGGAGTTTTGTACACCTTTAGCTAAAATGTAGTCCTTTTGTCAACCATGGATGGATGCAGCTGGGTTTTTTTTTTGTTTAATGGTTTTTTGCAATTTAGAACTAAATAAGAAGTTTGAAAGGTTGAGATCTTTTTGTTCTAAAACCTTGAGATATGTGGTAATGAGGAATAGTAGTTCTCTATGCAGTTTTTTTTTTTTTTTTTAACTTGAATATATCAGTTTTTAACTGCAAAATAACTTCATGATTCTGGCTTGTTGTGTGACATTCTTAGAGTAGCTTTATTTATCTCTTTCATTGATTTAAACATACTGATGAGGGGTTTTTAATCCATTTAATTCCAGTGAAAAACTGAAACTTAGTGAAGCTGTAGTTTGGTTTTAGGTTCTTTGCATGTGATATAGTCTATTTATGTCTTTAACCTTTAAACTTTTATATTTTAATTCTCATTCATACTTCACACGTATCACCTTATGGAATAGTACTGGGTAGATTCTACAATCCTGTTATTTTTGTAAGATAGTATATACAGAGTTGGCACTTACCTTGCTCATAAAACCGGCTTAATTACTTGGTTTGAGCTGGTAGTCATGGTGATAAACTGACAGCTAGCCTTTACCTTTGTGGAGGGATTCTGTGGTAAGTTGATTTTGCTTGACTGTCGGATGCCCAACAGGGCAAGAGGAGAAAATAAGATTAAAAGGTTCCTGAGCTGAGATCAAGACTGGCAAAGCAGACTTAACTTGGGGTAAATTTATTTCATTTGTTGCCAGTTAGAAATAGAGCAGGATAGTGAGAAACATACATGAGACCTAAAACACCTTCCCCACACCCCTCCCTTCCCCCATTCAACTTCACTCCTGTGTGTCCTCTTCCCTTAGCAGCTGAGAGGGATAGGGTATGGGGGTTGCATTCAGCTCATTATATGTCGTCTCTACCACTCCTTCCACCTCGCACTCTTCCCCTGCTCCAGCGTGGGTCCCTTCCAAGGGGTGCATCCTTCAGGAACATACTGCTCCAGTTTGGGTCCCTGTGAGGTCACAAGTCCTGCAGCAAACCTGCTCCAGCACAGGCTCCTCTCTCCATAGGGCCACAGCTCCTACCAGGACCCTGCTCCAGCATGGGTTTCCCCTGGGATCACAGCCTCCTTCAGGAATCCCTGTGCACCAGTGTGGGGTCCTCCATGGGCTGCAGGTGGAATCTTTTCCACCATGGACTTCCATGGGCTTCAGGGGCACAGCTGCCTGACCATGGGCTGTACCATGTGCTGCAGGGGAATCTCTGCTCAAGTGCCTGGAGCATTGTCTCCATCTCCTGTCTGCAGGGCTGTTGCTCTCACATATTCTCACTCTTCTCTCCCAGCTGCTGTTGCGCAGCAGGGTTTTTTCCCCTTCTTCAGGCATAGCGTGTTATTCCAGAGGCACTACCACTGTCACTGGTGGGTTCAGCTTTGGCCAGTACTGGGACAGTCTTGGAGTCAGTTGGCATTGACATGGGAAGCTTCTGCTGTGTTTTCACAGAAACCACCCCTGTAACACCCTGTTAACAAAAGTTGCTACACAAACCCAATGAAGTGGCAGTGCACTTTGCCACAAGTAAGCTTTAATGTCACCCAAATGCAACATGTTAAAGCATAAACCGAAAAAAAATGCTGAAATTCTATGTTTCTGTTAACAAAGCAAAATCTTTAATGTGGAAAAGAACCTGTAGACTTGAATATGTCATGCCTTTTCACAACAGCTAATTCCTCTCATTACAGGGATTTTGACTGATTTTAGTGGCTCCCTTTAAGAATAAATTTAGCATTTGGGAATTGTGCTTCTGACTAGTTTCACATTCTAGCTACTTCTGTTTCCTCATATTGAGCTGACTGAGGGCTTTATACTGTTTTTATCTTTTTGTATCCATCTCATTTCTCACTGCTTCACTGAAGTCTAACAGTCTCAATAAAAGCCAGCAACAGGTAGTTGAGGTGGTTCTTAGATGCTGCCTTCCTCCCCAGTTTCTCCTCCCCAGGAGTTCCTTCTCTTTTTGCAAGGAACACAAATACCCTAATGTATGAAAGAAAATACATGCTTTCCCCCTTTTCCATCCTCCCTTTATCTGCTTCCCTCCCCCCACCGCATTTTCTTCTTTCTCATTGTCATTGTTTAAGCCCATACAGCAACTAAGCCCCTTAGAGCTGCTTGTTGACTTCCCCTTAGTGGAATGGGGGAGAGAATTGAAAGGGTACAAGTGAGAAAATTCGTGGGTCAGTAAGTGAAGCAAATTCAGGACTTCACATGGGCAGGCAGGTGTTCAGCCATATCCAGGGCAGCAGCTCTCCATCACGTGTAATAGTGACTTGGGAAGATAAACACCATCATTCTCAGTATCCTCCCTTCCTTCTTCTTCCCCTAGCTTCATATACTGCTCATGACACCATAAAGTGTGGGATATCCCCTGGGTCAGTTGGTGTCATAGAATCATAGAATAGTTAGGGTTGAAAAGGACCTTAAGATCATCTAGTTCCAACCCCCCTGCCATGGGGAGGGACACCTCACACTAAACCATATCACCCAAGGCCTCGTCCAACCTGGTCTTGAACACTGCCAGGGATGGAGCATTCACAACCTCCCTGGGCAACCCATTCCAGTGCCTCACCACCCTAACAGGAAAGAATTTCTTCCTTATATTCAACCGAAACTTCCCCTGTTTAAGTTTTAACACGTTATCCCTTGTCCTGTCACTACAGTCCCTAATGAAGAGTCCCTCCCCAGCATCCCTATAGGCCCCCTTCAGATACTGGAAGGCTGCTATGAGGTCTCCATGCAGCCTTCTCTTCTCCAGGTTGAACAGCCTCAACTTTCTCAGCCTATCTTCATATGAGAGGTGCTACAGTTCCCTGATCATCCTTGTGGCCCTCCTCTGGACTTGTTCCAACAGTTCCATGTCCTTTTTATGTTGAGGACACCAGAACTGCACACGATACTCCAGGTGAGGTCTCACGAGAGCAGAGTAGAGGGGCAGGATCACCTCCTTTGACCTGCTGGTCACGCTCCTTTTGATGCAGCCCAAGATACCGTTGGCTTTCTGGGCTGTGAGCGCATACTGCCGGCTCATGTTCATTTTCTCATGAGCCAACACCGCCAAGTCCTTCTCTGCAGGGCTGCTCTGAATCTCTTCTCCACCCAACCCGTAGCTGTGCCTGGGATTGCTCCGACCCAGGTGTAGGACCTTGCACTTGGCATGGTTAAACTTCATGAGATTGGCATCAGCCCACCTCATAAGCATGTCAAGTGTCAGCTGTCCTGCCTGTGTCCCGTTCCAGCTTGTGCATCTGCAGCCTCCTCGCTGGTGGGGTGGGCTGAGAAGGCAGTGTGTAAGCACTGCTCATCAGTAATGAAAAGGTCCCAGTGTTATCAACAGTGTTTCCAGCACAGATCTAAAATATAACCCCATACATGCTACAATAAAGAAAATTAACTCTATCCTAGCCAAAAGGAGCACATTCATTTAGAAAGAAAATGATGCTGAATAATATTTTACTTTCAGTAACTTTCTGAGAAATAAGAAGAAATAAGAATTTGCTTTTTTCTGTTCTTTCAGCTTAGAACTGTAAGCTTGCCTTTTGGTTCTTCTAATAATTTTTCAAGAACAGGTGTCTTAAGATCATCTTTCTCTGTGGATGCGGTGTTATGAAGGACATTAACTGAGGTTTTGTTTGCCAGTAGCACCTGCAGAAAATCATTTTCTTCCCTTTTCCTAGGACATTCTTAACTGCATATGAATATTTCACACAGTGTTTTTATTTAGACCTACACAGCCGACTTCATTATTCATGAATATATTTCTTGGCAGTTGTCAAATGAATAAACTGAACTTGTATTATTTTTTTTTTTCTTCAGATGTTTCCTTCTGTTATGTAAAAATACTAGAAGGTTTTAATTTGCTTTCATAATAACACTTGACACTTATGCAGTGCCTGACATTATTTAAAAATGCAGTGATTTTATTTTTCAGCTTCCTTTAAAACAGCTTCCTTGTGCAGTTCTGTTGTACTTGTCTGTAGTGATAATGCACACCTTCATTCTAGTTAGGAGTAAGCAAGTAATGAGGGTTTTATTGTCTTTGGTCTTTTGATTGTTTAAGCTCCAACTTATTCAGAATTACGTATTCCCTTTCCACCCAGATTTCTTGCTTTGCAAAAGAATTTTCTCTTCTTTCTACCTTCGTGTAAGGAAATGGTTAAGGCCACAGATAATAAGTTCACATTGATGTAATTATATTTTTGCCTTGGTTACTCTTCTGGGAGAAGTGCACTCACAGGCTGAGGAGAGAGAAATCTCCCATGTATAAAACACGGACTGCATTATGTGTTTGATTGCTTGTAAGTGGAGATAAGGTGTGATAGGATTTTGTTTTCTGTGCACAGCATGATTCTCAATTCTTCCCTACTTTCTTGGGCAGAGGAGAACTATAGTTGCAGAAGTTGCTGCGTTCAGGCCAGTAAAATAATAGCATCCTTAAGGAAGGTACATTACTAACGTAGGTATGATTGCAGGGTTTATGAGGATGCTCAACAGCTTAGGTCTTTACACCTATAATGAACTTATGGAAGGACTGAGTGACGTTGAATCAAGTATTTTTGGCTTCCAGTTCAAGTATTATTCTCCCTTAAATTTTAAAAAGGCTTCTTCATGGTATGCAGAGTAGAGACGGCAAATTGCATTTAGCTTTTAGTATTAAATTGTGAAAGACTTGACTATACAAGTTAAACATTTTCAGTAATTTAGCAACTATATTAAACCATTTCTGTGTAATTTTTGGCTCTTCAGTAGACAATCAATCTCTTTTTTTCTTAATTAGGTCTTTACTACTATGCTGACTCACCCAAAATGTCCATAGAAGAATAATGGAAGCCCCTGAATACCTTGATTTGGATGAAATAGATTTTAGTGATGATATATCAGTAAGTACAAATCTTATTTTATTTGTTCAAGTTGAGGTATTCTTAGATATCTCAATCCTGATATAACAAACTACACTCTTATTGGAAGCCATACTCCTTTTTACTCCTCATATAACAATGTTTAAATAAGTTTAATTTAGAATAAAATAATGTGGTTTTTAAAGGAAATCTTGATTCCTGTCCTCCAGGTACTAAAAATTGCTTGTAAATCAAATTAATAAGAGAGTTATATTTCTGGGTTGCTTGTCTACTCTGCTGTCTCATACGAGTTATATGCACTCTGATGCTAGCCGTAGATACCAAAATGATGTTTACCTTGTTTTTAACTGAATGTATTTAACTTGTAAAAAACCTCCTGCCTCTCTTACTTCTGAATTGCTCCTTTTCCAAATCAGTTGTTGCTCTGCCCTTTCCTCCAGTAGCCGTCTCCAAATATAACAAGATTTTATCAACACGTGTGATGTATGTACCTGTGATACGGTGAAGAAAGAGGCAGAAAGACTTCCAGGGATTCACAGACAACACTGATCCTTAGTGTCACAATTAAAACAACTGCAGCTGTAACTGCAAGCAAAAATGCGTTCACCTTCATTGTTAGTGGTTCTTATAGGAAGCACTGATACAGTATATTCTATTATGATAACGCTCCTACTGCTAGCGTTTCTCCCTTTTGTAGAATAGAGTTGATAATACTTTTAATGTCAATTTAACAATGGGCTTGAATACATAACTTAAATCCACTAGAAGATAATTTATTAATTCAGTTTTCAGATCAAAGAAAGTGTTCCATCACTTCCACATTTTCATAATTTTATACTTTCTTTTTTAAAAAAAAGAAGTTAAATTAAGGGCCTGTTTTTCCTTTAACATTTGGGACTCTTGATTCATTTTAAAAGATTCCAGATGCTTTATTCACAGACAGATTCCTTTTGGAGAGGATTGGTTTTTTTTAACCTATTGTAATGTTGAATTTTTATTAAAAAGGAGTATGGCAAATGTCCAAAATATTAGAAGACAATGAGCCAATCTTAAGTGAATACTTTGTGCTGGGCAACTTTCTTTTTATTGCACCTATATGCTAGATCATGTCCTGCTATCTGTTTCTATACTCAGTTTTGTAAAACTGTAAAACGTAATAGATGTAACCTCTCCATGTCTCTCCCATTGTGGCTGTTGCTGCATACTGGTGGGTTAGGTTACTCATTTTTCCGCTGAACAGCTCAGGCTGCCTGCTTTAATAGGCTGTTCTTTCACTGGACACTGAACCTTGAATGAAAAACCAGCAGAAATTATAGAGGTTTCAGTTTTACTCCTTGCTTTAGCAGGTAGGAGAACAAAGGATTTGTTGCAAAAATCCAGATTAACAAGAGAATTCCTGGTTGTGCTAGTGCTCTACTCATATCTCACCACATACAATTTAGAGATACCTGACCTTCACATTTTATCATTAGCCTGATGTGGAAGGAGCAGCTGCATAGCATCAGTATTAGCAATTTATATTGTTCCTGTTAGCCGTCTGGTTCTAATCCAGTGCAGAACAGTATTGACTAAAAATAATGGCAGCAAGAAGGCTGTTAAAAAGATGCACTTATAAATGTACCTGAATTAGAAAGCCATTGTTTATAGTCCAGACCCTTGTAGAACCTTCCAACCAAAATGACATAAAAAATAGACAGGAAATTGTTTGAAAAGGAAAATAAATATGTAAATGGGCTTGTTACTTTTTTTTTTGTTTCAAATGTCTAATGCATTTGTGCATTAGAAAATGAAACTGTACATTTCCCCAGTGTTATAGATGCAGAGAGGTGTTCCATCCTTTTGACCATTTTCATGGCCCTCCTCTTGACCTGGTCCAACAGGTTTGTGTCTTCCTTGTACTGGGGGCCCCAGAGCTGGGTGCCATACTCCAGCTGGGGTCTCACGAGAGCAGAGTCAAGGGGGAGAATGCTGTGTAGCCCAAGTACAGTTAACTTTCTGGTCTGCAGGTACACATTGCTGGCTTATGTCCAAATTTTTATCCACCAGTATCCTCAGGTTCTCTTTTCTGCTCTCTATCCCTTCATCCTCCAGTCTGTACTGATACTGGGGATTGCCCTGACTCAGGAGCAGAATCTTGACCTTGTTGAACATCATGAAATTTGCATGGGCCTGCTTCTTGAGCCTGTTAATTTCCCTCTGGATGGCATCTCTTCCCTGAAGTGAATCAACTACACCACCCATCTTTGTGTTACATGAAAACTTTCTGAGGGTGCATTCAATCCCACTGTGTCATTGATCAAGATATTAAATAGTATTGGTTGCAGTATGCATCCTAAAGGGACACCACCCTTACTGGTTTCCTCTTGGAGATTAAGTTGTTGACTGTAGCTCATTGGGCATGGCCAATTTCTTATCCCTCTAACCATCCATACATCAATCCCATACCTCTCCAAATTAGAGGCAAGGATGTTGTGTAGAGCCATGTGAAAGGCCTTATGGAAGTTGAGGTAGATGACATCTGTAGCTGTTGTCACTCCATCATAGATGATCACAAGATTTGTCAGGAACGATTTGCCATTTGTGAAGCCATGTTGGCTGTCTCAATCATTTGTCATGGTCTGACTGGGCACTGAGGTAAGGATGACTGGTTTGTAGTTCCCAGGTCCTCCTCTTTACCCTTGTTAAAAATTGATGTGATACTTACTTTTCTCCAGCCACTGGAGACTTGACCTCACTGCCATGACTTTTCAATATATGATTGAGAATGGCTCAGCAACCACCCCTACCAATTCCCTCAGGGCCCTGAAATGCAAATGAGATGCTTATTTGGAAATTAAGATGGTACTCTGCCAATATCCACAGTATATTTGACTGTGGTTGACACATCAGAATAGGTTTCTGGGACTCCTGTTTACATTAAACAAAAATAACATTCTGTCTGCAATGAAGCAATGACATTAAGCAACCAAGCTGTATATTTTCATTTATTTCTTCATGAATAACTACTCACAGAAAGGAAGAAAAAAATTGCAACATATAAGTTGCGTTAAATGGTAGATACACTACTAAAAGTTTAAAACATCCTGCTTTTCCCCTTAAATTTATTCCTGCCTATAAGTTGCACGCTATTGTTAAGGTTACCTGAAGGTTTCCTAATCCTTTAATTAAAATTCTATTGGCAGGTTTTGCAAATTTAAGCTATTTTATTTCTTTGTTTACTGAAATAATGCCAAATGCCCTGGTCATAATCAGAGCTCCTGGTGCTAGTTATTTATAAACTGTTTGGGGTTGAGTGTGTATATTATTGTTCTGATCATTCAAATAGTTCTGCATGAATAAAAGCCTGGCTCAGTGGTGCCAGTGGAGGAGTGGGCCTGATCTGAAAGCTTGTGAAATGTGAGTGCAGTAAGTTAATTCAAACATAATTAAGCAGCTACTGATTTTTTTAAGTATTTTGAAACAGCTTGAAAACTTCTTCAAGTCAACCTTTGTCTCACAGAGCAGGTATGAACTATGTATGGTCAGGAGTATGGCTGATGATCTGGCCTTCCATTTACTTGGCACAGGGCACCTCCCGAGCCTGCTGTCATCCTTCCTTGGCAGTGGAAGGAGCTGGGTCACTCCTCAGGCTTTTACAGTTGAACAAGCAACACACAGTTAAAGAAAATTGGGAATATCTTGCATTTGCATAGAATACTTATTGCTGTTTTTTATTTCTTGCTTGCTGTTGATCCTGTTCTTCCATGTTACAAGGATCTTAAGGGATTTACTGAAATTCACTATTTCAGGTTGGACATAGAAAAAAACCTCAAACCTTTAACATTCATTATCCTGGGAAGAAGCCAGGGAAGAAGCTTTTAATTTTGTTACTGAATTTAGCCATCAACCGCAACACACTTGATTAAATACAAAAGATCACAGTAAGCATTGACTATGGAAGCGACCTCATGTGCCTAGCTCTCACATTGTCATGCCTTTGGGCATGGCCCTTGGCTCTGGTTGATTTGGTTATTCTAATGGTGAAATGTAAGAAATTGCATTTATTTTTGTATGTAGAGTAGTTCAAAATTAATAAATGAAGAGTGGGAAATAATCTATTTTAAATGCCACTGAATAAGCATTAGTTCTAAAATTCTGTTCCAGGGAAGGGTTGCAATCTCAATCCCTTTGCAATACCTCTGATAACGTTAAAATTTTTTGTTGAAGAAAAGCTAACAAATGTTACTAATTATCAGAGCTGGAGATAAGTGTGTGAGAGAAAGTAGTTCTAGAGGGAAGAGCTGGCAATGGATTGTGCTTATGGTTGGGAGAAGTCCACTTTAAAGAGCAATTTTAGTTGCTTCCTGGATCAAAAGCCAGTTCTCCACATCTTGACCACAAAACACAGATGGCAGAATTGTAAATGCACCGACTGACGGAGGTGAGTGGGAGGAAGTCTGTTAATGAAATCAAACCAATATGATTAAAATGCATAATGAAACTTATAACATTTAATAGATTTTTGGTGGTCGGAGGTGGTAACTGGATACATTTTAGTGCAGTGTCGAAACAGAAAGAAAATCTGTTCTTCCAGGAAAGAATAGCAAAAAAGACAAAAAGAAAAATGGTTTTCTGTTTTTTGAGGTTGCCTGACAAAACACATAGCAGTGGAATACAAAAGGCCTCATTCTAATTGAATTACAAACTGTGTAATAGTTTAAACTGCACCAGCTGGTCTTATGAAGCTACCATATTCCTTGGAGACATGTTCCTTGGATTCTCTTAAGAATCTTACTAGACTAGCTCAACATTGCCTTCTGAGTCTTTGTGCTGAAATAGCAAGATGTATAGCTTAAAGCTCAATCATTATTAAACAATAACCAAAGTGAAGCACAGCACATGGTGTTTGTGCATGTGTACGTTTAACTCATATTAATTTGTATTTCGTAGCATCTTTCTCACTGTCTTTGTTCTCGTGCTTTTTGTTGTTTTAGGCTGTCACATCCTGCAGCCACAACCTTAGTAGACTACCTGTTATTTAATGGGATTGGAATCAGTGGATAGTTCTGTGGTGTGCCGCTACCCATTTTAATTAATAAGTTTAGTATTGATCCTGGGAATACTTATGAAAGATTCTTGTTGTAGTTAAGCTTTCTCAATACATCCCTGAAGCCAGCCAACAAGGGAAAAAGTGGGAGGTTTTTGAGGCTTAATAAAATAACTACAATTGATTGAGCAACAGTCTTAAACTTGTGCTGGAGAAGTAAATTACTTCTGCAGTTGGTCACAGGAGGTTAACTTCAGCTTGTTTTGAAGTAGATTGCCAATTGTGATCAGAAGCACATCAAACTCAGAATGACAAACTGTCAGCAAAAAGCAGGAAAATGCATGACCATTTATTTTTTGTATGGAAAGCTTATGTGGTTTTCTACGTAGTTGTTTTGCTTCGTTGATCAATAGCATACCAGCTAAAAATATCTGTTTCTTTGAAAACATATGGTGTTTATATATTCCTTAAAAATTTTCAGTTGTGCTAACCCTAAATGCAGTTTTGTGTTTCCAAAATACTGGTTTTAATAGGGTTTTTTTGAATATGAGCAAAGCCATTGATCTTTCACAGGCATAATGATTTTCATTTGTTTAAGTAAAGATTCCTGTAACATTTAAGCATTTGATTAAGGAAGGCTTGCTATTAAGTAGCTTAATTTCTGTATGTCAGAATGTGTAGCTTTATAGCGCTGAATCATGTGTCTTACCAAGAATATTCCACAAGTTTATAAGAAAAAGATTTCTCTTTAGTAAGATACATACATCATCCCCATTTTTTTTCCTTTTTATTCAGAGAATAATATACTGATTAATATCAGGCATATCCCATCACATCAAAGTAATAATGCAAGTGTGTTTTAATAAAGCCTAGGTTAGAGAAATGAGCCTGTCATCTAATATGTGTATGTACATGGATACCCCTCTGAAATCAGATCTCTACAAATACAAAATATTGTCTAAATATAATGCAAATATCCTGCATTATTTCTACATATTGATTTGGGAAAGCTTGACATTTACTATGAAGTCTAGATCTATTCTCACCTTCATGGTATCTTGCATCCCATGGAAAGGATGAAGATATAAAATGTGTTTGTGATTTGAATCATGGTGATCAACAGGAAGGAGAAGATTGAGGTGGGGAGACAATTTGCTGTAGCTTTGTGAGTCTGTTTGACATCCCTCAAAGTGGGTGACAAAAGCAGATGTCATCTACTTTTCTTGCACAGCCTGAGAAGACCATCAGTCTGTTGGAAGTACCCCTGGGTTGGTAGATGTAGGCTGTGAGCACAACATTACTTTTTTATCTTTTTTAATTAATTACTTCATATGCATTTTTGCCTTTTTTACAGTATTCTGTAACTTCTCTCAAGACCATTCCAGAATTGTGTAGAAGGTGTGATTCACAAAATGAAGACAGATCAGGTATGATGCCCACTTCTGTCCACACATAGTTTTCTAGGCTGCTTTGTATCGTGTACTACTTGGCAACAATAGCTTCTTGGCAGTGTTCTGTTGTTTTGTTTTCTCTCATTTTTGTACAGCTTTCTGGAAACATGACTTTTTTTTTTTTCTCCCCCCCCCCCCCCCCCCCCCCCAACAGATGTTAGTTCATTAGAAGGAAAAAAAGTTCAAAAAAAGGATTTGGCTGTATACAGATAAATGTAGGGCTTCATCTCAGCAGCTCCAAACCACAGTATATGCAACAATTTACTTGAAAACCCGAGAAACCATTGGTGACAAGATGTAATAATGTAGGCGCCAATGAAAAAATGTTGGATACATTTACTACCCATATGGCCATGACCAGTTTGAGGGATGATGTTTTGCCAGAGTCTGAAACTGTATCAAGGATGCTACATGATAGAATCTACTCTAAGGCGCACTGTAATAGTTAAGATTAAAGCTGAGTTTTTTAGTTTAATAGTGTAAACTAAATGAAGAATCATGGCATATATACGAGAACCAGCTGGAGACCTCCCCCCTCCCCCGACAAAAAGTGCATTTAGTGTTGGTTTTCACTCTTTAAATCAGATTAGTCCGCTTTTGTTTTTCTCTTTTTGATGGAGTGGAAATGAATTGGTGAGAGGAGCATTTTTGTTGAGCTATGAAAAGTTTATTGCGTTTTCTGATGTTTTAATTGATCTTCCATTAATGTTGTTTCATCAAACACTTTTATAACAGAAATGCAAGACCTGGAATTTATGGGATGGTAGAAAGCTTTAAGACCTGTGATATACTTTGGGAACTTTTATTTCTCTATTTCCTTTCAGAGAGTTCTAAATGCCAAGGTGTGTAACTAAGTCAAAAGCTTCTGGGAGCTACTTCTTCTACAGAGTCATTAAAGGCCAGGTCATCACAACTGTGTGCCACTGCCCTTGGCAATAAAAAGAAGCAAAGCTCCCTTTAACATACCTGTTTGCCATGTTACTGCCCACTTATGGCACAGCAGTGATAGCATGTGCAGTATTATCTGCTGCAGGCGGATGCAAGGAAGAAGCAGAAAGGGAGAGGACCCCTGATTCACCCCTCTCAATTTAGAATCAGAATCATAGAACAGTTAGGGTTGGAAAGGACCTTAATATCATCTAGTTCCAACCCCCCTGCCATGGACACCTCACACTAAACCATGTCACCCAAGGCTCTGTCCAGCCCAGCCTTCAACACCACCAGGGATGGAGCATTTACCACTTCTTCGGGAAACCTGTTCCAGTGCCTCACCACCCTCACAGTAAAGAACTTCTTACTTATATCTAATCTAAACTTCCCCTGCCTAAGTTTTAACCCTATCATCACTACAGTCCCTCGTCTCATTCTACCATTTCATGTCTCATTCTACTGCAGTCTTCCCCCTGTCCTCCACCACCCTTCCCTCCATATTCACAGAATCATAGAATTATAGAATAGGGTTGGAAGAGCCTTAAGATCATCTAGTTTCAACCCCCCTCCCATGGACAGGGATACCTCACACTAGACCATGTCGCTCAAGACTCCATCCAACCTGGCCTTGAACGCTGCCAGGGATGGTGCATTTTTAGGTTTTCCTGCCTAAATTTGCACTGTCACTTCCCTATATTGGACAGCACTGGCCAGTGATCTGTACCAGTGGGAAGGTCATGTGGTTCCTTCCTCACCCTTTTGCAAGATGTGTATGGAAGTCATGCAGTCATTACAATCTCAGTCCTGACTCCTTTGCGTTCTTCCTTGGATTTAGGGAATTCTGACTCAGGAAAATTCTAAGGGACCTTTGGAGCCAAAGTAGCCCCAGATGACAAGGTAAAAAATACATGAAATTGGAGAAAAGCTACAGGGCACATCCTGGTTTACACACAACTAAAACGTGATTAAGGGTAGTTGTTCTCTCTACCATCATGCTTCAAAAGAATTATCTTCTTAGCTAGTGTATTAACCACTAAGGTCAGCATTGTTCATCTTCAAAGATAGAAAATTAGAGTGTAGTTTAAAAATAGATCTGAGTAATTTTTCTGAAATGAAGTGTTAGCCAGCCTGTCCATTAGTTTCCAGCATTAACTAATGTAGAATGATGAACTGAAACAGAAATCGGGCCTTTATGCTTTTGTTATTAAGCATGAAATTGGTTGCTTGCTTTCTGGGCAGATTTTATAAGGCCCCATGAGCAAATGGTGCAAGACATCTGTGTTCAAAAAGCTTCACTGAGCCATATAGCTGTTGAAGTATATTCTGTGACCTATGATGACTTTTGGTTGTCATTAAATGTATGTCTCAAATGAGGACAACATCCTATTCTAAATCTTTATTCAAAGGTTGGTAAAAGGAAGGAAGTTCATTTTTAATCTCCAGCAGTTATCCTTCTGCACTCTATTCATTCCCAAAATAGCTGTCATTCACAGAATTATTCAGATTTGTTTCCTATTTGAGAAAAAGGAATAAATCAGTGAATATGAAATTGAACACACTTTCTGTCTAAAGTTCTTTTTAGTTTTTTAGCTATAAGAAAAATTAAGGCAAAATTTGGTCTGGAAGCAGTGTTAAATGGCATAAATTTCACTGTTGTGCTCCAAATACCTCACAGGTAAATATGTCTGAAACAGTGCAGTATTTATTGATTGAATACTGAAGAATTTTCTTAGAAAAAAAACAATTAGTATCATCGCAGTGACACTTGTGATGCTTGTGTATAAGCTCCTCTTCTACCTTATTTTCGCATCCTGCCTCTTCCTGTTTTGCACATTTTGTGCTAGAATGACCTCTTCTGATTTTTCAGTAGAACTTTACTTAGTACTTCCCTTTCACATCATTAGATCAGTCTGGACAATGGGACGCACAATTTATTTATTTTGATATTTTCTTTTCCTCTTCTATATTCTCTACGTTAGAAATGACAGCTTTTGTGTTGTTCTTCCTCATCCCTAGGTAAAAAAAAATAATTAGTTCACTGAGTCTTGTATTAATGTTTGAATTTCCTGGAAAGTGTACTGTTACTTAAAAAGATGAATTATTATTTACCTTGTTTATCCTTTCTTTCTTCTTTAGAGTAGCTTCTAATTCTACTTAAATGGGAGTAAACCTTCTTTGTTCTTACCTGTGCAGGGTTCTTTAATTCTTATGCAACAGAGCTTACATTGAAGAACCTAAAATTTTTCTGGAAGTTATTCCTATATTAAAACTGTAAAACAGTGCCACCTTCAGTTAAAATGGTTAAATATTATTTCAGTGATATTAATAGTAAATAGATATTCAGAACTGGTTTTGATTATGCTTTTATATGAAAGGCACATCCCTTCCTCCATCGCTTGAAGCCCCAATATTGCTGCCAGTGTTGGGGATAAATTTACGTTAATAGCTGTGATGAATTTTCTAAAAGTTTCCCTAGTGTAGACAACAGCTCAGTGTCCATATACAAAGTCAGAATCACAGTGCTCTAAATGGACCTGGAATGAGTACAAGTCTTAATTGATTCAAGAGTCTGTGCTGAAGTCATATCACAGGGAAGAAGCTCAAGAATTTCTTTCACAGGACAGTAACACTCTGAATGTGAAACTTTTCAGGCCCCTAAATGATTATCTAGTACGTGAGCAATACAGTCAAATACTGCATTTAAAAAAATATTTAATAGGTATAGGTAGTTGTCAATGAAAATTGCAAGCTTCCTTAATGATGATGATGGAAAGTGAAGAAAACTCCACAAGTGAATTTTTAAAGCAAGGAGGAAGAGTTTTAGGTAAAAGAAAATCATTTGAATGCATTTGGCCTTTGCAGCAACGGAGTCAACCTAGCAGAGTTTGTTCTCATTTATATAATTGTAGAATCCGAGAATGGTTTGCATTGGAACGGACTTTCAAAGATCATCTAGTTCAACCCCCCCTTCCATGGGCAAGGACATCTTTCACTAGACCATGTTGCTTCAAGCCCCATCCCGCCTGGCCTTGACCACTGCCAGGGATGGGACAGCTACAGCTTCTCTGAGCAATGTGTTCCGTTGTCACATCACCCTCATTGTAAAGGTACAAGACCTTGCACTTGGCTTTGTTGAACTTCATAAGGTTCACACAAGCCCAGTCCTCAAGCCTGCACAGGGTCCCTCTGGATCCTTTCCCTCAAGCAGGCCAGCTGCACCACTCAACTTGGTGTCTTCTGCTGATTTGCTTAGGATGCACTCAATTATGCCGTCAGTGTCATTAATAAAGTCATTGAGCAGTACCAGTCCCAGCACAACCCCTGACACAACAAGTGAGGAACACCAGTTGTTATTAATCTCCATTTGGACATTGAGATGTTGACTGCAACTCTTTTGGGCGTGACTATCCATCAAACCTATCTCTTCACATCAGGGGTAAGAATGTTGTTGGGGACTGTGTCAGATGCCTTACAGAAGCTGATAGTTTACATCAGTAGCTCTTTTCTTGTCCACTAATGCAGTTGCTCTAACATAGAAGGTCACTAAGATTAGTCAGGCATGATTTTCCTTTGGTAAAGCTTTGTTGGCTGCTCCTGCTCATCTCTCATCCATATAACTGTGATTCAACTCACAGAGGTTCATGGAATATTGAAAAATCTATTAGGCATGATGAACTCATCACATCAGTAGGTAGTCTTACCATAGCCTGTGGGCTTACAAGAGCTCATGTAGTGCAGTGTTCTCCATTATTCAGTTTTACCATGGTTACTGATTGCACAAGTATGAAAAAAAAGTTTGAAATGCAGAGAGTTTAGAGATAGCACAGCCTGGATGCAGGTCAGGCCATTAGGTGTCATTGATGAATGTTTGGATAAAAGGAAGGCATACAGTTTTTCCCCTCGACAGTCTTTCAGTGCAGTTTACTATAAGATACTGCTCTGGACCATCCTGAGAAGGAACAGAGGCAGCAAGCTGAAAAGGCTCAAGAGGTTCATTGAGGGATGTAGCATAGTAACGGGGATCACTGGTTGCCCCCTATGGAAGAACAGGAGTGAATTGATGCTGTTTTTCATTCCTGTTAGACTGGTGTGTAGGGTGTAAAGTGATCTAGTAAAGCAACATGGACTTACCTGCCAGTTTATCTGCCAATGACTCAGATCTTTACATCCAGTTTCCTGCTTGCCAACACCACTGCCTGTTGTATGTCCCAGCTGTTCAACAGCAACATTTGTCATTACAAAACACTGGTCAAAGCATAAACCTAAATGAGTCTGTAGTGATGGAGATAGAAATACACTGTTACGAGTTTGACCATTTCCTCAGGCAGTCAGTGCTCTTTGAATGTGAGCCATTCTGGGTTCATGAAGATCTGGCATAGCAACATCTACAAATACCACTCTGCAGTATGTTCAGTTCATTTTGTAATGATAGTGATGTGTGATATGCAGCCTTTTGCCACCTCCTATTTGTGTTACCAGTGCTGTAAACTTCATGAAAACATCATTTAAAGAATGTTACTGTACCCATATGCCAGGGAGATAGGCTCTTGTATGCACACCAGCAATGAATTTCAGTGGTAATTTCCTTATAAAGCTAAAGTAAAAGCTGAATTTTTTGTTATTTTTGTTATACTCAGGACAATTTAAAAGTATTCTGGTGTTTGGCATTAGGTTTTAAGTATCACAGAAACTGCCTGTCACAAGGGTAAAGTTTCATCTGTGCGTGAGGTAGCCTTGTGGTTGGACAAAACTCATATAGTTACCCTATAATTCTACAGATGCTTATGTAAGAGATACAATTCCCCCTCTTGCTTCCCTCTGCCCTAGATACAGAGATGATGTTGAAAAATGCTCTGAAGTCAACAGATGCTTCCAATTGGAAACATGTTATAAGGATTTTATTTTTTTTTTTAGAAACTTCAAGGTAAAGATGGATTCCTAAAATAAAATCTAATGAAGTGGATAAATTGCAAGAGAAGTTACTCCCTGATTGTGCCCTTTTCTTATTATTAACCCCCAGTAGTTTTAGGAGACACCTGTAAATAAATAAACAAATACAAAAACTAAAAACAATCATTCAGGCCTCTTTATTCACCTTTTGCCTTTTCTCATCTTCAAGGAGAGCATAGAGCACAATTTATGGTGAAGAACAACCTTTTCAAATTTGACACAGGTTTTCATCAGATACTATTTTCTTTTGTTCAAAGGAAATGGTTTAGCACCTCTGGTCTATAAAGCCGCACAATCCTTCTTTACTGATACGAATGAAGAAGTCTCTTAAGTTTTTATGTTCCTCTCTCATTTTACTTCAATGTCACTGTCCAAATCTCCATATTAGTGCATAAAAGTTAAACACATAATTTTGACACCCTAGTTGGCAAAAAACATTGTCATCACTTTTTTTACATTTGAGATATCGGTACACAGAAAAGATGTGGCTTATCCAAGATTATACCAGAGTTATTTGTCAGACTCTGGAATCAGGATAGCTGCTCTGCATTCTAGTTACCTTCCTTAAACTAAGACAATCCTTTACTGTTGTTTGTAAAAGAATCAAAACAGCACTTGTTTGACCCAGATGTTTAATGGCCTCTGCCCAAGTTCATAAGTATGGAGAGATGAGCAAGAGGTTTTTCCTGTGGAGCAGCTGCTCACATGACTCCTGCTGCGCTGGTGCTTTGTTGCATAGGCAGCACTTGATTTGCTTCTTCAGGAAACAAGCGTCTGAAAAGAGAGTAGAAGAGATTCAACTCATGCCTTTATCCAGTCTGGCCTATGATTTCAATGCTCTCTAGGCAGCAACCATTTTGTTATTGCTTAAGCACTGATGCAGCCTGTACAGCAACCAAGTAGAAAACAGCACAAAGAAGGATTGTGTCTAGCAGTCTAATTTGCTTTCTTCCCTACTGCTGTGTGGTTAAATGCCATATTCTAATAATTTATTAGATGCAGTGTAAATTCGTCACCCCAGTTAAGTGAAGAATATGTCTTTTAAGTCAGTAAAAATATTGCTAACCATTCTCTGTATTCTACTTTGTTTTCTGGAAAAACAATGTTTGTAAAGGGGGGTTGGGAACAAAAACAGCGAAAAATGTGGAAGTACCTTACTGTGCTCTAACTGTAATGAAAGAAAAGAGAAATACATGACTTCACAATGATCCAAGACAGATTTGTAACAAATGCCATTCCTTCTTCACAGTATCCAATTTTACAATTTTGTCATCAGTGATTTATGTAAATATGTATTATTAAGGTTAGAAAGTGGAGAAAGCCAAGCAACAAAATAAATGTAAGCCTAAATAAAGTGACAACAAACAAAATGTTGATGCCTTTTCCTCTGTCTAGACCCCTGTGTTGAAAGCAGTGTTTTCATAAAACTCAGACAGAATTCATTTCCATACTGAGTGCTTAATAGTTCCTGTCAGAGCAAAACAGCTGGGAAACATGTGGTATCCATTTCCCTGTATCACTTGGAAAAAATTTCACATGTAAATAAAACCAACATAAAAGTGTAGGCCTTTGAACCTAGAATCTTATACAATACATGAATAGGTCAGTACAGTGTGTTCTTTGTATTGGCCCACTAAGTTACATGCCTTTTAATTATTTTTATTTTTATTTCTTCTTCGGAAATGTATTCTTAAGTGTTTCCAAAAGCATTAAGGTAATTTTCAGACATCTGTAACTACTAAGCCATACTAATCCTTTACTTCAGACATTAATGTTGCACTGAAAGTGTATATATGTTTCCTTAGGAAGGTGTTCATGGCAAATTGTGTGTTTTGACCACAAATTAGATCCCACTGATATGCACTTAGCATATGTAATACATCTGCTTTGTTTAAACAGTATTCTTGACTTTTAGAATGCATTAACTCTTAGTGTACCTTGAAAGGGCATAGAAACTGCCTAAAGGCTTTAGTGGTTTTAATGCTGTCCCTCAACCAAAAAAAAGACAAAATAAGGAAAACTGTGTCAGAGTTCTGGGTCTGTGTGAAAGAGTGCAAGTTCTGTAGGATTAAGTTCAAGTTCAGTAGGATTAAGAGTTCAGGTGTCTTGAGCTCCCTTTCTCATCTGCTAATCAGATTCATTGGTCAAACTCCAGATCCTGCAGTGCACTGAAATAATGGTCTGGAATGCCCAGAGCTATGTATGTGTGTGGGGAGTGCGTGTGTGTGTACAGGTTATATATATATATAAGAGATGGAAAGCTTGGCAGAGAAGGCCAGCATAGAGAGAAATGGAAAAGGAAGCATCATGCCTGAATAAGTAGGGTTAATTTTCAGATCAGAGACTCACAGAATCGTTTAGATTGGCAGACAGCTTGAGATTATGTAGTTCAAAAGCCTTCCTTAAGCAGAGTCAGCTGGAGCAGGTTAAGTTTAGGGCTGTCCAGTTGGATTTTGAGTATCTCCGCAAATGGAAACTCTGTATGAATTTCTCTGCGTAACTTGTGCTAGTGTTTGACCAGCCTCACAGTAAAAAAAACATTTTCTTGTGTTCAGGATGGATTTTTGTGGGTTTCACTTTGAGCCCATTGTCTCTTCTCTTGTCAGTGGGCATTGTGGAGAAGAGTCTCACTCCCCCTTCTTCCCTGCTTCCCATCATGTAATTATATTCAAAGATAAGTTTCCTTCTGACCATTCTCCAGTGGACAAGACCACTGTAAACACCACTAAGCTCTTATTGATGACCATTACATGATTAGAACTACTTTATTTGTAATTGATTACAATGCATGCCCTGTTTGAAGAAAGTTTCTTCTCTGGAGTCTCAAATTCTTCATTTGTTTTGATAGAGATGCTGTTAAAGCTGCTTAGATATGAATGTGGCATTTCATCATTAAATTCTTGTTTCCAGTGTTTGGCCAAGTATATCTTTAAAGCATGCTGTATCATGTCACCTGTCTGGTAGTAATTACTTCTAAATCACATTCTTCAATTTCTCTAGTTTCCAGCAGCAGCTGGAACTGTGGAGTCTCAACTCTTATTGGAAATGCACAAAAACCATCAGGAATTGCAGATGTGTGCAATAAATTCAGACCAGTGAAGAGGGTTTCCCCATTAAAGCATCAGCCAGAAAGCTCTGAGAACAATGAAAGTGATGACTGCAAGAATCAGAAGGGAGAATACCAGAAAGGTAGTGATTCTCAGTCTGCCTCTCCAAATGATGATCAGAGTCCAGAAGAAGAAGAGAGCCTTAAAAGCAAAAACATTGAGCCTGCTGTTATGCTTGGGGAGCTGGAGCACTATGACCTGGATATGGATGAAATTTTGGATGTGCCTTATATTAAATCAAGCCAGCAACTTGTTCCTTGTACAAAGGTAGTTCCTGAGAAAAAACTTTTGGGTGTGTGTTCAACAGTGAATGGTCTTAGCAGCAAGACCTGCTCTGCAGGGAACACAGAGAGCTCGCCTGCTAATAGCATGCAGTTCTATGTGCTGTCTCCTGTGAAAGGCTCTCAGCTGAGAAAAACACAGCCTATTGTCCTTGATCAGCACAAGCATTTAACAGAAGAATTAGAGCTTTCCCAGCCTTTAGTGAAGTGTAGCTCAGTCCATGAATCCGAAGCCCAGGGTAAGGGCTTCCTCAGCAGGACATTTGTTGATCCTCATGCTCACAAAACTGAGAAGACTATGCCAAACTGCCATCTGAGGACTTTCCACCTGCAGACAGCAGCGGCAGAAAACAAGCAGCTAGGGGAACTGAGTATGAACTGGAACAGTGTAGGGGGCCCAGAAGAGAGAAGCGAAGAGGGAAAAAAAATTAAGAGCATCTTAAATATTGTAAAGGAAGGCCAAATATCTTTACTGGTAAGTATCATCTTTTTCATGAAACAAGAAGAATAAAGGTTATGGGGTTTATTAAGCCGGCAAAGCTGATGAAGCACATATTTTGAAATTCTGCCTTTTTTATCTTGTGTGCTTCCTCATAATTGAGCATATGGGCTTCCAAATGGAAAGTTTTAGTCTTTAAATCAAATATGTAACAAAACAAAGATACTAGTTTTATGTAAAGACTACCAAGATTGCTAGTGTATGTAGTACACTGAAGTGTTATAGAAGGCATGAGTTTTACCTGTTGATTCACTTAAATATTGAATTTAAATCTTCATCCTTTTACAACATTTGTGGGTCGCTTTGTATAATTATTGCTGATTTACCTTAGTTATTTAGAGACTGATGATGGAAACAGAGGTGCCTCTGTTGTATTCTGATTATTATTCAGGAGTTTTCATGCTGTCTTCTTGCTGCAGCATTCACAGGCAGGAGCTTTCTCTGAAGCCTCATTGGCCTCTGACCCATATGAAATTTTTTAGTAAATTCTAGCACGGTGATCAGACACTATCAATGATGGTTTCCGAAGTAACTAGATTTAAGTGAGCACAGTGATTCAGAGAATGGGATTTCTACTCAGGGCAGCTGGTGAAGGCACAGTGTATGTATAAGAACTGGTTTTGTTAGATTTTTGTTTAGCTTCTCTGTTTACCAGTCTAGCTCAAGCACAGAGGCATGCTGTTAATGTAGCAGCAAGAACAAAAGCAGATATTCAAAGACTATACCGAGGCACAAGACAATATTAGACTGCTCAGTAAGAAATAGAAGCAAATTAAATTCACTCTGAAATAGGAGCAGAGAGAGGAAAAAGAAGTCACCATAGGCAGGTAGGTAGTAAGAAAATGCATATTATTCCCAAACAGTTCGAAAATTTTGCATGAAATAGACTAACTTAACTATACTCTTGCAAGTCTGCACACCTCTAGGAACTTACTTCTACTTCTTAACTCCATCTTCCGTCTTCTGTTTTCCTTCTGGATTTTCTCAGTCTTACTGTTTTGTCTCAAAATTACATTTGAGAAGAAATAATGTATTAGCTCATGGTTGTGTAGTATGTATACATAAATGTGTAGTATGTATACATAAATATTCCAACATTTTTTTTTAACGGAAACAAGGTACCATTTGTACCACGTGTTCTATTATGCAGTTTAACTTCATTTTAGATGGTGCTTAATGCAAGCTGCCACTTTTGTGATGAGCAAAATTAATCAGGAATTTTTTTTTTTAGGAATCATAGCTGTTTTCTGTTCAATTACTCATCAATATCTTTCTAAGTCAGACTCTTACCAGTGGTGCCACATGATAGGATGAAAGACCAGAGGTATAAACTAAAACACAGGAAGTTCCATCTGAATACAAGCAAGAACTTTGTTACTGAGCATTGGAAGAGGTTGCCCAGAGAGGTTGCAGAGTCTTCTTCTCTGGAAATATTCATGAGTAATCTGGACATAAACCTCAGCGACCCTGCTTGAGCAGGTGTCAAGATGACCCCTGGTGATCTTTTCCAAACTCAAGCATTCTATAGTTCTGTAATATAATGGAAAAAAAAAAAAAAAAAAAGAGAAACCAAACACAAAATGGACAGAAATTATGAAAATGTAGGTATTTTCGCAGGTACTTAATTGATCAAACTAGTACAAAGACTTAAAGCTACTTAAGATCTTGCACTGACAATTGTATGACAGTTGCATGAAAAAGAGAAACTACAAGTGAATCAAGCCAATTCAAACCCCATCTCTGTCCTTCTGTTAATAGTAGCCAGTTTGCATACAGTGAGGTGAAAAGCTTCTGATTTTGAGTTATTAAAGAACATTCCTGTGAGGAAACATCTTTGTGTTTGACTTGTGTCTTGGGATGTGAGGCTTAAATATTCCGTATATCTTTTTATCCTTAGCTGTAACTAACATAATGCTTTTCTTAACAGCCGCATTTAGCTGCAGATAATCTGGATAAGATCCATGATGAGTGTGACAACAACCTGTTACATGTAGCAGCATCAAGGGGACATGCAGAATGCCTGCAGCACCTCACTTCTTTGATGGGTGAAGACTGTTTGAATGAACGAAACATTGAGCAGCTAACTCCAGCTGGATTAGCAATAAAGGTAAACTAGTCTTTGTCTCCACTGTAATCATAGAATCATAGAGCACTCAGGGTTGGGAAGGACCTTAAGATCATCTAGTTCCAACACTCCTGCCATGGGCAGGGATGCTTCACACTAGACCAGGTTGCTCCAAGCCCTGTCCAACCTGGCCTTGAACACTGCCAGGGAAGGAGCATTTACCACTTCTTTAGCAACCTGTTCCAGTGCCTCACCACCCTCACAGTAAAAAACTTCTTTCTTATATCTAATCTGAACTTCTCCTGTTTAAGTTTAAACCTGCTATCCCTTGTCCTATCGCTGCAGTTCCTAAGGAAGAGTTCCTCTCTGATATCCTTATAGGCCCCCTTCAGATACTGGAAGAATGCTATGAATGCTGTGCAGCCCCTCTTCTCCAGGCTGAACTGCCCCAACTTTCTCAGCATGGGGTCTCACAAGAACAGAGTAGAGGGGCAGGATCACCTCCTTTGACCTGCTGGTCACACTCCTTTTGATGCAGCCCAGGATACGGTTGGTTTCCGTGCTGTGAGTGCACACTGAAGCCAGCTCATGTTAAGTTTCTCAGCAACCAACACCCCCAAGTCCTTCTCCGCAGGACTGCTCTCTGTCACTTCTCCTCCCAACCTGTAGCTGGGCCTGGGATGGCCCTACCCATTATCTTGCTCTTATTATGTTGGAAAATGTGAAAATTACTGTTGTTGCTGCAGTAAAATAAAACATAGTGGTGCACAGGAAGGCTGATAGTTAAACATACTGATTCTGGTTCTTTAGTAAGTGAGATTGAATAGTTGGATGCCATTTCTTTTATCCACTAAATATCTTAAGAAGAAACAAGGAAAGCGGTGAAATACAATACAAAAGTTTCTTATTCTTCTGGGATTTTATTGTTATTTACTTCTTGGGAAAACTTTAGAAATGGAAAGAGGACTGGTGGATTCCAGGTTTCCATCTTTGAGGCATGTTTTCAATGACCTCTGGCCCTGATCCAAGTTTCAGGGTTGTGGTTTTCTTTCAATTTTTCTGGGACAAGCCATATGAATATAAACCTAAACCAACAGCTAGTTGTACTAATGAAATGCTATTATAAAAGTCAGGTATTTAGCTTCAATACCTTGGCCCATGTCCAAACTGAATAGTTACAGTCTCCCAATTTAAAGTCTTACAATTTTACTTGGAAACCGTTTTCTTTTTTGTTTTTTGTTGTTTTTTTCCCCCAACCTTCATATGTTTTGTATTTATAGTCAAATAAAATCTTTTTTTAATGATTGGCTCCTTTAATTTTTATAATAGTTGAGCATGCTTTGACATTCACAGAAAAATGTGTAAATGTAATGGAGTTTTTAATGTAAATGGGGGTGCTAAGGCTCAAGTGTTTCTAATGATGACCTGCATGGCTGGACTTGACCTGGGTCATTGTGAAATGTCTTGACAGCCTTAAAGTAATTTGGCATAATTAAACTTTGTAGTCCTTGAGTCTTACTTCCAAAGTGGTTTTGCATACTGATAGAATGGACTTTATTCATTCCAAGTTCCAGAATATTACACCATGTGGGGCATGCACCTGTGTTTTACAAGAAAACTTGCATGCAGGAACAGAAATTTCCATGCAAGAAAATTTAAGCAATTCATTGATGATGCATAACGTTTCCCAGTAAAGAATTAATTAATTAAAACTAATTCTTTCGATTATAGTACTCCTTCTGACCTTTAGCTGTGAGCTAGAGAGAGAAAAATGGAGTGCTGTTATGTCATACTGTCATGTTGATAAGTTATTTTAACTAACTGCGGAGAAATCTGTTCCACATTAGCAAAATTATCTTATTTAGCAAGTAATTTATTAATTCTTTAGCTTAAATTTAAAAAATACAAAATTATTTTACTCAGTTGTGATACAAAGGAAAAACAGAATAAAAAAAATTATTAGTCACTAATATTCAAACTCAAATATGATAAGGGGGATTTTTTGTAATATACTAAAAAGAATAGAAGTAGCTTCATTGTTTCACTTCATTATTGAAATTGAGAGAAAAAGAGAAAAGTAAGTAAAATATAATGGTGTGCATTTTTGTGTTTATATACATACATTACATATGGAAAGAATAAGACAAATATCAGTTTACTCTTATTCCAGTTTTTATTACTCCCGTATAATTTTAGATGGGTTTATCACAGTATCAGAGTATGCTAGAGATTGGAAGGGACCTCAAAAGACCATCTAGTCCAATCCCCCTGCCGGAGCAGGAGCACCTAGATAATGTTACACAGGAATGTGTCCAGGCGGGTTTTGAATGTCTCCAGGGAAGGAGACTCCACAACCTCCCTGGGCAGCCTGTTCCAGTGTTCCGTCACCCTCACTGAGAAGAAGTTTCTTCTCAAGTTTAAGTGGAACCTCTTGTGTTCCAGTTTGTACCCATTACCCCTTGTCCTATCACTGTTTGCCACTGAGTAGAGCCTGGCTCCATCCTCGTGACACTCCCCCTTTATATATTTATAGACACTAATAAGGTCACCCCTCAGTCTCCTCTTCTCCAAACTATAGAGACCCAGCTCCCTCAGTCTTTCCTCATAAGGGAGATGCTCCACTCCCTTAATCATCTTCGTTGCCCTGCGCTGGACTCTCTCCAGCAGCTCCCTGTCCTTCTTGAACTGAGGGGCCCAGAACTGGACACAATATTCCAGATGGGGTCTCACCAGGGCAGAGTAGAGGGGAAGGAAGACCTCTCTCGACCTACTAACCACCCCCCTTCTAATACACCCCAGGGTGCCATTGGCCTTCTTGGCCACAAGGGCACAGTGTCGGCTCATGGTCATCCTGTCGTCCACTAGGACCCCCAGGTCCCTCTCCCCTACACTGCTAACAGGTCATTCCCCAACCTATACTGGAACCTGGGGTTGTTCCTGCCCAGATGCAGGACTCTACACTTTCCCTTGTTATATTTCATCCAGTTATTCCCTGCCCAACTCTCCAGCCTGTCCAGGTCTCGCTGGATGGCAGCACAGCCTTCTGGCGTGTCAGCCACTCCTCCCAGCTTAGTGTCATCAGCAAACTTGCTGATAGTACACTCAATTCCCCCATCTAAATCGTTGATGAATATATTAAATAATACCGGTCCCAGTACTGACCCTTGAGGCACTCCACTAGTTACAGGCCTCCAACTAGACTCAGCCCCATAGACTACAACTCTCTGGCTTCTCTCCTTCAGCCAGTTCGCAGTCCACCTCACTACCTGGTCATCCAGACCACACTTCCTCAATTTAGCTGTGAGGATGCTGTGGGAGACTGTGTCAAATGCTTTGCTGAAGTCAAGGTAGACCACATCCACCGCTCTGCCATCATCCATCCACTGTGTTATTTCCTCATAAAAGGCTAAGAGATTGGTCAAACATGATTTCCCCCTGGTGAAGCCATGTTGACTGCCCCTCATAACCCTCTTATCCTTGATATGCCTGAAGATGGCACCAAGGATAAGGTGTTCCATCACTTTCCCAGGGATGGAGGTGAGGCTGACCGGTCTATAGTTACCCGGGTCCTCCTTCTTGCCCTTTTTGAAGGCTGGAGTGACATTTGCTTTCCTCCAGTCCTCAGGCACCTCTCCCGTTTCCCAAGACTTGGTAAAGATGATGGAGAGTGGTCTAGCAATGACTTCCGCCAGTTCTCTCAGCACCCGCGGGTGCATCCCATCTGGACCCATGGATTTATGGATGTCCAGATTGCTCAACTGGTCTCTAACCCATTCCTCATCGACTAAGGCAACCCGCTCCATTGACCTGACTTCATCTAAGGTCTCAGGGGTACAGGGCTCTTCAGGACTTCCTGCATCAGAGTAGACAGAGACAAAGAATGCATTCAGTAACTCTGCCATCTCTGTATCTACTGTCACCAGGGCACCCATCCCGTTCATCAGTGGGCCTACATTGCCTCTGGTGTTAGTTTTATCTGCCATGTATTTGAAAAAGCTCTTTTTGCTGTCCTTGACCCTTCTCACCAGGTTTAATTCTACGGAGGCCTTAGTCATCCTAACTGCCTTCCTACATCCTCTAGGAGCAGCCTTATATTCCTCCCAAGTGGCCAGCCCCTCCTTCCATGACCTGTAAACTCTCCTCTTCCACTTGAGCATACCCAGCAATTCCCTATTTAGCCACGCAGGTCTCCTGGCCCTCTTCCTTGACTTCCTACGTGTCGGGATGCTTCGATCTTGAGCTCGGAAAAAGCAATCCTTGAATGCCAACCAATTATCTTGGGCCCCTTTACCTTCAAGCAGCCTTGCCCATGGGATTTCCCCTAGCAATTGCTTGAAAAGGCCAAAGTTTGCCCTGCTAAAGTCCAGGGTTGCAATTCTACTTGCTATTCTACTGGTCCTACCACACAAGATCCTGAACTCCACCATCTCGTGGTCGCTGCAACCAAGGCAGCCCTCTACCCTTACTGCTTCCACCAGACCCTCCTTGTTAGTGAGGATGAGATCCAGCAGCGCTCCTCTCCTGGTTGTCTCATCCACCATTTGCAGGAGGAAGTTATCATCCATACACTGGAGGAACCTCCTGGACTGTGGCTGGGTTGCCGAGTGGTCCTTCCAGCAAACATCAGGGAAGTTAAAATCCCCCACGACGACCACGGCCTGTGACTGTGAGGCCGCTCTCAGCTGCCTGTAGAAGGCCTCGTCAACTTCCTCACCCTGATCTGGTGGTCTGTAACAGACACCCACAACAGCATCACCCCTGCCAGCCTGCCCCTTAATTCTCACCCACAGACTCTCAACTCGCTCGTCATCTGTCCCTGGACAGAACTCGGTGCACTGTAGTTGCTCCCGCACATAAAGAGCAACCCCACCACCCCTCCTGGCTGGCCTGTCTTTCCTGAAAAGGACATAGCCCTCCATGACTATATTCCAGTCATGTGAGCTGTCCCACCACGTCTCTGTAATTGCCACCAGATCATAGTCTCCTGACTTAACACAGGTTTCCAACTCCTCCTGCTTATTTCCCATGCTGCGCACATTGGTGTACAGACATTCCAGGGAGCGAGCTGAGCACACCGATTTCACCCTAGGATTATAGGAGGCCTCCCAGTCTTCATCAATTCTGGAGCGCTGCCCCACTGGGGCAAGCCCAGCTACAACCCCATCCCCCTTCGAATTTAGTTTAAAGCTCTCCAAATGAGCCCTGCTAATTCGTGCCCCAGCATCCTTTTGCCTCTGTGAGATAATGCCATTGTCCAGACTGGTGCCCTATAAAACCAGCCGTTATCAAAGAATCCAAAGCCCTGCCTGCAGCACCAGTCTTGAAGCCAATCGTTTATATATAATATAATATAATATTTGTTACAGTCTTCTCTTTGTTTTTGTAAAAATAAGACTAAAACTTTAAATAGATATTTCTTTTCTTTTCATGATAGCTTTTTCTTTTTAATGTACGCAAACGGCTTTTTATATTTATGTATGTTGATCTCTCTAAGGTTTTGACTGAGCAATTGAAATACTTGTTTCAGCTATAAAGAATATAATAGCCTTTATTAACATGAGAGCTGAAAAATTAAGTAAGAACAGGCTGGAATCTAAGTCTTGCAAAACTGCATTTAGTGAGGTACCGTTGCTGAAAAGTAGCTGCAGCAAGGGAAGCTGCTAAAAACTCTTGCCTTTAAACTGGGCCACAAGTGTGGTCTGAAGAAAATGTTCATATCTTTCCAAAGTATCTACGTCCCACTTCACAGTAACTTGCAAACTACTAGGAGCGTGCATAACAGCTTGGAAGTCTTGAAACTAGGCTGTAAATGTGTTCAGGCCAAGAACCACCTCCTTGTTTCTGTTTATACAGTATCTATTACAGATAGGTCCTAATCCATGAGGATTAGGTGTTCAGCTACTACATACATAAGAATAATTTAGGAAGCATGGATTTGAATAGTGATTAGTGCATATCAGAGTTTGTAGGGAGACTGTTCAGTCTGCTCCAGCAAATTATCTTATTTAGTCATTGAGCCTTGCTGTACAAGTGATGAAAACAGAACTATGGTTTTTCTCTGAACAGTCTGACAGGACCAGGTTATGTATATAATACTGTTTGACTGCCACTTTCACTGCAATCAACAGCCGAACCATAACTGATACGGGACAAGATAAACAAGTGCATTACATGACAGCAGATAACACATTTTCAAACAAACTGGAATTTCATAATATTTTAATAATTCTAATAAACTTTTCTGTGTTTAGTAGACGTGTTTAGAACAGAAACAGTTGGAATGTATATTTTTTATTTGTTTAGAATGGCCAGCTGGAGTGTGTTCGATGGATGGTGAGCGAAACAGAAGCTATTGCAGAATTAAGTTGCTCAAAAGACCACCCAAGCCTTATTCATTATGCAGGTTGCTATGGCCAGGTATGACTTTAATTTACTTTTTTACATAGATTAATTTGGTGCTTGTAGAAGAATTTCAATGTAAAGCATTATTATCATTTTATGGCTTTTAACTACAGGTGTTCTTAGTTCAAATATAGAAAATCTTTTGCCACTTAATCTCTGTATTTTTTTCAGTAAGTTCCCTCCTAAATTGGGGGGGGGGGGGGGAGGTCTTTTTTCTCTCTTTCTGTCTTTCTCCTTCTCTCCCTCCTTCCCTCCCTCCCTCCCTCCCTTCCTTCCCTCCTTCCTTCCTTCCTTTCTTTCCTGACTTTCCTGTCTTTCCTTTCTTTCTTCTTTCCTTTCATTTCTTTACTTCCTTTCTTTCCTTTCTTTCCTTTCCTTTCTTTCCTTTCCTTCATTTCCTTTCTTCCTTTCCTTTCTTTCCTTTCCTTCTTTTTTAACTAATGGCTTGGAGAAGATTAGGTGGCATATTAGGCCAACCTATCAGTCTCAGGAACATAGAATCATAGAATAGGTAGGGTTGGAAAGGACCTTAAGTTCATCTAGTTCCAACCCCAACAGGTAGGGAAATGAGCTGTCATAATCCCTAGAGGACTCCTAGGACATATTAGAAAATCATCAGACATTTGGGGATAGTTCACATTTCCTTTCCAGGAGAGATTAATCTCAAAAAAAAATTGGCAAATTGTGGCAATTTGGGAACTCAGTATATTGGCAGTGAAGTGTGTTGAAACTTGAACACCATCTGCCTACTTCTAGCCGGTTTTATTGAGAATTGCATATAAAATATGTTGTAAATTGATCCTCTTCCACACCTCACTTATCTATAAATCTAATGATGAGAAAACACAAGAAGTACAGCATTTCAGTGCTTTTCTAATGTCTGGGGAAACATATACCACTTAATTGCACCACATTCTTATCCCACAAAGTCTGTTTTTCCGAAGTAGACCTTTCAATAACCTCTGTTCAACAGACTTTCTCCAGGATCTTCTATACAAGGAATAGTGATAGGTTATTTTTCTATAATCTCTTTGGCAGGTGGTCCAGTTTAACGCTCAGTTTCTACAACAGAGATTAAGAATAAATGCAGAAAACCCACTATTTTTGTGCTAGTGCTTTTTTCCTCTTTACTTGTTAAGCGAGAACAAGCAAAATATAACCACTAAGAAAATTATCTTTTTATTTCCAGTACAAGTGTGGTTGTCTCATTCAGTGCCATAGAATTATGGTGACATATTTCTGCTGTTAACTGATCCTGTCCAGCCATGAATTTACTGGAGGGAGAAGGAAAGAGAGGGGGCAGGTTTGGAAGGCTGAGCTGGAAGTCTACCCTTTCTCTTCCTGTTTCATTGGGCACAAAGGCACACTTGATTTCATGTTATGCAAAGACCTCCTTTGCCTTTTTTCCGTTCACCTACTATGCAGATGTTACCGGTGCAAGTTAGGACCCTGTTGAATATACTGATTGGTGTTGTCCTGCTTTCCACAGCAAGTTTGACCTGTAAACGTACCACTGAATTTAGGGAGGCTTGGAGCCAGATCAGGATTGGATTCAAGAAAGGTGTGTTTGCTACTGGGAAGAAAACATCTGGAAAAGAAAATTTCATGTGAACTTACATTCATATCTTCAATTGATTAGCCTAATTTCGTCCTCATCTCTGAAAATATTTGTACAAGCTAAATCCAGTAAGCTTTGGGGTTTTTTTTCAGTCAGCTATTCTATCTAATTCCAGGAACAAACCTGGCACCCTTTATATAGATTCTTTTCAGAGAAGGATGGAAGCTCTACCAGTTAAGAAACACCAGTTACCCATGAAATTTAAAAAGGTAATATATAAATTGCTGACAATTTTTCTTAGTTAGCTGAATGCCAAGGAAAGTTCACATGTAATGGCAATTATCTTTTATATATATATATAATTCATAAATATCTTGCAAACATGAGGGAATGTTGAGGCTGAATGTTTGCCAGACTGTCTTACCCAACTGTGTTAAGGCAAAAAAAAAACAACTTTGAGAAATTCAAATATGTAGCTGGCACTTTCCTCAAAGTTTTGATTTATTTTACCATTACTTACATGAGAGATAATCTGTGTAAACACTGGTCTTGGCAGAATTACAAGAGTAATATTTTTACGAGGAAGACCTGTTACTGAATCATTTTCTAAAAGAGTCAGTCCATCCATTGTTTCCCCAGACATTAGACATGGCCACCATATTTTTCTTCAATAAATATCATTTAGAATGGGCAGCAAAAGGGAGTTGATAGCATAGCTTCTATGTTGAAGGTCGTCAAACCACAGCCATGGCCTGACTCCAAAGACGTCTCAACAATGTTACATTTTCCAGTGAGAGAGGAACTACATAAGTTCATGTGATGGAATATAGGAAGAGCTTAAAGTCAACCTGTAGCCTGATCAGCTGCTCCTCCTATCAAGGGCTTCTTTACGCATGGGATTATGCAAGATACAAACAGGGCTGTTGGCAGTCCTCTCCATGCCAGGTATAAATCACAGGTACATGGCAGATTGTGTACCAGCTATGTCTGGCACAGACACCATGTGACAGGAAGAAGTGGTGGTGCAGTCCTAGATTCACGTAGTAGTAGTTCCTGAGTAAGAGTTTCACAGGGCTGTAATTTCTTCCAACACGGATACTGTGGTAGCATGCACTAGCACAGAAGAGGCAGAAGGGGGGGGGGAATGCCGAGGGTTTGTTGCCTCCAAGCTCCAGACAGTCTAACAGAACTTTAGGGAAGCAGAGCTACAGCATGACTGAGAACCTAGAAAGGGTTCCGAACACCACTTGGCAATGGTGTAATGTGGAGAGCACAGTGGGCAGGACAGTGTGACATTCAGGTATGCAAATGTCTAACAACACACCTATTTTTCACCTTCAGGATGTTTGAAGATGTTCCCTGTCTAATGTCATTTTTGCAAGAATAATGTGTTTTTTCACTCACTCTATGGTGAAGGGATATTGGGAAGGGTACCTTATTTAATTAATATCAACTGATGAGGTTAAGATTACAGTTGGTCCTCCTCACCGTGCTAAGCCTTCCATTTGTAGTCTAATGGTTTAAATGGTGCATGTTAGTTCTTTCTGCTCCAAAACTCAGCCAAAGGCTTTGGTAGAGCCAAAGTCTGCAGCTTGTCACAAAGCAGAAATTATGTATTGTGACATTTTCCCAGGATCTATTTTTAGGGAGGCTTGAATTATTATAGGCCTAGAATATGTGAGAGAGGTTATTAACCACTGCTACAACATAAGGCCATTGTAGGTCTTGGAAGGATCAGATAGACTAAGTAACTTGTCAGTATTTGTCATTTCCTGTTACATAACAAATATGTGATTATTTTCCATTGTCTTAATCTCATGAATTTTCTGATCTTTCATTTTGTCTGAGTAAATTGAGTTGATTTTTTTAACCTATTCCTAAGAACACTTTTGTCCCAAATAGATAATGTATTACTGAAGTGATATATTTTTCATATATAATTTTTTATTTTCCCTAGATGTAAATGAAGAAAGTAGCTGGGTTTGCGTTTTTGTTTTGCTCTGGATTGTTTTGTGTTGTCAAGAGTACGTTTGTTGAAAAATACGGTTATTTGAGAGGAACACAAACTGTTTGAGTAGGCCTCTGACTTTGAGCCTGTGATCAGCTGATGCCCAGACAGTCCAAAGTACAGATGATTACCTTTAGCCTTCTAGGCACTTGATTTCCATGTTGATAAGATAAATGACTAGAAAGCATCATTTGCTCCACGATGATAGTGATCATAAAATTACAGAACATGCTTAACATTCTAGTTCCTATTATGTTTCAAATAAATATACGATTCCAAAGCTGTAGCTGTCTTCCAGTTCTACAGAGGAGTTTTGCTAATATATTTTTCTTTTAATTATTAAAACATAAGGGCAATTCATAGGAGTAGTGTAATCCTTTTTCACCGCTGGCCAACACCACAGGCATCTCAAGAAATTGCTCAAATTTTAAAAGGGGTATGTGATCTGAAGTCATCTCTCCATGCTGGCTGTCAGCTATATTAGGCATTCAGCCAAGGAGAAGTAAATATACCTACCCCTTCACCCTGTAATAAAAACAAAACTGCTGTTAAAGTGGAAATATGAAGAAGATAAGTTCCAGACAGACTAGCCCTTTGAAGCAGTAAGCAGAGATCCAGGTGCTTGAATAATGAGAATCATTTAGAAGAAACCTAAAAGAGTCTGAATCTCTTTTTCCTTGATATTGAAATTTCTGTGGTACTTTCAGACACAAAAAAAAAAAGAGGATTATGCTCAAGGTTACTAGGTAAAATTTCCTTTTCTCATTTTTATTCTTTCTCTTTCCTACCTGATTACTGCTCAGAGTCCTAGACATGTTTTCAGTACTGTTTCATTTGGGTACATTTCATTCTTACAGGCCCATGTATCTGACTGTGAGTGATGATGTACTTAGTATTGCTGAAGCAACTGAGGTACTGCAGGTTAAGTCTGTGCGTTGGTGTTTGCCTCACCAAGACTAGAAACCATTTTGAACTAGAGCTCCTAGCTAGTATAACACATGATAGATGTCAAAGGAAGATAAGAAAAAAAAATTTTAAATGAAGTTTCAAGCTAGAAAGTAATTTATTCTTTCCAGCTATTCAGATGCAAAAACTGTGACTACAGCTGTAGTCAGCTACCCTTTGATGGACCTCACTTTTTAATGTAATCTGTAGGTTAATTCTAGATATTCATTATATATCACATTCAGCAATGCACAATGAAATTTAATTTGGAGAGTCATGGAAGGTTCCTAGAGAGAAGAAGATTTTTCCAAATAAACCTGCTGGGACACGTAAGAAATAGAATAAGCATAGTGCACTTACGTAAACTGTCCACTGTTAGGAAAGAATACCCATATAAATGTGTATACATGTACACTGTAAATATGTATAAATATACACTGGCATACATGTGCAAAAAGCAATGTTGAAAAGAGTTAGGTTAGCATCTCAGTTTTTGCTTCCGGACTTCCACTTCCAAGTTTGCAGTTCATGTTTTCCCATCCTTCCCAACATGCACTCGCATACAAGCAGTCAACTAGCCAACACACTGAGAACTCAGGGTAGAGGGATTTCCTAGGTTTAGTTGTATTGCTTCTCCTCTTGCACACACAGAGGTGGGCAGGTGATAGATTTGAAGAATCTTAACTGCTCAGCTCTGTGACCTCCATATACTCCTGCTTTACTTTTCCAGAGAGGCTTGTGAGGTTTCACTACATTTCACAAGCTCGTTTTCAGATTGACATACAGGCTCTTCTGCCCAAGGTCTCCCCTGCAATATGCGGGCATGCATGCTTTTTAATGAACAATTTTTCAGAAGTACAGTACAGTAATAACAGTACAGTGTTACAGTACTCATATTTTTCCTAGTATGTCTTTTTATAAAACAAAGTACTTCAGTTTATTTATCCAGGGAACAAACAAACAAACAACAGAGGCAGACACATGATACATTAAGTCTTACAAAGTTAAGAGAGATGAAAACAAGGAATTATTGGACAACATTAGTAACAGAAGACAGTAGCCATAATCTAGCACATTTAGGGCTGTATTATTTTTTTGTGTGTGTGACATCTCTTTCCCCCTCCCCCTAGGAGAAAATCCTTCTGTGGCTTCTTCAGTTCATGCAAGAACAGGGAATTTCACTGGATGAAGTCGACCAGGATGGAAATACTGCTGTTCACATAGCTGCTCAACATGGTTATCTAGGATGCATACAGGTAGAGTGATAGCTGTACCAGAAACCTCGTTACATCAAATCACTAATAAAATGATTATAAGAGATCTTACAAGAGGGAGTAATTATTGATACATTAAAATATACTAGAATGAGGAACTTTAAAGCAGTAGGACTCAGACTGAAATACTGAAAAGATCTGGATTTCGATTCTGTTGTCAATTATGCTGTTGTAAGCCCAAAGTAACTGTTGTATTGCAAGAATAAAGTGTGCTTATATTGTTATATTGTTTATACATGAGCAACTAGTGTATACGCTTTTATGTTACAAAAGGGCAGCCAGAGTAGATAGTTGTACTCTTCTGATGTTTTCCTTCCATTTCTTTTTCCAGTGAATAGTTGTAGCTCTCCTGCTTAGGCAAAGTCTGGCAGATAAGTTTATCTATGTTGAAGGATTTCCACCCTGAGTAAACCATTCTTTCCAGACTTAGAATTTTTGAATGTGTCTATACTGAATAATGCAGTGTAATGCCGATTTCTAACTATTTCTCAATGAATTGGCCTGGCCACTGAAAGCAGTATAGTTGTGTCTTATAGAGCTACTGAAAAGGGTAGTTTGTCCTGCTAAGAAGGTTTATGCAGCTATAGTACTTCTGGGAGCCAGATCTGAATAAAACAGTTCGGATACCTCTTTACAGTACCATTGTCAAGTGCAGACATACCAAAAAAGCTATAAGGTTGAACTGGATGGCTAGGTTAAACATCTCAACTCTGCAGATTTGCAGTTGAATTGCTGATGTACTTTTTGGCCATCAAAGTTGTTAGAACCTTTAGTTACAGAAGCACATTTCAGTGTTCAGTGCTGTCAGCACTTAAAGTGAAAGCTGATTGGAGAAGAAATAATAATAAAATTATTTCAGAAATGTATTTGAGAAACAAATTAGTCATTGGATAAAAACAGATAAAAGAATAAATAACCATGTGGCAGAAAGGTAAGAAATAGAAATCAAGGTGATCAATCCAGGCAGGGGAGGAAAATTTATGTGAGAAGGAGAAGTAATTCCCAGAGTCTAAGGACTCAGATACATATCAGTAAATGAGTTAATCCTGTTACCATATATGACAGCACTTCTTAGTTCACTGCAAATACAGAAAATCTGTATTAATTCAATGCTAAAAGAAATACAGCTAGTCAGTTCTCATTATCTAACCTCTCTGGAGTGCACAGTTATGTTAAATCTGCAGATACATAGCTGCTTATTATTATTATAGCAGTCTATCTATGTACTTGGACACCAAGAAGACTGCTAAAGCCAGTTCGAGAGTCTCACACGATGAAAAAAGGAAAACAAGTGACAGCCAAGCTGAATGAATAGACTTGAAAAGAACACAGTCAAATAGATTTGGAGGAAGTGACTGTGCATTTTCTCATTGATGTCTGTCTTTTTAAGATGTCAGGGATGGACCCTCTACAAACCCTCATGAGAAAAAAAAATAAAGATCATCACATCCATGCTAATTTTAGTGGTTTTAATATTGTATTGTGACAAACTATAATCAGTTGAAAAAAAGTGGATAGAAGAAATGTTGATGATTTACTGGGGGGGAGCACTACTGTGGTAGGGTGTGTTGCTAACTCAACAGTGCCTCATCAAGATGGACAATGAATTTCAAAGAGAAATGAGAGTAGATGAGTTTGAACAGAGTGGTGACATCTGCAGGCTGTTTTCATGGATAAAACAAAACAAAAAAGAGAATAGCCCTGCTTTCCCTGTGAAGAATGAACCTTAATAAATAGCTTAGAATTCTCAATATTATTTTATTGTAGATAAATGTAGAAATCAAAAAGTGTTTTGTGCTGAAGTGAAACCAGGAGAAATAAAACATGAAAATATCTAATGACAACAAAAATATACAATGTTAGTAGTGTCACTTCATGAACACCTCAGTCTTAAGCGTAGTTGAGGTTTTGTTGTGCTCTACGCAAAATAAGCCTTCTTCCAAGTGAGTTTATAGTCTAATTTAAAACAATATACAGTGAATGATATGGTAAAAGGAAAGAAGTGATAAAGCGGGCATGGAGATTCTAAGTAGCATTACAAAAGATGGAGGGTCACCAGCTGTCAGTGATTCTCTGGCTCTCTCTTTGAGCTGGTGATGCTCTTACCATGTTCCAAACTATAAGATTGCTTTCTACAGAACTTTCCCTTCTTTATTTTCTTTATCAGAAAATTAAACCAAATTTATTGACATGCGATGCAGTGACAGACTTTTGGTAAGTTCCCTTTCTCTATAGATTTAGAAGCCCAGACAGATCACCATTCCTCTTCTCTGTAAGCAGATGTAGAGGTCTCTGTGGCTGGTGTTCTTAGTCAACAAGGCCACTCCAATGCTTGGTGGATTACCAACTCTGCTTGCATAAGTCAACCAAGAGCTCAGCCACGCAATACCTCTTCTTCATCTGTATGTGTGATGTCAATAATGCTGTAGTTTAAGAATGCATTATGATTTTGTTCAGAATTTTTTCCAAAGTGCTATGAGCAATGTGTGTCTGAACATTGCTGAGAATATTTAGGTCCTATCTTAAATGCACACCAGTAAAGCAAATAGTGCATAACACTAATTATCATAAACGGATTGAAAAGGCTGAAGATTTGGTCTCGATTGGACGTCTTGAGATCAATCTGACAGAACTTCTTTGCCTTTACAATGCTCTGGATTCAAGTCCCCGAAGTAACTCAAATGTCATGCTCACAACTTAGATAGTTCTTCAGCAACAAACTAGGTTTCTTTGCTAGCACTGTGAGTAACACAGGAGTATACATCAAAATATAAGCCATTATTTCTCTTAATGACTAAAAGTTGGCGTATATTTGAGTATATCTTTAAAAGAGAACAGAGAATGTAACCAAGCAAGTGCAAAGCAATGAGACTTTTTTCAGCATTAAAAACACATATACAGAAAAGAACCCCAAGCAAACAAACAAAACCAAAACCAACAGAACAAATGTAAAGTGATGGTACATACTTTTTTTTTTTTCTGCAAAAAGAAATTTTGTCTGTCTGACTTAAAAGGCATTGTTGAAAAGTATCTGCCATATTTTTCCTATCCAAACATCATTTGGCTAAGGAATCAGGAAATTGAGACTGTCTGTTGAGTGCTTTAAACTTAAATTAGGAAATTAAGAGCTAAACCAGAAAGAGAGTCAGCAAATACTGTAGTAAAGACTCTCCTAAAATGAGATTCTAAGGGTGTGTTGCAATGCAGCACAGAGATCCCAAGAACAGTAGATACCAGACCTGGTAAGCCAATACAGCTGATCACCGTCTTCTATAAATTGGCTAGCAGTGTGTTCAGTCTGCCCTGGACCCTGATGTTATCAAGTCATTTTAATTGCACTTGCCTGTGTCTTCTTTTTTAAAATTACCATGTGCAAATTTAGCACAACGTTCAGTAATGCATAGACACATGCATCTGAAAAACTTTTGTTACTGTGGCTCAGTATTGGTTATAAGGTACCTGAAAGTAAGTCCTGTGTTTTCATTTGGTAGTCCTGCTCACTCTACGAATACTAAAAGTCATAGTGTACTGTACAAACAAGCGAACAGAAGACTGAGTAGAACTCCAAAGAGAGAGGAAAGAAGAATATAGCCTTTTCTTAGTTCTTCTGAACAACAGCTCATTTCTTCTGTGTTATCCTTGCACCTGACTGCTAGATTTTGATGGTATGTGTTTTGAGCTCAGTCTGCATACAGACTTGCAAGTGACCAATTTTTAAAAGTGATTGGCTTAGACCAGCATTTCCAAGCATTTTATTCAGGAGTGATTTGGGCCCAGTCAATATTGTGCTTAACTAGAAGTCAGAACAGAAACATTTACAGATGTCAGTGTTTCTTTTTGTGTTTTTACAGACATTGGTTGAATATGGAGCAAATGTCACCATGCAAAACCACGTGGGAGAGAAACCCTCACAAAGTGCTGAGCGACATGGGCACACCATGTGCTCCCGCTACTTGGTAGTTGTGGAGACATGTATGTCATTGGCCTCTCAGGTGGTCAAGCTAACTAAGCAGCTAAAGGAGTAAGTGTTTCATTGCTAGCATTGGAATCATTCTTAAAATACCCTACTTTGTCTTTAATTTATTAGCAGTGTCTCGTTTCTGCTTCTTGTGTATGATACTTTCAAGTCATATTTCTACCTTATTTCTCCACTCTTTCCTGTTCTCAAGAATTTGCCCCTTCACCTTTAACAGCTCAGTTTTTCAGCTGTTCTCTTTGTAGGCAGTTTGCTGTGAACATAGATGAAAGGAGTGGAACAGGGTATGTATGAAGCAATATAGTCCCTTTTCTGTTTGCATACCTAGGGATCACATTGTTGATGATCATAATTTCTGTTCACATAGCATGCTTTTATATACAGTGAGTTTCTTTTTCTAATTACAGTGCTGGGGGTTGATGTTGGGAAAAATAATGAAAATAATAGTTGCGCGGGGGGGGGAGGTTGGACTTGAAAGGTCACCAAAGCCCACAGTGGCTTCTTAGGAAATACGCTCTGTTTTTTCTTCATAGGAGCTGGTTTGAATATTTTTGTTCGGGTTTTATTAAACATTCTGTAAAAGGCCTGTTATTTTGAAACATGAATTTACGCAGTTGCTTGCTTTTATTGTAGATGCAGTTACTGTGACTTAGTAATGTTGACAGGTTCGTAAGACTCTTAGAAACCATCAGCACTGACCTAACATTGTTTTGACTTAGATGCATGATGAAGAGCTTGTCAGCTACCACAAGCCATGAAAATAGTTTCTGATAATCCTATGTACCAGGTGTTTTGTGGTTGGTTCATTTGCTGGGAAATACTAAAATATACAAATCAGCTGATATAAAAGGAAAAAAAAAAAGAGAACATAGGGTATTTCTTGAGTAGCCTGCATTACCATCTGAATCATCTCAATGTATATAATGAAATTTCCTCATAACTCAGCAGGAAAAAAATTGCACACACCAAGAAGTAAGAATGGCGACCTCAGATTCTCCATGTTTCAATTCTTTTCAGTGCTCACCCAGTATTTGATATCTCTCCTATGGAAAAGAAAGACTTGTTACGCCAGCCAGCAGGCTGTTTACCCCCAGAGAAATAGTCTAGTTCTGACAAAAATACTGCCACTTTTTCAAGTCTCTCCCTGTCATCTTACAGACTGCACGCATAAGAAGTCATTTAAATTATTCTTATCTGGCTCCTGGTGGGTTCCTTTACTTGTCTCAGCTGGAGTTAAATCTGCTTCCTTTCAGCAGCCTATTTTTTCAGGCTTCAGATTTAGCTCCAGTAACTGCAGCATCAGTCTTTTCTTCCATGTCTACAAAGAGACTGAGTCTTGTGCAATCCTATTGCAGTTTACTGAGGCAGTGAAATACTCTATTTTCTGCTTGAAAGATCAGCTTCTATGTGGCTATTTGGGCTCCAAGCTTCAGGCTGTGAATGGCTCTGATAGACGCAATGGACCATGTTCAGAGGCCCATGCTCAGGAGCTATAGAGGATGACAGAAAAATCTTCCACTGCTTTGCAGGCCCATCCTACATAAAAATCCAAGTACATGCCTGGGCATTGGCATCTTCTCAAGGATATTTACCTCTAGCATAACAGGAGAATTCATTGGTTACTGCAGCTCTGAAGATCCTGAAAGCACCAGATAGCAACAGATGGAAGTCCAGTTTATGCTTTATCACTTCAAACTGCATTTACCTAAGGATATCTCCAACTTGGCTAAATCAGCTGTATTTCCTCCACCTATTTCTGCTGATGTTAATGGACAAAGTTCTAGAGACAGAGGAGCTATGATTGCATCATGATGGATTATGTGAATGGTTCGTATCAACACATAATGTGCTTCCCAGCCATCCCTCAACTGCTGTAAACACAAGCTGATCATTCAGTCTTCTTTTATTCTCGGTGCTTAGTAGCCTCTCTCTGGTAACACTGTATCTCCCCAGCTACAGGAAGACCAGAGTGGTTGATATCGTGCAAGAATAGCAGCACAGAAACTGTCTTAGACCAGCACCTACCAAGACCTGTCTTCAAAGGTCCTAAACCAAAGAAGGAAGTACTTTCTTTTGCTCTCTTTTCATGAGCCCTCAATCATCAAGGCAACACAGAGCAGTTCTAGAGAAGAGTGATCCCAATTCATCTCACTTTTTGGAGCCATTCCTGAAAAGAAGGCCTACAACCAAAACAGTAAAATCACATTTTGCCGGAGTATTCACATCTTTCAGCTCTTTGGTCCAAAGCAGCTCAACTACAAATGCTCTGTTGAATCTTCACAAGAGTATTAACTGAGACTTTTTCTCAAAAGAGGGAAGGAACTAAAAAAACCCAACTGTTTCTGGTTTCAAAATAAAAGTGTATGTATGTTTACATCTCTTACTAATTATAGATTTTTTCTCAATCCAGTAGGACTTTCTGAATTAAACAAAATGCTTATGACACAAAAGTTTCTTGCAGAGTCTATACAAAATATTGCCTTTCATTTTAGTTCCTGAGATCTCATAAGTCTTAAAGTCTTAGTTATTTCCTCACTGATTTAATCTGCTTAAAAAAATGTAGATGCCAGTGTAGAGAATTCCTACTTTCACAAATACATACTTTTTAGCACTGATGACATTAGCAGTAATGATTTGTATCGTTTGGACTTTCCTGGCCTGAAGAGACCAGATCAGAACTACTGACATAAAATTAATGCTTCCCTAGACTACTTTTACAATTCTGCTTCATGACAGACAGTTCTACTTGCACTCCCAGAGGGCTGCACCGTCCTACGTTTATGGGCCTGGATGTGCAAAGCAGTTAATCAGTGAGAGACTTGTTGATCCTTCTGGTACACAAGCCAAAATCTCTATCAAGGCAAAGATCAAAGCAAACCATGAGTCAAAAGATGAAGATGAGAGAGTGGTTTAATATCCTCTTTTCTGTGTTCCGTAAACACACTTTTCTGTGTTCTGTAAACAAAATCCATGGTTTTCCTGAAACTTCAGAGGAATAGCTGAAAAACAGCTGAATAAAAAAGTTATTGCAGAGGTGTGCTATGGTGTGTGCAAGTTGCTAGTGTGTTTGGGGGTTTTGTATTGGGCTAGGTTTGGGGGGGGAGAGTGTTTTTTTTGGGGGTGTTTTTTTGGTAGTAAATGATATACAGACATATAATAAGAAACCCAGTATATACTTCACAATTATCCATTCGTCTCTTTTCTACTTAGTTCAGCTGTTCTATTTTTAGCTTCATAGAGTGGCCATTCCTTTATTTGAAACAAAGCAGATAAGTAAGGAAACATGCTATGACAGATACTTCAGTAGAGCCCAATGCCTCAGACTGTTCCTTGTTCAGTTGCTGAGCTCCCTGATTCCATTAGGCGGTAGTGGGAATCCACAGTTGTCTAAGTAGACACGGAAGTGTCCTTACATATTACTTACTGTGAACATTGTCTAAGCTAAGACCTTCAAAATTTGGGCATTAAACATCATAAAGTAGGTAGACTTTTTTACTCCTGAAGCTATAGTGATCCTGTCTCCCAAATCAGGGTGGTTTTAATGCTTAAATATCCCAAGAAGTTATGATCCCTCATTTTCAATGTTATGTTAAATATATATGTGTATGTTATATACCTTTAGGGACAGTTCTGGCAAGATGTGTGGGTTTCTGTGAGCTATTTGCTAACTAGTTAAACTGTGAAAATAGAGGAAGCTTCAATTCTTTTAGCATAATAAGATGTTTAAGTGGAATGAGAACTTTAACTCAGTAGAAGAGGTGTCAGAGATTTCCATTACAGCTAAAAGCATAAGAAGCTGTTAGCTACATTAGTTAGATACTTAGAAATAGAAGTTGAAGGAAGTATAAATGGCAAATAAAGCAGACAAACTGCATCACAATCTAATCTCAAAATGCAAATTTCCCTGGCTCTTAAAAGAGAGTATCTGGGAAGTTGCAATATAAGCCAATGTTGACAGATGGTAGGAGTCATTTTAAAATAATCTAAGGAAGTGTGTAGGCAAGAGGAAGGAAGATGGAAAATTAAAAGAAGAAAGGATCTACATAAAGCATGTGATGGTAATTCAGTATGTGAAAATCCTACCTTTATTTCTGTAGCAGTTTTCAGATCCACTCTGATATCTTAAAACTAAAAAGTTTGGTTTTCTGCCAGCCCTGCAAGTACAACCTGTAGTCTAAAAAGTCATCTGGAGTCATTCTGGCTTTCACATTGCCAGTTTCAAAGGCTGCACTTGGAACTCAGCTAACTCTTCTGCTGATGGCATGTGAGCTAAGAAAGAGTCCAGCTCACTGGTGGAGAACTGTATTAGTTCTGCAGATCCAACAAGAATTAAAGTACTAAAAATATATTACTTCTACAGCAACAGAAGCAGAGCCTGGAAGAAGCAGGTAAAAAGTCATTTTCACATGGTGATTTTATGAGGACCAGGAAATAAAACCAAATGTACCAATTATATTCCAGATGAAAGGTACCATACACAGAGTAACAAGAAGTTGTAAGTCTCTTTGGTTTCTCAGTAGTTTCCTAATAATTCTGTCTGTGCAGTGTTTAGAAGCACTGGAACTTAGAGGTCACTAAACAAGATGGAATGTTAACTGTAGTGGTTGACAAGCTAAAGGTGTGGGTGTTTTGATGTTAGAATGGAAGGTCTAAATTGAATGGGAGGGAAACGGGAGAAAAACTTTTTAGGCAAATAGAGCTAAGCCTTCATTTTTATAGAACTACTTGGAAGGTTTGCAGGTTATCTTGTAGAACTGAGTCTTTCTGATGAAAATAAGAATGTGGCAGGATAAGAGAGATTATGATTACATTTCGATGGTGAATGGAGTCTGTAGTATGGATGTCACTTTCATAATACTAACAATTACTATGTACTATCACAATTTTTTAAACAATGGTCTCTAAAGTTATATACAAATCAGTGCAGATCACACCAGACTGAAGGCTACAGTAGGTACAGCACTACTGAGTATAAAGTTAGTGTAAAGCACAGGTAGGATCTGTGATACATTTGGGCAGCAGGCAGATGTGTTTTTTTCCTACTCCACTGAATCACACAGAGATCATACTTAGCTTCATTCTGCAGTTGAAGAAGATTAGACCAGTGGGCAAAGGCTCCTCTCTGAGTTTATTTGCGGATAGAAGAGTAGGGAGCAGTTGTCGGAGCTATCATTTAGCTCAGTAAAAGCCAACTACAAAATGTAGGAAGTGACTTCTTAATCTGACCCTTTCCTCTTCCTTTATGGTAACAAGTAAGAATCAAGTGGCCCTACATTTGTTCTGCCGTATCTTTGTTTCTCTGCTATTATTTTCTGTAAGTCAATTGGTTCCAATGAACTGCTGCTTCCACATTTTCCTTATATGAATTACAATAAATAATCTTTGACAGGTAATGATTCGGAGAAATCTCTCAGTTGATCTTGTGCAGTCATCACAAAATATCCACAGGAATTCAGAGACAAGTACAAGCTATTATTTATAATTTCTCTTTTTACTTACTATGTAAAGTATAGGTGAAAAGGATTTATTTTTTGAATATAAAGTTGAATGGGTAGGATCAGTTATCCTGTAGGTTGTTAATGCTAACAGTTTTACAATTCAGGGTAAACAGTCTTACATTTTCTTGCAGGCAGACAGTGGAACGTGTTACATTACAGAACCAACTCCAGCAGCTTTTAGAAGCCCAGCGGTCTGAGGGCAAGTCACTGCCCATGTCCCCAAGGTAAGGTGACTAGAATTGTGCTGCAGTCTGGATTTGCATAGTTTCATGGTATATCAGTTGTCAGGAGAAGCTATGACCTGGCTAAATGCTATATGTTGGGTTTTTTTTTGTGGGCTTGAAGCTGAGCTTCTAGAATGTAAAAGTGTGTAATGTCGTATAATTATTGGAAATTTTGACTATGAAATGAACAGTCCCTATTTCCCAATAGAGTGAAAATCAGATTTACAGTAGAACAGAATATATGTTGTATTAGATGAACAGCAGAGGAGCCTAGAAAAGTTGTAAAGTTTGATCTTATAATGGTCCATACAGTACCTCCAGCAATAATTCGTCCAGTTGCCAACAAAACCTGCTTTCAGATTAGTAAGACTCCTTATGCTTCTTAAATCTTTTGGCTTCATTAGATCGATGGAAAGTCAAAATTCCAAAAACTTTGTATACTGTTTACATATCCTGTCAGAAGTGCCAGAAATACACACAAACTGAGTGAGGAGGGAAGTAAAGACAGCTGACTGGATCTGGAGCCTGCTAACATACCTCTGTGACTTCTGCCATAGACTTCCAGTGTGATGCATGGAAGTCAGGCGAGCACATGACTTCTGTCTGATAACAATCTGAAGAAAACTTTGAAAGGAATTAAATAACTCACATGCAAATAGGACTCAATTTGTCATAATCTTCTAATCCAGTTTCCTCTCTGGAAGACACATACAGTGCTCCTTGTTTCAGAGTTGTTAGGGAATTTCATATATGTTAAAATGTAAAGTTAACAAAAAAGCTTCTGCAGATATTGATGGTCAGAGCTTTGGGTCATCAAGTATGAATTCATAGATTCAGTGACTGCTTTTTTTCCACTCTCACAGAATCCCAAATACTTTTCTGGACAAGTGCTCCATGTCCCTCAATTTAATGTGTGAGTGCTTCAGACAAGTGCAAAAAGTTACAGAAGTAGATAACAAGGACATTGGGATTGGAGGTGCATGTATGAAGGAATTTCAGCTAGGAAATGGCTGTAAACTCCAAACTCCTAAAATAGAAAACCACACTGGAAAGAGTTGTTTTGTCCCTTTTTTTTAAATCATGGTCTCTGTCTTCCCTGTCTGCCAGCTCAACAGGAACAATAAGACCAATATCTGTTTCAGCTTATTTGGTTTGAGCGATTTTTGCTGACTGGTCTCACATATGAGTACTGGCGAGAACCAGGACTCTTTTCTTTAAGTATCAGATAAGATCATTTGAGAGCAGATATCTCATCATTCATTATTCCTGTAAAAAGGTAGGTTTCAGTATCCTTTTAGTTAAGTAAGGAAGTTTGAAAATGATGCTCTGTTATTTAATGTTTTACTTCACAGTTGGGTACTACTTTTCCTTCCAGCTAGAGCTCATTTGTGAATATTATCATCATCCAAGCAGCCAGTAGCAGATCTAAGAGAACCTATCATTTTTACTAGGAATGTCTGTGGTAGCTACATGCATATTCTTTCATGTTTATTTCAGTTTGCCACAGGAGAAGCAGCAGAAAATGAATTGAAGATGAGGTGGCTAATACAGGCATAGTGAATTTTATACGCTATGAGAACTATGGACTCATCAGAAGTTGCTTGTGAGAAAATAAATTAATTGTATGAATTCACTGCCTCATACTAACCTTAATTTTATCGTCTTATCCTTGCTTAGAGGTAAAGAGGTTTAAAATAAGAATGCAGAGTATTATGAGCTCTAGCACATGTCATGGAGAAAAAAATGGTCTCTAGAATTTATGTTTTTTGCAAATCAGACTTCTTTGAGTCTGTTTCCTTGTTCTATAACTTTTGGAGTTCTGAACTTCATTATTCTAATAGTGTTGAAATAAATTCATGTCACCTTTTTCATACTTTTCAGTATTTCATATCTGAAAAGGTTTTGAGCACAAATCACCTTGACTTTTTATGAGGTCTTATATGGCCAGACTTAATACCAGATGGAGTTTAGATTTATTAAACAATTGCTATACAGATAGCTGGTAATTTCACAGTATTTAGAATAACCCACTTTTTTTTTTTTTTTTTTTTTGGATAGGAGGCACTTGGCCTCACAGGGTTTTTTCACCTTTTAAAACATGTCAACTCCCACAAATAGGAAACAGTGGTTTCTCTAAAGTTTTCCTAGTAAAGTCATCTTTGGCATTGAAACAACCATTCTAAGTTTTAATTTCAAGGGGTTTTCTTTGTAAGAGAAAGTGAAACTCAAATCCTAATTAGGAGTGGAAGCAGAGTTACATCCTTCTCTGTGTAATCCTTGCTGTGGCATCATAGTAATGAGCTCCATGTGGGTAGCAATGAAGAGAGTAAGTAACAATAAGCTGAGACAGACACATACACTGGAAATGGCAGTTTCACATTTTATATGTGCATTAATTTGGCTGTGGTATTTTCTCCTCTTTTTTTCTTTAAGCTTACCATCATCTCCTGCTTCTGGCAAACCCCTGTGGAAACCATCTGAAGCAGATGAATTGTCTCCACCAAAAAGTAAATTAAACACCCAAGATGGGATTCATATTCTTGGCAGCTTGGGAACTTCTAGTCGCACTCGAGCCAAGACAAAAGATGAGGACTCAGATAAAATCTTACGCCAGTTGTTAGGGAAGGAAATCTCTGAAAATGTCTGTACACAGGAAAAGCTTACTTTGGAATTTCAGGATACTCATGCATCCTCCAAGAACGTGAAGAAGATTTTGCCAGAGAAGAGGGAGCTGAAGTTAGCCAGACTGAGGCAACTGATGCAGAGGTCACTTAGTGAGTCTGACACAGACTCGGCTAATTCTGAGGACCACAAGAACACCCCTATCAAAAGAACTGACAAACCAAGGCCTCAGCCCATAGTGGAGAGTGTTGAGAGCACAGAGAGTTTGCACCTGATGATTAAGAAACATACTTCCGGAGGAGGACGCCGTTTCCCTTTTGGTATCAGGGTCTCCAAGTCTGTGGATGGCCACAGTCCTTCCCCTACTTCAGAGAACAGTGATCCGGATAATGAAGCCCCTTATCAGCCTGGTACTGTTCCTCAGAACCAGTTTTGTGGAGATAACTCTCCATCCAGCATGGATGCTGCTCAAAAGGTTGCCACCAGCCCTAAGAGTGCTCTCAAGTCTCCATCTTCAAAGCGCAGAACCTCCCAAAATTTGAAACTTCGAGTAACTTTTGAGGAGCCTGTAGTGCAGGTGGAGCTAGCAGAACCAGAACTAAATGAGGAAAAGGATAAGGAGCGGGGCAAAGGACTTGTGCGGGCTCCACCTGCTTCTGGTGAGACAGCAGCGGATCAGCTAAAAAGGCCTTTTGGAACCTTTCGGTCCATAATGGAGACACTGAGTGGCAACCAAAATAACAACAACAACTGTCAAACAGCTAACCTGATCAAAACCTCATCTACACTGCCTTTTGCCTCATTAGGAAGGAAGATGGCAGACAGCAAGGGAAATCCAGCAGCTCTCACAAAAGGAAGAAACAAGCCAGTGAGTGCACTGAAAGGAGGAAGGGCCTTTTTTTTTTACTCTTGTCTCTTTAAGCAGTGTATAAGTTTGACAGCTTCTTCTTCCTGCCTTCCTGTAGCAAAAGGATGCACACAAATACTTGACTGAGAAAACTCGTCTTTGTTTTAATTTTAGAAGGCTTTTTCAAAGAGTATTTACATAGGTATTGCTTGTGTGCAGAGTCTGTATTCTTGGTGCACATGATTCACATGTTCTGTGTTGAAAGCTTTCTGCAGAGACATGACTCACCTGGAGATGTTTGTTGTTGCTCTGTGTGACAAGTCATACAGTGAGAATGTCACATTTGAATCCATGTGATTTCTGAGGAGTGAATAATTGAGGATCTAGCCCTGTCCTGTTCTATAGCCAATACTAATGAGAGCAACATGGTAAAAATAAGTGGTAGAACACAAAGAGGAAGAATAGCAGAGATGGTCCTTCCTACCTCTGTTGGAGCTACAGCCTTCCCCTAGGTGTTAAAGCCATCAGTACCCTTCTTTGCCCACCCTCTTCTCATAGTATGGAGTCTTCTGTGGCACAGCATATCATACTGGTCTGCAGGAAAATGTACTGGATCCAGGTGATTCCCAAGAGTTCCCTTTCTGGAATCACAACAGAAAGAGTAGTGTCTCCAGTTAAGGCTCTCCTTTTAATAGTAAAGAGAAAACACTCTGAGAAAAAAATGTATCTTCCAAAAGAAAGAAAGAGGCATTGAATTAAGGAGGCAGGTAGGAAATGCTGTGAGCACCATGTATTTGTAGAGCTGAGAGAAGTGCTAGCATCTGGAGACATGATAAAGAGTTGAGTGAGAGGCAGTGGCAGAGAATTTAATCCTCTGTGAAAGACAGGGTGGGAGGGAATGGGTGGATGGAAAGACATGAGGCAAAAGAATAATTTCAAGATTAAAAAAGTACATAAAGCAGGCCAAAAGGAGGAGGAATAGTGAATTATATACTGTAAAAAGTATGACAAGGTAGTGGGAGAAAAACACAGGAAAATCTTAGGCATAGAGGAGGCAAAATGAGCATGGAAAAGAAAGAGTGGAAAAAGAGAACTGGGAAACAGTGAGTAGTCCATATTAGTGGGTAGTGCTAGAACAGTAGTGCTACAGCAGAATATGAAATGAAATACAAAATTAAAATGGGACCTCATAAACTCCATTGAAGTGGGACTGCATTTGTTAAATTTTACTCAGAATCACACTATGAATTTTACTGATTCGAGCCTTTAAAAGGCATACGCCTTCTAGTCAAACAGCCAATTTAACACAATTATTTTAATAACACAGTGGCAATTTTTTTTAAGAGTGATTCAGATTTTATAGTGACAGAGAAAAGATGGTCTGTCTTCAAAGGTGTTCTGATAAGAGTGCAAGGTTATGAGAAGTTTTCACAGTTCCCTAAGAAATTTGAAGAATTAGATGAGGTAATTGTAACAGTATTGACACACTGTAAAATACATCTGTGAAAAGGCCATGTTTGCATGTCATTGTGGCCAACATCAAAATTGTGGGAAGAATACATTTTCATACCAAACCAAAGGACCAAAGCACACATCTCAACAAGGTGACAGATTCAGCCTTATTTACTAACTCAAAAGGAAATTTGTTTAAATGTTATTGTGGCTATTTGCATGTTTTGTTTGCCTTCTGTGTTATGTATGCAGGAAGCTCAGTGCTTGTTTTTAACTGATATGATGTTGTACTTCCTTAGGGTCCTTGCTTCAGCTACACCAGTCTTTCCTCTAGCATGCTGAATGAAGAACTTCTGTGTAACTATGCTTGGTATGTGCTTATGCATGGTGATATTTAGCATTAATGTTGCTTTGTTTTTTCAAATTGCATGTCTTTGCTAACTTTATTCATAACTGAAATACTGTAACTGATTGATACGTAAGAAGGGAAATAGATGAACAGATAAATATGTGAGTTCCTAGAAAAGCAGAAATGTATGATGGATTTCTGCTGATGTCACCATTGAACTGGCTACAGATTTTGAGTCCAAGTAAGTATAGAAGGTATTCATACTTGTAAATCCACCAGGGAGTATAGCACACTTTGGCTGAGTATTCAGCCTCTCTTGAATAAAAGGCAAGTACCAGATGAGAATGGAAGTTAAATTTCCTCTCATGAGGAGAGCAAAACAACTACAGTTCATCTCTAAATGGAGACTACAGAGAACATGAGGCAGAATGCTGTACTTTTAAGTCTAGTGCTCTCCTGTTTTCACACATTTTTCTTACTTTGGCATTAAATCTGGTTTTAAAAGTCTGGTAACTTTGACTGTATTCAAACTCCTTAATTTAGACGTGTTCCATCAGGACTATTCAGGCAAATAGAGACCGGTCTCTCAAGGTCCATAAGGATATACTGGAAAAAATAACATTTGACAAAATGGGATTTTATGTGACAAGCAAATGCTTTGTAAAAATTACCTATTATCATTTTTATTCAGCTCTTCACACTCACAAATTTTTGTGATTATCATTTTTTTCTGTTAAACTGAGGTGTAAGTCCTTTCATTAGGCCTGGAAATGACTGCTGTTAACACCATAATTGTACATATGAAGGGAAAATTATAAAATAGTCATTCTGTATTTTTCAAAGCCTAAATTCCTTTCAGGTTACTCTTTTCTAAACACCTAATTTTGTTGTTGTTAGGTTGGTTTTTTTTCTAAAGCCAGGATCTTCCCCTGCTTAAAAACTCAATTTCCATAATGGAAATGGGAGTCTTGTTCTGAAGTCATTGGCACAGTATATGTGAAACCAGGTGGAACTGCAATATTTCCAAGAAGTTTCATTCTCTCCTGAAAACAAAGTGGGAAATTGTAGTGCAGAAAACTGACTGCACAGCAGCAGTCTGAGGGACCATCACTGGGCAGCCTCCAGTCAAAACACCCAGCTGCCTGTCGAGTCCATGGAGTAACACAAAACCATTAATCTCATCTTTATGTTAGAGCTATCTCCCAGATGTCGCCAGTTGTTGTAATTTGGTATCGCCTGGTGTAAATGTTCTTGTGTGAGAAGTCCCTGGCCGCACAGCATTTACCCAGAAGCAGCAACGGACAGGAGGGGTTTGGCTGCTGCTGCAGAGCTGCAGAATCACCTGCTGGAAGCGTGAAGGTTTTGCCAAGAAGTGCCTAGGGGCACTTCTGGTCCAAGCACGATGTCCTGAAGCTGTCCCTGTGATGGTGGGCATGTGGAAAACCAGAGAATAGGAAACAAGAAGCAGAGTGCACTAGCGGCACAGTTGAACGAGTCTGTTGTTGTACTCACAGATTAGGAGAGAAGTACCCACGGATTAGGAGAGGAGTACCCACAGATTAGGAGAAGAAAGAGAAACTGTGCCAGAGACTGTTGGCATGAGATTTCCAAAAATCACATAAGAAGGAAGGCGTATTGTGGTTTTCAGAAATCAGACCCAAAGCTCTCGGAGCTTCTTAGCCAGCTTTTGTTATGCCTTTTATCATGTGTTGTGCTTTTTGAACAGCAAAATAGGTTCCTGTTATTAGTCCACTGCATGCTGCCCTGCAGCCTGTGAAATTTAAATAACAGAAGAACATCACCATCATATGCCCTACAAGCCCCTTGACACTATGTGAATTTTCCCTGTAAGGTCTGTAGAGACTGTGTAAATACCATTTCAGAGCTGTTTTGAAAAAGAACCTTTCTGAAAATAGGATGGTCTTTGGTGTTTAAAACCTTTATAGATTGTTATATGGGAGGGTTATATTTCTGGACACGGTCACTAGCCCACAGTGACTGTAGACTGTAGATACAGCAAATTTTATTAGCATCTTCTGAAATCCAAAGTCATTATACAAAAATCTACCTTGAGTCAGATGACATTCCTGTCCACCAGTTTCCAGCTTCTTTTTTTCAGCTTCTGTTTATTTCATTTGTTTTATTTTTTCATTTCAAATACCAAAGTACTTCAAGGCTGTATAGATTACTTTTTCAAATTGGTCACAGCTTATTAGTAAGGGATTGTGCTACGTTTTTTAGTGTCCTTTTAAAACTTTATACACCCTATTTTTCTCAAGTCCCTAGAGTAAATTTTGGATATGTAGGATGGGTTGAGATTTTTATTCCCCTTTTGGAAGGATTGGCTACTTTCTTGCATGTTACAGCTCTGAGCAAATGCTTGTAGTTTTTTCCATCTTGTATGTATGCCAGTGAACAGTTCCTTCTCACACTTTAGATCATCTGAAATCTACAGTACATTAAGGTAAGCACTAACTCAACATATCAATATAAACCCCTTAGCTGCAGCTATAAACAGCAAAAATTGTTTCGGACATCAGGGGCAATCAGCAGAATCTACCATCAGATTTCTGTCAAATGGTAAACTGCGCATACTTCTAAAATAAAAGTGTGTGGATCTCACCTAACAGGTATTCCACTGCCAGGCATAGTGCTGGATAAATTACAACTTCAGATATATAGTCTAGAAAAAAGGATACTTATCTGGATAACTAATAAAATAGTTGCTATTTGAACTAGTAAAGTATAAAATCAATATTGGAGTAATTTAGGCCTTTTATGAGGAAATAACACGGTGGATGGATGATGGCAGAGCGGTGGATGTGGTCTACCTTGACTTCAGCAAAGCATTTGACACAGTCTCCCACAGCATCCTCACAGCTAAATTGAGGAAGTGTGGTCTGGATGACCAGGTAGTGAGGTGGACTGCGAACTGGCTGAAGGAGAGAAGCCAGAGAGTTGTAGTCTATGGGGCTGAGTCTAGTTGGAGGCCTGTATCTAGTGGAGTGCCTCAAGGGTCAGTACAGGGACCGGTATTATTTAATATATTCATCAACGATTTAGATGAGGGAATCGAGTGTACTATCAGCAAGTTTGCTGATGACAGTAAGCTGGGAGGAGTGGCTGACACGCCAGAAGGCTGTGCTGCCATCCAGCGAGACCTGGACAGGCTGGAGAGTTGGGCAAGGAATAACTTGATGAAATATAACAAGGGAAAGTGTAGAGTCCTGCATCTGGGCAGGAACAACCCCAGGTTCCAGTATAGGTTGGGAAACGACCTGTTAGAGAGCAGTGTAGGGGAGAGGGACCTGGGGATCCTAGTGGACGACAGGATGACCATGAGCCAACACTGTGCCCTTGTGGCCAAGAAGGCCAATGGCACCCTGGGGTGTATTAGAAGGGGGGTGGTTAATAGGTCGAGAGAGGTCCTCCTTCCCCTCTACTCTGCCCTGGTGAGACCCCATCTGGAATATTGTGTCCAGTTCTGGGCCCCTCAGTTCAAGAAGGACAGGGAGCTGCTGGAGAGAGTCCAGCGCAGGGCAACGAAGATGATTAAGGGAGTGGAGCATCTCCCTTATGAGGAAAGACTGAGGGAGCTGGGTCTCTATAGTTTGGAGAAGAGGAGACTGAGGGGTGACCTTATTAGTGTCTATAAATATATAAAGGGGGAGTGTCACGAGGATGGAGCCAGGCTCTACTCAGTGGCAAACAGTGATAGGACAAGGGGTAATGGGTACAAACTGGAACACAAGAGGTTCCACTTAAACTTGAGAAGAAACTTCTTCTCAGTGAGGGTGACGGAACACTGGAACAGGCTGCCCAGGGAGGTTGTGGAGTCTCCTTCCCTGGAGACATTCAAAACCCGCCTGGACACATTCCTGTGTAACATTATCTAGGTGCTCCTGCTCCGGCAGGGGGATTGGACTAGATGATCTTTTGAGGACCCTTCCAATCTCTAGCATACTGTGATACTGTGATATCAGAAATAGAATTGCTACTTGCCATTTTTCCTCTGGCTTTTGCCACCATGTTCTACTTAAGTAGACACTTAAAGTAAGTCCAATGAATCAACTTCTGAAAATGTTTATTTCTTTATGATGACTTCTAATGGAGACTTGATGATTCCCTTACAGGTAGAGTCAGAAGCAAACAGGATATGTCTCATGTTTATTGTAGTGGACCTTTTTATCATTATGATACTTTTTGCTAAAAGAAAAGGAATTTTGGGACATTCTTTCAGTTATTACCAGAATATTATGACAGTGTACCAGTTAATGCCATGATTTAAAAAGGTCTTCATTGTCCTGCTGCTTTACCATTTTGATTTCAGAGTAGGAGCTACAAGAAAGAATCCATAGTATTAAGAAGTATTTTGTATAGTACATATTGAAAGAAATATACAGAGAGAGGAAGATTGATTAGAGTTCAGTACTTGCAAATGAAGTAGAACAGGCTATACAAACACAAGGCAAACCCCTCTATGTTGTTAGTGAGTAATTTTATTCTTTCTTTCTCCAGGCATGATGACATCAATGGGAAAAGCCAGAAACCCAACAGTCAAAAGAGTACTGAAGAGCCAGAGCTGCAGGAATTCTTCCTCTAAACCATATCTTAACTTGTCTCACTTTGTTTGAAATATATCCTTTTTGAAAAATTAATGAGACATGTTCCTCACCAGCAAAACAGCAGCTGTTAGGATGCCTTAATTTGTAGCAGTTAGACCAATATACAAAACATTTTATGATATATGTGTATATGTAACTTGTTTGTAAGCTGTGCTGTGTAAAGGCATGAGTGAGCAAAAGTAACAATTTGAAAATTGTTATGACACAGGCAACCTGCAAAATGTTTGTTGGGCCACAGAACACATTTTGTACTTTGTGTCTTGCATGGATATATTGTCCTATATCTTTATTCCCCTTTGTCAATGGCATATACTGTCAAAGTTTCAGCCAGGACTCTGCCTCCTCAACTCCTCAGTGAGACCAAGGCAAAAGCATTGATTTTTTGAGTATGTTTTGTCTGTTGTTATTTCTGTTTTTTGTAAAAAGGAAATAAAGATGATGTTAATAGGACATGCTGAGTGCAGATACTTCTTATACTTCAGTGTTTCAGCTTTGAGCCTTAAGTGCCTTGTTGGCCTTTCTGGTGTTCATTTGGTACTGAGACAGTGTCCAGTACCACGATTTCAGTTCAGTCAATCAGTTGAGCCAAGAATTGCTTTAATGTTTAGTGGTCCCTTTTCAGCTTTAAAATGTGTAAAAATAAATAAATAAAAATTAAAAAAAAATAGAAATGCAATTTTAAATTACCATTTATCATTACTTACCAAACACTAGCAATGTGCTTAACAATCTGCTAAGACGTAGTCCATATTCTGTCAAAAATGTCATGGTCCTTTTACTAAATGTTCTTTTAACCTTTCAGATAAAATACAGTCTCTTACTGAACTCACTTTATTTCTGGTAAACTGTGAGTACATACTGCAAATGTGTCATACAGCACAGCATCCAAAAGCAGACTACTACACAATCTTTACTTGACACATTTATTTATTTCAGATATGTGTGTTTACATTTGCTTTGATTATATTGATCACTTTCCATTTGAAGACTGCTATGGTTTGATGAGAAAGATCCAAATACATAAGCATTTATTTTACTGGCTGCTCTAATGGAACATAGGGAAGTCACAGGCAGTTTGCCAAAGAAATTTTTTATCACAAAGACTATCATAGAATTGTAGACTGGTTTGGATTGGAAGGGACCCTTAAAGATTGTCTAGTTTCAACTTCCCTGCAGTGACCAGGGAAGTCAAAAAATGAGAAGATTATGGAAATTAAATTCCCGCAATTGTAGAACTACTAGTAAGTAAATAATATGGACACTCAAGAAGATTTTGATTAAGTACAAAGGAGTTGCTTTCTGTGCAGTTTCTCTTGCCTGTTTTTGCTGTGTTCATATTGACCATTGGACTTCCTTTCTGGTGAGTAATAAGAGAGAGGGACTTCCTGAGTATGATTCATCATACGTATTATAGATACCTCATTTACAGGAGTACAAGTCCCTTCTTATTTACTACAGGGGAAGTTGAGGTAATAGATTTCTTGGAAGAGTTACATGGTACTTGGACGCCTTCAACTAAGTGAGATAAGTGCTTTCTTTGGGTCACTCTTCCGAGTGACGTCACATTTGGTCATACAGCTGCCATGGACCGAGATGACTGAATGCCCCAAGCAGCCTGCGTATAGGCTTTGGATAAGCACAAAGTACTACTGGATAAAAAAGAGCCAATGGAGGCAACAGCGAAAACCTCCACAAATAGAAACAACAAAGGCCTGCACTTACAGAAATAAAATTCTGATTTTCTTTCCACAGTTTTTATCTGTCACTTGGCAACACTTGGATTTTTGAACTAAAGTGATAAACCTAGCACTCTAGCTGACCTGAACTGTGTTGTTTAAAGAAACAACCAAACCTCCAAAAATATACGTCAGCCAGGAACAGCAATACCTCTAATGGGCCTCCTGTCATCTGTGTGTATATAAAAAATCTGAATTCAAAGTGAGATGGGACATATGTGCTGCAATTGCCAGAGTGCTGAAAGAGAGCATAAGGAGAGGTCCTGTGTCTGGTAGATGGGCTTAAAACAAATTGGCAGGTAGCATTTTTGAAAGATGAAGAGACTAGACATTCATACTACAGTTGTATGAATGGCAGAAGCATCAATCCTGCTGAGTGATCTTCACTGGCTGGAGATATGTAAAGTCTGCTAGACTAGATATCTGTAGAATCTGACTGAAACAGGGGATAAAACTGGACTTCTGTGGAAGGATTTGAAACAAGGTGTAGGCATTGTCAGGCCCCAGAAGGAAGAAATTTCCTATTATGGAGACCAAGGATTTAAATCACGTGCTCTTTGCAGGGTATCTGTTTCTGGAGTACATTTTCATACGGCACATGGTGAATCAAATTATGCAAGTATCCTATGGCAATAGAGATTACTAAATGAGATAGCATTGGGATGACAGAAGATCTTCAGAGTCTGTGGTCAAAGATACCTGCTAGGTAAATGATGTATTGAAGACTCCTGTCCCAGGTAATTGTATAACTGAGTACATCTGGGGAGGGGCTGGGTGTTTCAAGTGAGAGCTACCCATGCTCTTCATATGGCTCTCCATGGTTTGTGAGCACACAGGGGTAGAAAGCAGTTTTAAGGCTAGCTAGTGCGAAACAGATCAACTTGATATAAGCATAAAAAGTAGTGTCCGGAGGGTTTTATCTCTGGAGAAGGTGAACTCGTGTTGCATAAACTGCTGATTTCATTGTTCCTAATTTGTAGTTTCTTTCCTACTTAGGGCCCCAAAGCCCACATGTCTGATGTTATTCGTATTAGAGAAATGCTGATTCTATGTTCTTCAGCTGGCTGAAGCTTGTGCTCTGCATATTTGTATCCTTAGTCACTATAGAGTCCAGGTGCCATAACTCCTGTTTGGTTTATAATCCTCCATGCAGATCCCTCCTGGCATGAGTCTAAGTTAGGCTTCTGTCAGCAAAGGAAAGCATTTTGCAGAGGCAGAAGAGCTAACCTGGGATTTTGCAGAGTACATCTTCAGAAAATATCAAAGATTTTAACAGGAGCACAACCCCCTTTTGATTACAGCCCTTGGCAGAAAAAGTCCTCTCCTGTCCACTCAGAAATTTCTAATCAAAAGGAGATAGTGAAGTCATTTGCTAGGGAACCATTGTGTGTCCTAATAAAACTGCCCACAGATACAAAGAAGGGCTTTTTATGTTCCGTCACCCCCAAAAATGTCAGAGCTCTCTGATAGTTATGTCTGATAGTTCTGTACCAAAGGTAATAAATAGGGTGTTGGAGAGCAGTAGTGAGTTACCAGTTTTATATAATTTCTGTCTCTTCTCTTTTGAAGAATGAAAAATCATTTGCTAGGAGCTTTGTTTTTTTATGGTTGACTGATTCACGTGTTTGTCTCAAGTATTTTGAGATGGGCAGTCTATGGATACATGCAGTGTTGAAACTGCAAGCAGGGGATTTTATTTCATCAACAGGATGGTGGGCTACACTTTGTTCTGCATTAGTAGAGCAGCATTTTAGTAATATTTTATCTATTTGCCTCTCAGTCCCCATATTATAGGGCAAATACATTGTTTTATTAGGTTACTAATGATTAATATAACTGTAGTCAGCATAGTTGGTGTGTGAAGGAAATGCAGGAGACAAGTTAAACAGTTTAGGTTTAATATTAATTTCACTGCAACTGCCATTCAGAAACCTTTTCATAACATCAAGCTGACATAAGATCAATGGCACAGCAGAATACAATTGACAGCATAGCAGTAGAAAAAAATATATTCCAACATCTGCTTATTTATAACAAAATGGTAACTGTCTCAGAAGGTTCTCTGAGAGCTGATTTGTTGCATGTTTCATCACTTACCATTACAGCAATGTCAGAATATAGCCATGCAACACAGTCAAAAGTAAAGTAAAAATGTCAGCCCATCATATGCTAGCTATGAATTAACGGATTAGTGAATGGATGTCATAGTGAGACAACTTTTGTTTGCATGTCAACTAAGATTCAGCTCCCAGTACCTTTGGAATATTTCTTATCTTTTTAAAAACCTACTTGATGAAAATTTGACAGAAAGGTCTGTGAAAAATATAGTCCCTGCATTTGCAGCATCCAACTGCAAGGCTTAATTGTCTGTTGTGAAATGATTTCTCAATGATATGACAGGAATAATTTCTCAAATTATATTTCATTTCCTATTGTAAGTAAGTTCAGAAATGTCTTTCTAAATGTACATTAACTGTACTCAAATATAGCCTGTTGCTCAGTTAGCTTTTGTATAACCTTGATTCTCTGTTCTTAAATGCATTTTTGGGTTGCAAGTACAGAATTGTGCATGAGAAATGGTTACAGTGCATTACCTGTAACCAGAACGTCTGTCAGTCACAGAACTATGTTAAGTATATGTTGTTGAAGTAAAAAAGCCCAATCCACGCACTGCAGTTCATGCTCTGACTCTGCACTATATCACTGCCATAACACCTTCTTGCATACACCACACATACTGCTCACTATTTGTACCCATCTTTGCCTTGTTATATTGACCAGCCAATATGTAACTTGGACCCAGGTATTACAGACTTCAGCCAGGAGAAATCCATCCTTCTTGCACACATTTAATCTCTACTTTTCCACATACTCCAGATTTTGTAACATGGACTGCTTTTGTCTAACAGAAATGGACAGCTATAAATATAAACTCAAGCCATCTGTTTCCTGAAGAACATGTTACTCTTTGTCTTTGACATCTGCACAGCTATTTCCTTTCCCACTCTAACTGCTAGGTGTTTTGCCAGGGCACTTACTGGCAAGCAGTGTACAGGAGGAAGGAAAATACTTATTCTGGGTATATCTGGGAAACTGATAAGAAATCCTGAGGCTATTAGAACACAGACCTAGCTTTTTATCTGTTCTGCCAGTCAGTAATACTGCTCCAAGAAAAGACAAAATAAAAATTAAGTGAGTCTGGACGGGAAAAAAGCCTGAAAGGAGTTTACGCTCCTTCCTCTACAGACATGAACATAAACTTGCATCTAGATGGTGTACAGATATCTGTAGAACCTTGAAAAACTGCAGAATAGGAACAAACTCAGGGGTTTTGCAAAAAGCAGTGGCATAACTGTGTACGTCTGTGTTTGCATATGCATGTAGACACATGCATGTATGTATGGATGTGCAGTAGAAGAAGTTAGGGATATGGACAGCAGACCTAGAAATATGTTTAAAAATGGAACATGAAACTGCACAAGTGCAAAACCATAAGGAAACACTGAAAAGGAGTTGCCAAAAAAACAGGAAAAAAAAAAAAAAACAAACCAAAAAGCAAGTGACAAAGACAATTGTCTTCTAGTACACGACTAAAATGAAGGATGGGAATAATTACCCCTCCTTGTTGACCTGCACATTGTCTACTAAGGGTAGAACAAGAAGCAGTGAATATAGAACTATAGCAAAGGGGATAGAGGTTATGTGTTAGCAAAACTTTACACAAGTAATGATAGCACTGGAATCAATAGCCTGGGGGAAGATGTGAGAAGGTCATAATTGGAGGATTTTAAGAACAGGTGGGAGAAACAACTGTCAGAAATGACATGCCAGCAACAACCACCAGAAATGCCATGGGGCCAGCGGCTGAATTTGGATGACCTCCCAGGGTCTCTTTCAGGCTGCTCTCCTTTAATGGGTCTGTGGTTCAACTGCAGCAGAATCAGCTAGAGAGAGAACTGCTGAGGTCTTTATAACTCTTGGCTTTTATAGCACTGTCAAGGCAACCAACAATTCTGCCAGAGGTCTGTTATATGGCATTTATTATCTGACAACATTGATGAAATAATTTCCACATACAGGTTTGCTAAGGAATCAAATAGGTGATATAACTTTCAGCTTCCTTAAAAATATCTGCCCCCATTGTGGCAACTTCTAAAGTAATTTTCTGGTCTATTAATAAACCAGATTAAATCTTTTTCTTTAGTGCAATGCCACTTTTCACTTTTCGCATATGGTAAGAACTTTTTCTGAGCTATAAGTAAAAGTTCTTCTACAGGATTCGCAGATTTCACTGTGCGTGCAGTAGTGGCACAGGAGGTAAGAGGAGAGCTCACTCACTGAGGTAGATGACCAGTCCAGGTTTAGTGAAAAGGAAGAGCCTCCAGCAGCAGCTAAAGGTACCCATTTTGGTGAAGAGCAGCTAGCAAGCAAGTTAGTAGAGCACGTGTGGGATGAGAAAGTGACAATCCTGGGAGTGATCCTAGGCCCTTAGTTCCCTTCCTTGTTGCCCAAACATGGATTCCGTCTTTCACTAGCTTGAGCTATGCGTAAAAAAGCATCCTAGAGACACCAACAAGATAAATGTGGCGTCCCCCAGCAGCACAGGAAAAAGTTACTTTTGCTGTTCTAGTGATAAAGGGTTGAGTTCCTATCATGAAAAGGAACTGGTGAAGGGCTCTTGAAAACCAGAGCTGATGCTGATGCTGCCAGGTTCTTAGTGGAAAAGGGTACAGGAGTATTATATTTTCAGCAACAGCTGCTGCCTAAAGTACTCAGCAATAGCTACTGTAGTTTCCACTGCTCTGACACCTGCAAAGTGGCAGCAGTGCTAGTGCCTTACCCAAATGCCTGCTTTGCCAGGGAAGAAAGAAAGGCCTGTGCAGAAAAAGCGCTGCACTGAGACAGCACGTGTGTAAAACAAGAACATTTTCCTGTTTTCCAGAAGGTCTCACTTGGCAATGCAGAATAGGATGTTGGTTACAACCATGTCACTCCAGGTCTTTGATTTACATGTGCAGGACCAAGTAAATAAATCATACAAGTTCTTCTGTTTCCTGGAATATGACAGCTCTCCCAGAGGAGACAACAAACTTTATCTTAGAGTGAAGATTTACACCCCAAAACTGTGGCTGAGGCAGCTGCATTTGTATTAATTACTTCCTGAGACACTTGATAGCAAAAATACCCTTTAGTTCATCCCTTACAGATGATGCTACAGTTCACAATAGTACTTTGACTTCACAAACTCTAATTAGGAGAATTAAATATCCTCAAAATCTACATCCTACAATTTCTGTATCCCCTGGGAGTGCATTTGCAGGAAATAATTTTAAATGTATTCCTTTAAATGAAGTACAAGAAATGCTGTGTGCAAAGTGCTGACTGTTCTCACCTAAAAGACACTCGGATGTCTTACTGGCTTGAAAGTGTCTGCCTGATATGTTCCTGAGCATGCTCTTCTAAGCTGCTTTTCTGAAGCTATGCTTCCTCTATAGTATGAAGTTGTTAGAAAACAGTCAACCTTCTTCATGAGCATCTCTAATTCTATGATGGAAAATTGCCATCCGGTGACATCCAGTGTCAGCATTGGAGATGATTTTTGCCAGTTTTCAATTGAATTGTGCTGTGTCTTCACAAACCCTTAGGTGCTTTAGGTAGGTGCTTTAAAGAGTGCTTCAAAACATTAAAAAACACTGTGTACTAAGATTACACACAACTTGTAGCATAGGTATCCATACTGAAACCTTTTTCTGTCTTCATATGAGGAAGCTAAGCTAATGCTGCAACAAAGTGCACAGTAAAAGAAACAGAAAGAAAATCCTTTTTACGCTACACCATAAAAAAGCTTTCCTTTTTATTATACTTTTACAACAAGCATAAAATATACACATAATTAATTAGGCAATGTGAAATAGACAAAAGCATCTGGGGATCAAATGCTTATGTACGCTCCAATGTAATTTCAGGTTTTATTTATGAAAGTCCACTACTGGGAAAGTAGAGATGATTGCTCTTTTTGAATATCCGGTTTCCTTGGGTAAAGAAATTTTACACATGAAAAATAGTAGGCACCTTTGAGGAGCTGTTATTCATCCTTTCCAGCCTTTTTCAGTACAAACAGAGAAGAGATTTGTACTTCAGCATAAAGTTCTTAGTCCAGAATCTGGGCGTGTAAAAGAGGTCTGTTATTTGTTCTGAGCAGCCTTCGAAACAAGGACCAGGCAATATCCAGCAGAGACTAAGGGGAAGAAACTGTGGTGTTAATTAAAAAAAGAAGCTAAGTCACCTGGAGATCTCCATTGCTCTCTCTTAAATAAGTGCTTGGCAGTAAAAAGGCCACTTCATACTTCCCCCGTAACTTCACCTTTTGAAGCTGATTGAAGTCACCATCTCTTGGACTGTTAAGTCAGATACTCAAACAGAATGAATTTATTCTGAAAGCAAAGAGAGCACAGGGATCCAGAAACAGGAAAAATCAATTTCTAACAGAGAATGACTTTTCACTTCTACCCCTGTCCTTTAGATGAATGGATGGATGAGTATATAGATATTCTTTTATACATATATGTAAATGTATGTGTATATATATAAAAGAGGAATTATGTGTATATACATAAAAGAATTTAAGATGGTTCATAGGTATAAGATGTAACTTGACAGCTACCTGTTAACCTTAAAGGTTTTCTCTGGAATTTTTTGCTCCTGGTATGCATTTACGTAGCAGAACATCTGTTAGTCAAACACTGCTTTTTCAGAATAATGGTAACTTCAAAGCAATGAAAGCATATTGTGCAAGGCACCAGGGAGCTGTTTAAGAAATATTTCACTTAAAATCCTTTTCAGGAGCCAAAGTTTTCCTAATGATATATTTAGAACTTGATACAACATAGTTTGGAAAGATTTTATGTACAAACACTTTAGAAGTTAAGTTCAAACTGTGAGCATTGAAATTCTATTGGAAACCCAGTAACTGCAAAATTGTAAGTCAGTAGTATAATCATCCAATTAGCAACTATCCTTAGAGTATTAGTTTCTGTATTCTGGATGCTTATTTGTGCCATTTCAAGTGCAGCATGCTCCAGGTTTTAGAGCATAGCTCTTTAGATTGATCTCCAGCTTCTGGCATTAAAGTATTACAGGAACATATTTCAGCAAACTGTTGACAAAATTTTTATTGCAGGGACCAAGCTGTTAAAAAATTGGGTTTGCAGGGAAGAATGTAGACATTGTTCACACGCAGTCATCTGAGTGCTAAGTGGAAAATGAATGTATCCTGAGGGCAGAGAAACTCCATAGACAGGCAGACCACAAGAACTTGGAGAGCCTTGCTGCTGGGATGCCTGGCTGATCACCAGAGGGAGACAGAGCGTGTAACATTTCAAGATAGCTCTGGAAGCAGCAAGAAAGGGTGAAGGTAGTGCAAGATCATGTGAGTTTCCAAAATAGTGTGATATACGTATAATAACGAGGCTTTACTGCTTTGCTGTTTTCCTCAGGGTGTACGTGCAAATGACAAGAGACAGAAGAGCAAGTTTGCATCAGCTGAGGACAAAATATTCCTGAATAAAGGCAAACTCACTATTAGTCATTTTATTTTTTCCAAGTTAATGCAATACTTCTGCAATGATGAATAGTTTGATCTAATTAACATAGAAGCATTATTCTTTATTGGGGTGCAGCCTTGTTGAAAGGGAACTTAAAGGGTATTTGAGACTTCATCTTCAAACCAGAGGTAACCTGATGTTATTAGAGAGGGCATGACTACATTGACAATTGTTTCAAAACTCATAAATAATAAAAAGGTAAGTTTTGGTGGCCATAATACTAGGGGGAAAAATACGTTCTCTTTGATAACCACAGTACTTGTAATAAGCCTGTGTTACACCATGGCTCAAAAGACAGCAGAGTTCATTTCTGCCTGGGTGCCAGTGCTGGACACCTGCAGAGAAGTGAGATCAGCTTGTGGATGATGAACTCAAGCCTTCCCTGTTTCATCAGCCAAAAAAATGTTTTAGAAGTCTGTAGTGGTGTAGCAATGACTGCTGGAAAAAAAATCTAGCCACCAAAATCATGGTACTGCTCCAGGCAACAGGCCTGCAGATCTCAGAGGCATCATATTTACCTGGATGAGATGGCTTCTCACAGCTACCACAGTTAAGCAGCACCCTCTGTTCTCAAGAAGTTGTATTTGATAACTGCCTATCTGCTAAATGTCTTCATTCTGCTTTGTATCTCACGTTATTGATAGGAAAGAAAAAATCAGCAACTTAATGATTTGTAAGTAGCTGGGCTGTCACACACTGTTTTTCACTGAAAGGCTATTGTGTCATTTCCCTGACATGTCTCAGAGCTGAACCGTTCTGTAATGGTCAAGATAATGTGAACTCTTAAAAACTCTGTGTTCCAAAATGCTCACAGAAAATCTATCATTTTTTCTGTGTGCCATTCACAGGAGGAACAGATCACTTACACAGCACTCATTTCAAATTACCAGGTACACTACAACTTTCATCTATTCAAACACAGGGACATGTAGAGTTATTTAAAGTATGGGAGGGGAAAAAAGAAAGCACCTTCCACAGCATGGAAAGGAAAAACTGTTACTATATGTTAATCATATAGCAGGTATCTCATTTTGTTCTGTTCAGAAAAGTGCCTTCATGTATGGCTTCAGGCCTTGGCTCATTTTGGTTATTGCAACTGTTCTGCAAAGTGTCCCATATGCCCGTTCTATGAACCATTTCTTTTGTAGCACTAAGATAATGCCATTTGTGGATTGGTCAGGCCGAGAGGATTACCTGGTTGTTAATTGCTTAGGCTTGGCTCCATTGAAAGGTTTTCGCATTTAAACACAAACAGATAAGCAGACACATTCTGGTCTTCTTTTACGCTACTTCCTCTGAGATTTGCTGAGTTTCTCCTAGTTATGAGTTCTACCTAATAGATAAAGAAAATAAGACATCTTTATTTTCACAGGTAGTACACACATTCGTCTGAATATTACCTGAATGGTAAGTTTTTGTCCTCATCTAGCATGGTTTGCCTCAGGAAATCTCTGTTAATTCAAACAGAAACTTAAAAGCCTAACATTGTATCTATCTCGAGCATCCATTGTAAGATCACTTTGGAAAATAGTAGTATTGTTTTTATTTCGTTGGAGTTTTTTCTTCTTTTATTTAGTCATTTACACTTTATCCATCATGATAAAATTTAGCCATCTATACTGTGTCGTGTGAGCCAAATATTCCTTCTAAAGAAGTTCCTTGGGAATTTTGTCATCAGTTTTCAGCTATACTCGGATTTTTTCCCACTATTTACGGTTAAGTAATGTCTTTTATCTCCAGAGATCTTCAGAGTTTCTCACATGCTGTGGACCAGCCCCCAGTCATTCTCAGTTCTTCCAAAAATTTGTCTCCAGCGATGGGATTTAGGTTTTAGTTCAGCACATGCTGCATTGGGTGTTTATATATAATGCTTTTTTATCAAAAGCAAACACAGTTTTGTGAGAGCTTCAGTCTGTAGGTGCACAGAGACAAGTTGTGTGTTTTAAAGAGCCATTGTTTCATTTACTGACAGAGCATAACATGGGAGAGCCTGATGAGGGGCAACAAAGACATAACTATTTTGGCCTGAGAGTCAGGAAGATAGCTGAAGAAGCAATTTTATGCTTTCTCACCATCTGCAAAAAGATTTTCTCAGCTGGTTGGTACAGGCTGCTACAGACCAGGAGTGAGCTCATGCCTGTGTCTGTCTCACAGAGCTTCCTGCTGCCATTGCTGGAAAGTCCATTTTCTCTCTCTGCAGTTTCAGGCAACTTTGCTAAGGAAAGACCATGACATCATGAAAGTGGAACACACAAGCTTTTCTATGAGAGGCCAGCTTCTGAAAACTAGGGGTTTCCCTCTTTTTTTTTTTTTTTGTCTTTCGATTCAAAAAGTAAGTTACAATTTGATAGTAATAGAAACTGCTAATAACCCATCTTTGATTTCCATGATTCTCATTGGAATCTAAACCAATCAGCCACTGACTGCTGCTCGAATTCTTCTTTACCTGCACTTGTGTTCTTTCTCCTTTCCTCTCTTTCTGGAGGGAAGGGAGGGTTAAGTCCATGTCCTCACAAAGGAGTAATAGTTCTTCTCAAAAGACAAGTCACAAGCAAACTATTTAGTTGTAAATGTCTCACTGAAGAACTGGTATACGAATGAGACATGACTTCATCCTTTAACTCACATGCTTCACTGGTCTAGGAACCCTGGTGGGTTTGGCCCATTTTAGTCATACTTGTCATGGGAGGTCCTTAATGACTTAGTAAGGTAGCTTTAAAAATCTCCATACAGAATCCAGCATATGGTATATTTATTGGCAAAAGTTAATCCCCATAGGAAAAAGTTCTGTAGTAACAAATGATGAATTATGTGGCTTCATAAGCACTCATGTCATCAAAAGCACCATTGACCTTTTTACATTTTCAGGAGGATTTTCTGCTGTGGGCAGTTTCTCTGGTTTGGAAGTGAAGCAGTTTAACAACATGTCCTGAAGGAAACAGGTAATCAATAATTTTAGTTTTGGTTACTGTAAAAGGTAAATGAGACCCACGTATTTGTTGGGCAAGTAAGCAATCCAGGGTTTAGCAAAGCTTAAACAGGGCCTAACAAAGAACGTGAATACTCAGTACAGGGATACAAAGCAGAATTCTTTGATAGGAGGAAAGAAGTAAGAGTAGACCAAAGAGGTCTCACAGTGCCAGAGGAGAGAATGTTCATTTATAGCATGTTTTTTTGGGGCAAGAAGAAAAACTATGAAAATACCCCACCCCAGTGAGTAAGTCTGTTATGAATTTTAACAGAAAATGTTTATAAGGTAGCCTTCAGTTAGCAACTAAGAAGATGAATCCCCATTTAGGTTAACCTAAGAGATGATCTGAAGTTGTTGCCTGCATCCTGTAATTATAATTTTGGTCTTCAGCTTGTTAGGTCATGGAAACTCTAGGAACTATATTGAGAACTGGTGAAGGGCTACCTAAAATGACCACACTGAAAAATGGACCAAAGAAGACAGGGGTATGGTCGTGTCTGGCTCTCCTCATAGCCTGAGACTAATCTGCTCACAGGAACAGTGTCTGAACCATCAATTCAGCAAGATAAGACTGCTGCTGGAACCAAAGCACCACTCTCAGCAGAATGGTTTTCCAAACTTAACATTTTAAGATCTGATAAGACAGGATCAGCTATTACTATGTGTATGTAACACTCACAGCTCTGTGTGTACCGTATACAGTCTGTGCTGCATGCAAGTACCCGCTGACTACAGCACAAGCATAGCTGGAACAAAAAATGCTTTCTTTTTCTCATTGAGTATAATCCATTTTAAATCCAAAACTATAATCCATATTGAGCTAGCTGATGAATTTGAGCTCTTCTGCCCTTGCCTTAATCACTGCCACAATCTGCTGTACCCAGAAGTAATTCTGAAAACCGGGTGCTAGAGCTGGTATCAGGTCAGGAAGTCCATGTAGGAGAAATGGAACCTTATGTTTCACAAGGTACATCTGCTGCCAAGTGAAACTCAGGAATCCTTATCTACAGCAGTAATGCAGTTAGTTTTGGGCCTCGTCTCTTCCAGCACTCTGGGCAACACCCAAGATGAACTAACAACACAGTGTTGCAATGCGTGTACATGCTGTGCCAGCTGTGCGCAAACAGACAGCTGTTGGAAATACCTTTTTTTCTTGCGAGCTAATCCATAGAAGGCGTGTAAATAAATATGAAGGTAAGTTATCTTGATTGTAATTCATTTGTAATTCAGAGGTGAGCACAATTCTGAGGAACAGTTAATATTAACTTACCACCCATTGCATTATGTGCCCCTAAAATCAGTGCTAGGAATTGTGCAGTGATTAGTCAGAAAGGGTGAGCTGTTGGCTGGACTGCCACCAGTGTTTCTCTGTTTTAAGGCATTTCCTTTGGGGCTTTTCTACATGGCTTGTCTGGGCTGGTCCGTATTTCACTGTAGAAGCAGAACAGGGTTGCAGATGAAGTTGAGCTAGAAGTGCTACCTTCATCACTTTTGTGATACTGAACTGAATCACAGTGTGGGTGCAGGAACCTGGGCATTTTCACAGCTCCCCTCCCATTATACATCTCAGGCTGCCCACCCACACCGACAGGGGCTGTTCACCAGACACCTGACAACTACCTCGCCTACCCTTGCTGCTCTCCCTGAGGACTCAAGGGCAAGCAAATGTCTTGTCAGCATCCCAGAAATAATTCTAGAGGTCCCACTCACCTCAGAAATATAAGGCAAACCACGCTATACTAGCACAGGCACACTGGAGTAATTTAAGCAGACTGAATCACTAGGGGCTTCGGCTGCCAAGAGAATTTTTGGGCCCTGAGAACGTTTATATGCCCTGGGCCTGGGCGGCCTTCTCCATCCCATCATGACTAACGGTCTTAATTGACCGTTAATTGACCGAACTAATTATGCACCAACAAATACAAAACTTAGAAAAGAAAGTGTGAACTGCAGAAAAAGAAGCAAACTAGCAGAGAGGACTGTGAAATGATGAATGACAAGGCACTGAGCGGGATACTACACGTGAATAGCTGTGCCTGGTGCTAATGAGCGCTGAGAACACTTCTAGAAGCAAGTCTATACAGATCTATGAAACAGCGCTTGACACGTATTTTGAGAAGTTGTCTTACTTTGAAATATCCACTGGCCTCTGCTAGAGATGCACTTGCTTTTCTGCTTTCAGTCCTTTCCAGGGACAAATGCCACCCAAATTCATCAGCTTTGCCAGAGCACTTTAAAACTTAGAACTAAACCTGTTACAAGATGACAGCCACAAAGGATCGCAGTAGGAGCAGATTGTTTTTATTGAGAAAACCCATTCTTTGGAAAAGACCATTCTCCTCTCAGGCAGCATTGCAGCTTTTTTAGCCAGCTAGAGTAAAAGATGTTGTCCTTGTTTGATTCCTGCTGCTAGCCAGAATAATCAGTGCATGTCTGCTTGTCACAGAGGAATCATCCTGGAGGAGCATTGTATTTTTAAGGCTGGTTTTTACACCAGCACATGATAGCCCAAACACGTACTATAGCTGATCCTATCTAAAACGTCTTTTTTCTTTCATTGCTACTTAAAAAAGACATGGGAATAATAACAACCTCTCTCACATCAGTTCCTCAGCACTGACTGCAAGCCTCCACAGGCTTATCTGGCTTACCTTTATTCAGATGAGGCTAACCCTCCAGTTAGTTATACTTTTTTGTAGTTTTATGAATGCATCAAGCTTAAATGAAACACTTGGAAAAAGCCAGAGAATATCTCAAGTAGACCCCAGGAGGCAGGAAGGGTAATCCATAAGCTATGGCTTTCACTTTATCCAGATTTGCATTCTGTCTGCTTTTGATCTTAAAAAAAAATTTAAAAAAAAATTGTGGACTTCTGTTTCCTGTCAGTCTCTAAGCCCAGTCTTTCCTACAGCAGAGGCTGTCTGCTTCTGCTCATCAGCCTAGTAAAATCAAAAAGTGAGAAGTGGATGTATTTCCAGTACTTGGTAAGAGCTTGTCTGAGCTCTTATAACATTTTCTTTGGGTTTCTTGACTGTAGCAATGAGTCATAAGGTGCCTGGCAGAGACTGAAAGCAGATAAGCTTGTCAAAGGACAATAGCAAAGCAAGAAAGCTCGGTAAGAAACTGTGTTAGTTGTAAATAAACACAGCCTCAATCAAAACACAGGAGGCAGACTGGCTCAGAATTACTTCTGGGCCAGAAGATCAGTGCCCCTTCTCATGCATGAAGTAAATGACCTGATCTTTTGTGTGATCCACCAGGAGTGTTTTATAAGCAGGACTGCAACACAGTCATTTGTCACTGTAGGGCTGGGAAGATGACTGCTGAGTTTTGCCCTTCTGTCTGCCTCCAGATATGAAAATTGATTGTGTATTGATTGTATGGTGTATTGGCTTACTGCTAACATCGTAAATAAGGGCTGTAAATGTGCCCAATTTTTAACAGCACCAGCTAAGCTAAGAAACTGCCTACATGGGATGAGTGTCCTACCATGTTTCCCATCCAGGCAGTGGTAGCAGCAGTAAGGGGGAGGGAAATGGCTAATTATCTCATGTGACATAATGCGCGATTGTGGCATGACCAGGTAGCAACAGGCACCAGTGAAGAAAAACGCCTGTGAAGGGACCTGCTCACATCTTCATTTCCATGCATCCTTGCTGGAAAGAGAGACACTAAATTTTCCTTTTGGCATCCCTTTAGCAGGACAGATGCTGGGCTCTAGTATTCCCTCTAAAACAGCAGAGCAGTGACCGGGAGGGCCGGCGCTGACCGAAAAAAACGCTTTTTCTCTGTAAACTCCTTTCCTCTCAGAAGGCAGCAGAGGGGGCCCTTGCCCCGCAGTGGGCAACCTCCTGCCCTGCAGTGGCTGCGGCTGGAGAAAGGAATTATTTGCCGAGTTCTTTAACTCAGAAGGATGCGCTGTGAAGTTTGTGTGGCACGATAGGTAGAGTCACCGGACTCCTGTCTGAACAGAAAATAAATACAAACTCAAGTTACCAATGCAGAAGAAGCATTACTGGGTGTGGGCAGCTGTGTCCTTCTCCCTTTCCCTGTACCAATCCTCCTTCTCTGCTATGGGCAATCTGAGAAGATGCTCTTCCCCATCACTCCACAGTGACTAATGCAGGCATATCCGATGGTTTTGCTCCCTTTACTAAGGTGCAGTTTGATTTCCATGGTTTTGGAATGGGCAGGACTCGAAGACACACCCAGTGAGACTGACTTGCTTCCTCTATATTCAGGAAGATCAGACACAAAGGGTGTCATGCTCTTGATCCTGCCTGATTTTCCAGGAAGGTAATTGTGTTTGCGGTCACCTTGAAAAGTCACCACGAAATGAGAACTTTCCAGAATATTTGCCTTTTTTTTTTTTTTAGTAGAAAAATACTAAATTTTCACTAACAAGGCAGAATTTTTTAAAATCACACACAGAATTAAAGGATAGGTAGTTATCCAGCACTGGTAACCAGAATTCATCTTATTTCTGGGCCTAATTCAACAACACAGCATTAATGCCAACACAGTAGTGCACATAATTATTCAAAAAGGAATCTCATTGTACAACTCTGTCATAAAGTACACTTATGATTACAATTATCACTGAAGAAGAGTTTGGTTTAGATTATTATTATTTCTTGAGATTTCATGTTCTCTACAAGAATAAAAGAGTTGTCGTGTGAAAGTTGTTCTTCCCATATGACAAGAATTAGGTGATCTTTGAGGTCCCTTCCAACCCAAATCGTTTCATGGTTCTATGATGGTGTGTGTAGTTCACACTTACTCCATTAGTGTTTATTAAGCAAGAACTGTATACTTTAGCATGAAAGACAATCAATCCCTGATTCAACAGCCCACAATTCGGAAACAAAACATAAACAGGAAAGAAGAATGAATGGCAACAAACCTTTTTTTTTTTTTAACGTGACGTTTATCCTTTCCCTGGGATTCTGTGTTATACAGATAACTCACTTCATGAGGTGTTCTGTATTCAAGTACAGTGTAGCACATGATGTTTGATTCCTCAAATGGACCAACATTTTCATAACAACCTAGAAAAAGTTTTATGTGGAACTTGTAAAGTACTTCCTAATTACTTCTTTCTAAAGTGGTTGGACAACAGATAGGCTGCAAGGGAAAAGCAGGGATAAGAGCACTAGGATAAATAATCTTGTTTTAATATCAGTTTTGAGGATTTCTGTATAAAGAATATCATAATTTCCTTTTTCATAATTTATAATCAGTCATCTGATTATTTAAAAGATATAATTAGCATGTATTCGTAAGCAATATTTTTCAGTACAGGAAAATTCACAAGAAATGTTAAAGTTACTGCACTACTTACCTTCATGAAGTATAACTTTTTAAGTACACAGAAAATATCTGTACACCTTTCCAGGAAAGTTTTTGTGATTAATTTTTTAATATTGGTCTTTTGGAGTTTGTTTCTTTGCCAAACACATGAAGAAAAGAGAAATATGTTGACCATACAATATTGATTCAGATGGCATACTCAAACAGCACTGTCCATCTGTCAGTACAACCTGCTTGGGATAAACAGTGGAAGCCAGCAGGAAGGTACTAGCTTTTAATGGGAGGAAAAGTGAGGAAGGAGCGTGTGAAACAAGATCAAAATGAAGAATTTGAGATGAAAGCTTTCTATCTTCTCCAGATTTATGTGGCAAATCCATCCTTAGGAAGGCATCATAAGGTAACATCAAGCTGAACTTCCTCAGAACCACCTGAAGCACCTGTCCTGCTGCACCTCACAGCACATCATGGACATACCCTGTGCATAGATCTCATGTGCCCTCACAACAAGCAACACAAATGCCACAGAGATTTGAAGCTGAAACTAGGTTTGTGGCCTGTTGCAGCTCAGGAACCTTTGCAGGTTTGTGTGTTTCTCATATACCCAAGCATCAAGAATGTCTGAAGAGAGAGATCAGGTGACAGTAAGAAAAAGACAGAAATATAGACTATTTGCTTGCACCCATCTGCCTCCTTGACCTTTTGACTGTCTCATGTCATCCCATCTGTCAGCCTAGAGTCCTGGAGCCATTTGATGTGCCCTTGTGTCAGTGAGCAGCCAAAAAGCACAAAGAAGCTGGGACTCAGGCTGGCTATTATCACCCAGTGATGCTGTAACACTGAACACATTTCTATTGACCTTAGTCCTCAAACTTTCACTGAAACCAGTCAACACTTCTAATGCTTCTCTGAGTTGGGTAAGGAAGCACTGCTGCTCTGAGTTTCCTGATGAAAGAACAGTGGCAAAGCAGGTATGTGACTCTCATAGCCTCAAAACATCACATCAGCAATGTGCCTCCGCTCAGCTTTCTGATCAGTGCTGTACCACGGTGTTCCTTCGATCGCTTTCCCACACACTAGATATGCTAGAGCTCTGTGGCAGTTCAAATCTACCTGGAAAGAGCTGCATCCCCTTTGATACTTACCATGTCATCAGTAAAATTGTGTCTTAGAGATTTTGCTTTTCAAAGGATCCCGGCACATAATAGGCTCTGTAGAAAAAAGTTGGAATAATAAATGAGTTCATACAGTGTGCAGGAATGACCTGGGGTTCGGTTTTCCACAGTATCCAGGAAAGCCACACTTTATTGGCTTGCATTATGCTGCTGAGGTGCTGCTGCTAACCTGGTACTACTCCTTGACCATCTTGACTAAAAAAGTAGTGTTTGATTTGGGAGCAAAGCATTTTTTATTTTAAATGGAATAGAAAATAATCGATTTTAAGCCCTAATTGCATACACATCAAATAACATGTCACATTTAAAGGCTGCTGTTGGAGGCAACCATTGTAATTGTTTATGACAGTGTTATCTAATTTACCCTGCTTTGAATGATTTACTGGTATATTTTGCTGTGGGTTGCAGTATTTAGTTGTTTGATAATCTCTTTTCTTTCTGCTATGATTTATGAGATGGCATTTCTGCTTGTTTTATACCAGCATGCTATTTTGTCAATCAAAATCTCTTCGTGCAACAGTGATATGCTTAAAAGATAGTAGAGAGCAACCCGGAGAGAGTATCTAATATTTCCTTTAAACAGATTCTTTAGGGGTAAATACATCAGAGGAACCAATTTGCAAAGCAATGACTGGTTATATGTAAAGAACAAATGCTACAAAAAACACTCTGTGGGTTTGCTCGTGTATGTTTTGCAGATCTGTGCGGTTGTCTAAATGATTAATAAGGACAAAATGAAAATACTTTTTTTCCCTTTTGAGTCTTTGTACTTTTTCCTTCTCTCTCCTGATGGTGGAGTCATATCCTCTGTCTTTGCTGCATCATGTTTCCTCCTCACCTTTCTGTCCTTATCTGGTCCAAGAACAGAAACGCCACAGGGCCTGGCTACTGCTTTTGTTTGCTACAAAGGCTACTGCTGCAGGCTGGGGAGGTTCAGAGGTTTTTGTCTGATTTGGTGGCTTAGTGCCTCTTAGCCACAGCTCATGAATGAAAAGAGGATGGAACAAAACCTAAGTATTCCAGGCTGTGTGTTCAAGGGTCTATATATGCATCCCGAAGGCAAGACGTAGAAAAATAAGTTAGTTATGGTCCTTAATATCTCCTAGTGAGATGAGGTGCTTCATTTGATCTCCTCCAACATGGGTATCAAATTTGGATTTCATAATACATAATTTTATTAGGTTTTTCACTGATGACTCACTGAGTTTATTTGTAAAAGACATTGGAATTTACTGAAATTAAATAAAATATGCCTTAGACCTGTGAAACACCTGGTTTACTATGAACTCTCCACAAAATACAGTAATGCAGTGACAGCAATGCCAATACCATTACACAAAGTAGAGAGAACAACGTTGGAAGGATATGCAATGTTTAAAAGAAAATTTCATATGAAATTTTTTTATGTTTTATTAGAACCAGTTCTGCTTAGACAGGCACCCATCCAGATAATTAATGTGAGTCCCAGGCAGTTGAATGATGATGTACGGTACATGCAGGCAGCCTTCTTATATCACAAAGAAAGGCATAAACACAGTGTTAAATTGGTGCTGTTCAGTTTTGTATGTGTATAAATTCATGGTCCTGTTTCTGGCAAGAGCAAAAATAAAATTGGCTTATGTAGGGATTGAAATTCACTCAAAATACTATCAGCTAAAACATTAAATATCTGATTATGGCTTCAGTTATTTACTATACATATGATTCAGATGTCAGCATGATATAATCAGGAATTTAGATGGCTACAAAGAAAAACAAAGAAAACAGCGATAAAATGATCTCTGTTGACACAGAGCAAATACATGTATCTGAAGTAACTTAGGAAGCTGGAGCCTTTTTGTTGATTTCAAACAGCTTTGGAGGGAATGTAAAATACTTGGTACGCTATTGCATGAGGTGTGCTTATACCTTTAATACATGTCACATATTTGACAGGGAGAAAAAGTGAATCTATTTTTAGAAACAGACTTTGCCTGAGAAAAGGGAGCATGGGAAAGTGCAGTTCCCACACAAGCTGTGAATTGGTGTTTCCGGGTTAAGTGACCAGAAGGCTTGATGGCCCTACTCAGAATTACACATTTACATGCTTTTTTTCTCCATCTTTATCTCTGCATTCACAAGTTCAATGGATACTAGGTGTTTAAGCAAAAGATCACAATTTATTCCCTTGAAACTAAAAAAACTTCACAAGTTCAGGTGACTTGAAAATATACAACGCAAGCAAAAGCAAGACAGAAAAGAAACATGCTACTGATAACAGAAATTCAGAATGTCCTTATTTTCATAACAAAGCTAAATCAGTCAAAGACCACTTTCCAAGGAAGCGACAAGAGAAGCAGAGTGCTGGTTTAAATGGAGGAAATAAACAGGTATGGTATTTTGTTATCTTTCCCATAAAATATAAAAATTTGAAAAATTAACTGTGCAGGCAGTGTTCAGAAAGTATATAAACCAACGGCTTTTTTTTAATCCTTTACTAATCCCTTACTTATCTCTCCTATTGTACATGCGTTAACAAAGATACAAATGGAGCAGAGACATGCAGGCATTCTAAAGAAGTTAAATTCCAATATTTCCAGTACAAAATGCAGAATACCCTCCACAGAAAAAGTCTTTGCAGTGACCATATCATATTTAATTTTTAAGATTTATGAACATTTTCACACTATTTGTTAGCTCACATGTGTATTTCTGGATTATTGAAATATTTCACTTTTTTAAAAAATTATGGTACATATGGACATTTAAAGACAATGTAATGATAACCTTTGAATTATGTACTGAATTTTCACTATAATTCAGGAATACATAACAGGAATGTAATTAAACTTCTACAATTTTTATGTATATTTTATGAGATAAATCAAGTTTTGTTAAAAAAAAAAAAAAATACTTCTAGTGGAAGAAGACCAGAAGTTGGTCCCAAAGTGATATTCCAGCCCTTTTTTGAAATTTAGTTCAAGATGAAGTGTGGTGAAAATAATATAAGATACTGATAGTGAATGCACTACTTATATCTGAGATACAGGCCATTCATGAATTTGGCATTTGGGTGTTCCATAGACCTGCAAGATTTTGTTAAAGGATACAGCGCAACTGGAATTTTCAATCTCCTCTATTTCAGACAATTTTAAAGAGACACAGCTATGAAACTAAAGCACAACTTTGTTTAGCTTAACCTTGTTTTTTGTTTTATTTTATAGGTTACTTCCACCATTTTGATTTTAAAATTGAAGTAGAGGGGAAAACCTTTGCAGATATGACTTGTATAATCAAGTGTTCTTGATTCCACATCCATTCATTAGTGTATATTTTAATGGCTAAATGTGAGGGATTATCAAGTCGTCAGGTATGGAGGTGTCTGTGACAATATTGTTTAATGCTAGATATTCTTCCGAAAAATCTACTCCACTGTTCATTGTGTGTATGATGATGCTGCTGAAGGAGGTATGAAACAAAGTTACGGACAAAATAAACTAAAAAAACCCACAACTCTTTAGAGACTGGATAAATAGTAAGAAGCATGTTTAATACAACTAATTTATAGATGAATGTGGTGCCAAGCCAGAATACATTAACAAGGTAAGGCTGCAGGGTCTCTAGGTAAGATAATATATTGCTTTCATTAAAAAGCAATCTGCATGGACCATATCCACTAACACTGGAAACTCTGCAGCTGTCACCTTTATCAGGGGAACAAGAGCAAGCCACTACATTTTAATCACTGGAGTTTGTCAGGAACGAAAAACAGCCAGCTTCCAACAAATCAACAGACATGTATCCTGATAAGGAGAGTGAATTGGAAAAGGACAGCTACACCCCGCACTACACCACCTATTCTGGAGTGATCAAAGCGCTGTAATTGTATCAGATAAATCTACTGAATTAGGCTCTGGGATGAAACACACATCTTTTCACAAAACAAATGCATGCTTACTTGAGTCATCTGTGACATATTTCACTTTTTAGTTTGAGTATTCCCAGTGGTCCACCAAGGCATCAGGAGAGAAAAATAGGACACTTGTATCCAAAATTCAGCAGCATTTTTTCCAAGGTACCTTTCCTGATCATTACACAGTAATTAATATCTGCACTGCAGTTGCTGAACTATTCTTTTGAGTAGCTCTGCCAATAAAAGTAAACATATATATTTGCTAATACTCCTAGTGTATGACTTTGGCATATCTGGTTTACACAAGAACAGATATTATTTTTCTATGGTAGATAATTATTCTTCAAAGAGATGTCAGTAAAGAACTGAGAAGGGCAATGCTTGGTATAATAAAAAAAGTGAAGATTCTGGAGAATGCGTATTATGAGAATCAAATTTTAACCTCTGGTGAAATCACAGCTGTATGGCAACTATCTGGTAGGCAATGATAGCAGATATGAACCCTATTATGGATAATACAAGAAGAATTTCCTGTTAGGAAAGACGTATTTACTATAAAACTGTAATGGAAAATAAATTTTTTGTCCAAGGGAAATATGGAAATACTTGTTTGCTTGTGGATGGGCAACTGTAACTTTCTTTTTTTTTAAGGCAGGGAGAGACTGATAGACAAGACTTTTCTTTTTTTTTATAGACTAACACTGTAAAAGAAAATTAGGTTTTAAAGAGAGGTATTTTCATTTGCAAGATACTTGGAGTACTGATTAAAATCTGTATAATCTACTGGAGACGTCTTTTAAAAAGTAGTAATTCTAATCCTATGTATACAAAGTTTGGAGGGAATGAAATACATGCTCTTCATAGGATTTACAGTTCCGAACTCCCCACTAATGTACTAAACTGTTTAGCATTAGCCCATTTCCATGAGCCGGTATGATCCTTGCTCTCAGTCCAGGCGAGAGCACTTAGCTAAACAGCTGACTACCATTTACACAGCAGTTCAGGTTCTTAATCAGCAATGAGAAGTGAATAAAATAGCTATTACCTCAAAGTAACAGTATTCATCTTAAGAAATACAACGCACAAAGGATCATTACTGTCATCTGTTGTTACTCATTAGAAGACCAAATTTAGATGATACATGTCTTCTTATTTATAGAATTTTAAAACTTTCTAGCATTCAGCAAATATTCCAAATAAATTAAATCTACATTATTGAAACCCTTCAAGGTAGTTTTGTGTATCAGATTCATTGTCTCACTGCTTATTAGCATACAGTAAACAATTAGCAAATGTCAAAGCCACAGATCTCAGAAACTAATTAGAGTTCATAACCAGAAACAGTGTTGTTAGGCTGTTCTGAGAGCTGAGCCTCAGAGAAAGTATCCTGTATTTCCTCTGTGAGGACACATGTCCCATCCACGCAATTAAAAAGGCATGTGGAGGCAGGCACTGACAGATACAGTCAGGTCACCACAGAGACTCAGCAAAGTGCCTGAGCAGTTGTGCAGGACAAGCATCCAAGCCTCCATTAGAAGTCTCAGACACCAGAATTCTGATTTCCACAGGCGTGAAGCGTATGTGATCTGTAGCTGTGCAACTGCTGCTCCCAGAGCCCCTTTACCAGGCTTACATGATTATGCCAGGGCAATAAACCAGAGTTAACAGGACTGTCTGCCGTATCTTTCTGCTGCTTGTAGGCCTGGCTGGCTATCCATGAGAACTGCACAATGTGATTACGGTGGTCCTGTGCTAAGCAGGTAGCTAAGCAAACCAGCCCCTGTCACTTTCCCCCCTGTGTTTTTTGTTCTTGCTAAAAGCAGCGATATCCAGGCATCACTCCCCATCACTCAAACACACACATAGAGATATGTACGCACACACTGTTCCCACATGCTCAGCCACTCTGTAGAACGAATCCACAAATATATTACTTCTTCTGGCTTCATTGGGAGATTTTTTGTTTGTTTGTCTGTCTGTTTCATATCACGATGGCCCTATATGTTTTAACTGCTGCAGACGTGGGACACAAGGTTTTATTCTGATGGCTGTAAGAAGCTCACTACACTGCAAAGAAAAGGTCCTGTTTCCCGGCTCTGTTTAATACTACAATTGATCTCAAAATAGAATGATGTTGCTAAATTATTCTGGAACAAAACTGGGAATTATGTTTGCATTTTCTAAATTCTCCAAATACTTATCTATGAAAGAACCCCAGACTGGATTTTATCATACACTTGAAACCTATTTCTTAGCTGAAGACAAGAAAGCCAAACATGAAATCAATTTATTCTTATGTTTCCACCCTCAGAATCAATTATTTTTTATCTCCTCTGCATTTCAACAGTCCTTTTAAGGGTAGAATAATATCCAGAATGGCAAGAGAATCAAAGATTTCTTTTTGGCTGTCATTTTCTTCTGGAATAAAAATTTGTGTAATCCATCATCTGAAGAGCTACTGAAACAAAATCACCAATACTCTGTCAACACTACAAAGAAAGTCCCATTGTTTTTCTGTTTTTCTTGTACTTCAGAAGAGAAGATCTGAGAATTTCATGTTGATTGCTTGATTGGCTGCACTGGGACTCTTTAAAAATACTAAAAAATTCACCAGCCTGGTACAAATCAAACACAGGCTTCTATCAATCATGAGCCTGGGGTATTATCAGAGGTTTTTACCCAGAAAGATGTCATTAAAAGTTGCAGAAATTAATTGGTGCCATTAGCTGTAATGGTCTTTCCTGACACAGTTTCTCAAATGTAAAGAAAAATTATGGATAAGCCAAATTCCTCATGGGATTTTTATAGATGCCTGCTTTGTTCTGTTATTGTTTATTGCAAATGTTATTACTGTGATCTATTGCCCCATCATGCTTTGTCTATACTGCTTATACCATTTCACAGCCCACAACAACTGAGGGTTTCCGTCACTGATCAAGATAGCATTTATTTTTAAATTCTATGTTTTATATATTCCTATAGTGATCTCTAGGTGTTAATTTTGTGTGTTTAAAATTTCATATTCAAACAGATCTTGTTCTGATTGATTATACGTTGCCAATGATCTTCCTAGAACAATTGTGAATCTTCTCTCAGAATGCTCGTCTTCCTCTCCAGTAAGTTTAATTGCTCTACAAAGCTACAGAAGCTATTAGTTTATTTCAATTGTTCTGTTTTGCATATATATGAAACAGGTCTGTTAGAAGACAGTTCATTCCCTTCCTTTCTAAATTTATTACTTATAAGACTATCTTCTTAATTACAAGTTAGATTATCCTGAGAGCTAACCTTCTAGAAAGGTGAATCTTTAAAAAAACTGAAAACCAAGAAATTCACCCTATGCCTCACAGCAGTACAAATATAATAGCAAATCAATCTCCCAAAATTAGATTTGAGATTCACAAAAGGTTTCATGTTTAATACCAGCAGGTCTTCTTAATACTGTCACTGAATTCCCATCATGCAATTACATTGCACTGCATTTTCCATTCTGGTTCTTGAAAGATCCACTTAAAGGCATTTGGAACAGTAAGTCTTGCTTTAAAAAGCTGACGTGAGTTAAACTTCAAAGCATACTTTCCTTTATTAAACCTCCTCAGAATATGCTGTGTATAATTTATTGGACCTTTAGGTTAACCTGTTTGGTGTTTTCTGTAAAACGCAATAGATTGAGTCAGATATGCATTGGCAATATAACCAAAACCCAGTAAACATGGGCAAAGAGGAAATGCCATTGCTGTGCTATAGTTTCAGCAAGGGGGGGGGGGGGGGGGGGGGGGGTAAGAAAGAGAGGAAAGAGCTTCCCCTTGGGCTTGGGCTCCGGCTCATCATACTCATGTGTGAAGTACTGTATAAAGGATCAACATCTTTAACCACCTGCCCAGCCTTCAGTCTGTAAAACAGTGATGGTTAGCCTATCACCTTTCAGTTTTAATCTCCTTCTGTTGTATGTGCTAGTAATCTGTCTCCTGCACATGCATTTTAACCCTGGTGATGCCGTGCCACTACTCAACATAGTTCTGGTACCTTCAGTGTACAGCTTTCAAACACATGCTTTATCATCTCTTTGTGACTGTCAGTTTGGTTTTGATTGAGTAGTTTCAACACTATGCTTCAGTATTCAAATTGATTATTGTGTGCTAAAGTTTTAAATCCTTGCATAGCCCCAGCAAGATTTTACTGAAAACAGGAACAATGGGCTGCATGGGCTCAAGGGATCAGTAACACAAAAAACGCACTTGTTTTGTCCATATGTTTTGTTTTCTGTGGCATAGCTTCTCTTGCCACTGAGAGTCCTATTCTATGGTAGGTCTTTGGTGGCCTGTTTTACGTGGCATTATAGTCACATCCTGGTTGCAGTAGTCAAACATCCCCATAGCAAAAGTATGACCATTGTTACTTAGACTGTTGCTGTCACTTCAGGAAAAAGGTCTGCATTTTAATAACTTTAGAGGTTGAATATGGTGTTTCTATAAAGGCAGCTTCTGCAGGGCAGCATGGTGAGACTGAAGGTGTTGACAAGTTCCATCCTGTGAGTCTCAGATCAATGAGAAAGGGCTTTCTCTACCCATCATTGGTGATATCCAATACCACTACTCTGCCATCTCTTTGTGTTTATTTTTCCATCCTCATCTCTCTATTGTGGGTCAGACATCCCATATCATTTAATGGTCCTCACTGGGAGTATTAGGGAGCTGCTGAAAACATCTCTGTATGTTTGGTATCACATTGGGTTGTTCAGGCAATGCTACCAAAGTGGCACAAATCTAAGCTGAAGCTCATAGTGACACTGTTCCCATCAGGAATTGTTACTTTTAGGACTGCTAACATCACTATCCATATAGATAGGCACTTGTGGGACAACACTGTTGACCATTAAAGAAGCCCAGGTACAAGTGTTTCTGCAGTGTCTGGAGCTTGAAACAGTGTTTAAGGTTGGAATCTTGCCTCCTTTTGCCTGATCATCTCCCAGATATATATGATTTTTTCAGGTGCTTATTATGAGTATGATGCTGAAGCCATGTAGTGAAGGTATGACACAGCTTGTTTAGTGAAATGGCATTTACAGAAAAAGCTGTAAGTAAGCAGACGCATGTTTTTAAATCAACTAAATCAACTATTCATCATATGGTTTAGATTATTCATTATTTTGTAAAGCTGTGATCTATTCTTAAACATCTCACAAAAAAGCTACATTTGACAGATGGTTTTCAACATCCAGTTCAACTCCTTGTAATTCATGCCTAGAAAGCTAAAATGACGTGTCTGAGATCTCATAACCGCTGTGTGTCTGTTTGTACTGAAAATGGAGACTGGGTTGCATGTCAACTGCCTTGCTCATATTTGCTTAATTTCATGGGAAGAAGAGCCCTTGGGTGGTATTCTGTTTCTTCTTTCTGATTCAGATAAACTTGTACAAAGGTACTGCAGAAATGCATCAGAAAGCTCCTGGGTGCCCACATGAGCAACCTATACCTAGCACACTCCCTTGGCTGCCAGCTCCCAAGATGAGGCCCTGAGCAGATAACATCTCCAGAGAGGGTGGGCAGTTACCTGCTGCAGTCATTTCTACCATGCAGTGTTATCTTCCCTATACCTTATGGGGTAAGGAGGCAGGTTGCCCTCACTCACCTTTAGTTCCCCCCACAGGCTTATCAAAGGATATATAGTATGGATGGAAGGGCACCAGCCTGCTGGAGCTCAACCTCTTGCTCTGCTTTCCACCAGGTTGCCTAATTACAGTCTATGTATTGCTCTTCTGACAGCCATCCTTACAAAAAGGTATAAAAATCAGTCTGCCAATGTGCTCTGGGAGTGGAGTTAGGTTTTCTTAGAGGATATTTTTCTGATTTATTGAATCTGCTGATCACTTCACAAAGTTAAGAGAGGGAAACCTTCATTCTTATCAGGTCATCCATGTAGTCAGGTTATGAGTCTCTGTGTAAAGGCACACACACACAAAAAGGCCCTTGTGCTTCCTATAGTGTTGAGGCAGTGTGAGGAGGGCCTGCTTCTGACTTCTCACTGGTGTAGTTGTGCTGTTCACAGAGGTGCAGAGACAATATGTAAGAACATAGCCAGATACTTTGAAAGCACTGGAACAATGGGATGTAGACCAGACCAACTGTTCTTCAGAAATGACTGGGGGCTCAATTCTTTGTGTAAACTAGCACAATGTGATTATCTTTAGTGGGGAACTGTGGTGATTTAAGTCATTTGAGAGGCTGGCTCCCAAGGCAGAGCAATGAGACATGTAGGACAACCAAAAAGAAATGTAAACCATTAGAAGTATGTTGATAATACAATTTTTTTTACATATATACTGCAGGCTTGTCTTTAATCTTTAAAATTTTAATCTTTTGCTGTCTTTAACACAGAAGATGATATATTTTTATATGTTTTCAAAGGTCAGTCCCAAAGTCATGCTCCTTTAGAGGTCTTATGGCTGTTTGTGCTTTTTTGATGTTTGTATCATCATGCAGACCTGATAAGTAGATGAATGACCATGATAAATGTGCATAATTAGAAAGTGATAAGAATTGCAGCATCTGACATGAGTTATGTCTCTGTTATCCAGAAATGGAGATGCTCTACTTTTATCTGTACTCTCTAATTTCTTAATTAGAAAGAAAGAATATTTTCCACCCAGTGCATATGTATTTGGCAAGCATGCTGTCTAATAACAAGATATCTCAGCCAATGACCTTATTATAGATACTGCTGCAATTTCTTGTTTAAAAATGTCTTTCCTCCCTGTAGAGCGTGAGCCACAGGACCAAGCTTTATGTAGTGATACATAACAAAACTTGCTAGACATAAAATCTGATGGGAAAGAAGGATTAAGGCCCAATCCAGCAAGCTTTTGAAAATACATGCACATTTTCTCACATATATGGTCTGATTCAAGTTGCTGGGATTAGTTACATGAGTAATGACACACTTGTATTTTGAAAACCTAGCAATTGAGGTCAGATTCTAATCTGAGATCCCCAGAAAGTCTGGATCCTGAAAGCCTTATAAGGGCAAAATTCCCTCTACTGAGATTTCTCCCATTGATAGGACTCTTGCTTTAGAAAGACAACAGCAGCGCAGCCATTGAAGTAGTCATCTAATAATGAGCCTCTACATGCTGTTGGAGAACTAGGGCTGTGGATATTTATAGAAAATGTGGTCTGTATTCCGCAACCTCAACTTTCCAGAAATCAAATGAATGGTCTGAATTAACATACCATTCAGCACTGGGTTGCTTTCAATCCAGTGATCATTCATTGTTTTACATCTCTGCTCTGCAGAGATTCACACACACTTGCATGCTTTTTTTTCAGGCCAGGCAGTTCCACTGAAAAAGGATACACATTTGTGGAAAAAAGAGCTTAATGGATTGAACCTACTTCTCTCAAAGTGAGTGGCAAAACTGTTCACTTGAGTGAGAAGAAAAGATTAACAGTAATAAAGCTATACCAAGTTAAGAAATTCTGCATGCTGTGAGCAGCAAAACTGTATTGGCTTCAAAATCTTAGAGAAATTGAAATTAGTCTCTTTTGCTTACATGCTGCACAGCTGTTTTAAAACAGTATTTTATTCTGCCATTTAATTATCTGCGTTATTTTTTGTTACAATACCAAATTGCTTGTGCTTAAAAGCTATTATGAATAGTTGAAAACAACTACCCCAGAGAACTGCAAAAGCATATTGAGCTTTCATTTTTGTTTTGCTTGCATCAAAAGGCAAAGGCTGTAAAACATCAGAAATACTATGTGTAGCAAAGAGGAAAGAAACATTTTGTGGAGTGTGTTTATTTAGCTTTTCTTGGTTTCCTTTCAGACTAAGATTTGTTTACTGGAGGCATTACAATTTAGTGAGACAAATTAGGCTAAACTTTTTATCTCTGGTGGTTTGCACATGCACTGATTGAACTAGTATTTCTTTTAAAGATTGCCTAGGAAGATAAATGAACAAGAGGAGCAATTAGAGTAAGGAAAAACTAAAGATTGGCTGACATGATTTAAGTTTACCTCTAAGGCAGTTTGTCATTTTGTCTCTATAATCTCTATCAGAATTGACTAAAACCGTAAACATAAATCATTATACTAATTTATTTCACCATACTGTGGTCCGGGAGAAGAAGATTTCATTTTTTTCAACTGACTCTGGGGGAGTCAAGCATTTGCGGAACTTTTTTAATATAATAACAAAAAAAAAAAAAAAAGAAAAAAACAACAAACAAACACAAACAAAAAAAAAAAGAAGAAAAAAAAGCCAGCCTAAAGACTCATTGATTAGTATTTCAGCTTCTTTAAAATCTGATTTTTTTCTTTGGTATTAAGCCAAGAAATGTTTCTGTTACTATTAGTAAAATATCTATTAAAAATTCAGAATAAATGGGCATGGATTTTATTTTTTAAGTGACTGCATAAAGCTTAATGCAACACAAAATGTAATGCAAGGCTATCAGTTAATACTTCACACTAGACCAGTTAATAAGGAGCCTTCTCTCCTGAGATGCATCAGAACGAAGTCTGTAGGACTTTCGAAAATCTTTGTGGGTGGGAAACCAGTAGATATCTGAGGACATCCTGCAGTATAAATCTCCATGGGCTGTCACAAGGCCTGTTATAGACTCTCCAAAAATAGAGCTCTGTATATCTTCATTAGGAACTGTACTAACAACACTGGCAGCCTGCAATTTTATTCAGACACTGTGGTAAAGCAAGGATTATATTATGTTGCTCTTGTCAACTGAAGATTTCCTTATCAGTGACTTTAAGGAATGGATTTTCCAGTGCCATTTAGACATCCACATCCTGCTGACTTGCCTATTTTGTGAATGGTCTCATTTGGTATATATGCTAATGGCAGCATTTAGGCACATCACTCCAAAATTTTTCCCCACCAGGAGCGCCATCAGAGATTTTGTCTCCTTCTGTCCCTTTATGCTTGCACTCCCACAGACCCCTTAGGGCACAGGCTGTGTGCTCCCTAATTTCACCAGCAGCCAGCCACACCAAAACCAGAACAAAAAAAAAGTTTAGTTCTGACAGCTAGATGCAATGAAAGGGAGAAGAGGAAATTTGTCTCCAGGTCTGGGAGGGCAGCCTGCAGCTAAATCTGTTTAAACATATTGTGAATATTCTGAGAATATTTCTAAACCTCAGCTAGGGGTGATAATTTGAGGATGACTGGAACTTCAGGATTCTGTTTTCCTATGGATTTGTATCTTTTTGTTGATTTGCTTAGTAGTCCAAGAAGGAGAATGTCTGCCACAGTCATTTCCCCTGGCAGATTATTTATAGTTCTGTCTGCCCTGCCTTGGCACCAGTTTTCATGAAGCCATGAAGAGTTTAACTTTCTTTCAGACCACTCTCCCTGCATCTCCCATAGCCCTATGTAATCAAAGGGTTCAAATGATGCTATAAGGGAATGCAGAGATAAACATTACACATACACACAGAACATGATTCTATAAGCCATCAGTAAATACAATAAACCAGGATCCATCAATAAGTATTTTTAAGCAGAAAGCTTTAGGGTTTTAAGAAGTCTAGCTTGCCTTGATGAATGTTTTAGTTACCAGTCTTCCATGTCCGTAATCTATTTAATTTAGACTAAATTCAGCACAAAGAGAATATGGTAGGAAAATGTGTCCTTCCATTAATTTACTGCTGCTTCACATAATGCACATACCATATACATGCACATCTCACTGAGAAATATGTATAGGATTTGGTGTTCCACTGATTGCACTGGACATCCACTGTGGGTGGGAGTTCATTCTCCAGATGACAGTGATCCCTTGTAGTCCCTGCAAACTATAGAAGCACCCTGCAGGGTTGTGCACAAGCACTGGAATAAACTTCAGTACCTGTATTTTCCTTTCCTTCTGCTTTAGGCTTTTTTTTTAACTCCCTCTTTCACTTCCAAGTATGAATAACTGAAATCCCACTCTTTCATATTTGTATTTCTAGACCAGAGCTTTTACTAACTAAGTTGCATGAGCAGCTATGAACACAAACAGAAACCTCTGACTCTGAACAGTCAGATTCCCACAGAATAAAACAGAATTGCAGGAGCTTTTACTTCTTTTTCAACTTGATTTCCTATGTTTTTTTCTTAAAGAACATTCAGTGAAAAGTTAGGTGAGTTTCTTATCTTTCCCTCCTCCCTTTCATAGGTGAACTGGCTATTAGGGCTGGAACAGTAATTTCCATAATTAGGCAATGTGTAGGAACTAGAAACCACGCTTGCCCAAAAATGCCAAAGACTTCTAAACTTCTTTGAAACAGTTCAAAAGTCAAGATAAGCATTAGTGATGTAATGAACCAAGGTTAGTTCAACTGCTGCCTTGGCCCTAAAGCAAAATATGTGATTGCAAGGAGCAAATATTTCAGTGCTCTCTGTACAGGTAGGCCAAGCTAAATGAAAGCCAGAAAATTCCTATTTAGTTATAAATTCACTCCATAGAGTGAGAAGAGGCAAACAGTGCGTGGTCTTCTGCCTGAGCAGGAGAAACCTGTTGAGAAAAGGTTCTTCCCAAATTTGAACTCCAGAGGGCAACAGTCCACAGCATGACAGGCATGTAGTTGTTTATTGAAAAAAGGTCATTTCCAGTACCTTCCTTGATACTACCAGCAGGGCGGGGTCCATGCCAACAGACACATAGCAGTGGTGAGTGCAGCACTTACAGCCAGAGTTGCCGAGTGTAGCTGGTAACAGGGTATGGAGTTACTTGGGCTCACATCATTCAAGCTGCAAACACTCTTGCACAGCTTTGCTAATGCAACACACTATTTAACTCTGATTAGTCAGGAACAGAAATATCTAAATATCACTAAATTCCTTAATACCATATTTGGCTTTCTGAAAGGTGTACTGAATAAGGCCTATGTTTTTTGAGTAAACCACTCCCAGTCTTGCTGTCTCATTGGCAATACCTGTAAGCCCCCCCTCAAGCTTCTCACAGCTATTTAGTTGAGTTTATTTTTGCATTCTTTTAAAAACACCTAAGTTTTAGGGTTTCTACTCTTGTGCCATCAGCTGAAGCAATAGCACGGGTTCTTCAAAATTCCACAAAGCTGTTGGATGATGACATACTTATAAAGGCAATACCTATGATGCCAGAACATACCTGTCTACCCTGTTAATCCCAGAAATGGGCACAGTAATTACAGATTTGTTATCCCTGGGTGAGAGTCTTATTTTTAAAACTAATCAACAAATGGGGCTTAATATTGCCATGCTCACCTTTAACTAAATCTAGAATCTGTTCTACTACCGCCTTCATACTGAAAACCCTACATTTGCCTGATACAGATACCTGAGGGTTGTATTTCCTTCTGTAGTGATAACTTCTTGTGGCAGTGGCATTCCACTATACCCAGGAAACTGCTGCACAGTGAAACTGAAGAGGATCTTTTTTTAATTAATATTCCTCCTTACTAATAAGAACAAAATTTTGGATGGAAGTACTGACACAATACAAGGGACACTGAGTGAGGGGATTATATCCAAGATAGAAGTAAAACTCAAATTTAACTTTAACTCTTTGAGTTCAATGTGAGTTTAAAATAGAATGAGCAAATAATCTTTCTCTGACAATTGTGAAAGCTTTGGCATATAAATTCACAGGTCAGGCAGTAAGGGTTTATAAGAAAACTGTGATTCCACAATCAACTTTACATGTTCATAATTAGCAGTTTATAGCTAAGGGAAGACAAGTGGGCTAAGCAACTTACTCTCCCAGAGTTTGATACCATTCTTCAGTAACTGATTCAGCCAGGGTGGATGGGGCTTAGAGCAACCTGGTCTAGTGGAAGGTGTCTCTGCCTGTGGCAGGGGGTTAGAACTGGATGAGCTTTAAGGTCTCTTCCAATCCAAACCATTCCATAATTCTGATTCCCTGATTCTATGATTTTGTGGAGAAGGTTAAACAAAGCTACCTGTACTTCACTGAAGTATCTGATACACTCTAGCATGGAATATCATCAGCTAAGGTTGAGATTAACATCAGAACTCTGAATTTGCTAAAATGGAGGTGACAGTTTGCTGTTTTGAACAGGAGATTAAACAGCTGCTCTAAGGTTACAGGAGGAGCTTCCGAGAGGTCGTGATGGGGAATTATATTAGTTAGCAGTCTTTGCACAAGTTATACAGCTGTCCAAGATGCAGAGCTGAGAGGAACTGTCAGCAGCAAGGAATCCAAGTGTTCTACAGGAACAAACAAGTAACAGTGAGAGTTACAGTAATAGAAACAAAAGACAACTTAATTACAAAACCTGCCCAATTAATAACTTAGGTTAAGATAAAAATCTGTGCTACGTTTGAGAAACTTAAAAATGAGAGTCAAACAGCGGTGATCACAGATCACAGTACAGTCCTCAATCATACTAGAAAAAGCAATGATATATATATATGACCAGAAATATTGTACCGCGACATTGTACAAAGATTTGCTGAGACTTCATGAGGATGTATGTGGCTCGTAAAGTTTTAGTGTCTGTTAAAGATTGATGAAGTCTGCAGGTGTTGAGAAAGATGTTCAGGGAAGATTAGTAGCTTACGAAGTCATTCCCTTCTACTCATGTCTCTTTGATGTGTCTTCAAGGTGAAGAGAGTTCCTATACTCTTTTGACTCCAATGCCACAGAAAATGGCTCTTTATATGTGGATTTGTAGTTGTCATTAATTTTGTGAGTTGCATGCCACTCTTTCAATTTCATCAACAGACTCTCTTCCTAGATGTTCTTTATTTCAAGGGCAAGTTTTCTGGAAGTGTTTTCCAATGGTGTCTTTTCTGAACAGGGAAATGCAGTGTCCTTGGCTTTTGCCAGAGTGTTTCTTCTTGCCCTTTTTGCAGACTTAGAGTATAAAATGTTTGCTATGTTCCATGCTAATACCAATGCTATAACAGGCCTCAACATTGAATTAAAGTTCTGAAGTTATATGAAAGAATACTTTCAGGTTAGGAGTAGGTGTGCTGCAGAGATCTCTGAATCAAAACTGAGGCAGGCAAGTTAAGAAGCCTACACAGAGAATATGTTAATCCTCATCCTACAGTGTGACCAGCACAGAGTGTAGTAGGGAGGGTAGGGGGGGAGGAGGGAGGGGTATTTCATGTGCAGGAAAGATTTTCTGTAGATTTTAAATCATGTCTTTGGTAGGATACATTGAAAAAAGAAGCTTGCATTGAAGCACAGTTCACACGAGCCTGTCTTTGCCTCACTGAGCAGCTTGGCATCTGTATTAAAAAATAAAATTATAAAAATAATGCCTCAAATATGCAACTAAAGCTGCCCTGCGTTACCAGAATTTCCATTACTACTGATGTATATCAGTCTTCATATATTGTGAAAACAATTGGTTTTGCTCTAGATTGAGCTTGTCTGTATCAAAAGCATGTTGTACATTTTAATGCCAAACAGTACAACTTTTCTGTAATGTGAGTTTGTATCTATTAATTGTGTGCTGCCTTTTCCACCCTTGCTTTTCCAAACCTCTCCATTCCATCTACTTGCTACTTAGGACACACACAAATTAAGTATATTATACAGTGGAACAATCAGTATTTAATGATGCAGTTTTGTTCCTTTTTAATAATTATCACCTAAATTTATATCCTAGCTTTCTGACTTTTTGGGCCTGTTAGACTTTTTGGGCCTGCCTGATGGAGTGCTGATGCTGACCTACAACCCTACCCTGTACTTTGCTCCTTGAAGGATGTATCATTTGCCAGAGCATCTTCCATGCTGGCCACAGTTTTCCTGCATCTCGAACACTTTAAAAAGCCCCTGTAAGTTAGTTTCCACTGTTTCCACTAAGGGTCAAGGTAAAAGGGTTGCACAAATAGTAGCAAGGGGCTGTGTTTTAAGGTGTTATCAAACTTTCCCATACATAAACCTGCACTGAGTTGTGTTTAATTATTTTTATTTGTTTTTCTATGAATGGTTTATTGAAGTACCATAGTATATGTCCATACTGCTGAGGTATATTTTATTCAAATGCATCTTTCAAAATGGGAGAAAAGGGAGGACAGACAAAACATGATTGCTAACAAGAGCTCATACAACTTTCAAAATGCGATGTGGCAGGCATTTCTTCACACTCTGGGCAAATGGCACATGGTACCAGGAGACATTAGGTTTTTAAAAGTGAAGTTAAACTGATAAATTAGACTTCATTTATTGAACAGCAGTTACAGCCAATTGCCCAGGGAGTCATTTGACACCTTTGAAGACCCTGCTAACTTAATTGGTGATAGTTTGGGGGCTGAAGGAAACATTTAAGCCTGTAGCAGCAGGACACCATGCAGCATGAAAATGGAGAAGACAGGCATTCTCACTGACAAGGGGAGTCATATATAGATTTTTGTGTCCATTGTTTTTGCTTATTTGTGTGTGTGCTTTACTCAGTCAATCAAATATAATTGACACCACTGGGTTCTGTTGTTTTGTGGATGACAGGAGTTAATGCAAGAGAAAAAAGCTGGAAGTAAACTTCCCCCTGAAAGGCTGTGTAAAGGTTTTTCCACTGGGCTTGTGACATTTTTTGCTCAATTGTATTAATTGATGTAGTGACAAGGCAGTTGGAAAGATGATGGATACTGATCACTACATTTTTTTTCTTTCTTTTTTTTTTTTTCCTAAGTATCTGGGCATTAACATAAACTCTGCCTTTGTGTAAGAAGTAGGAATGCAGCCAGTAATAACGTAAAATGAAGGTTTAAGCAGCTGCAGACAGAGTTTATGGGACTCAACAGTCACAGCTGGAGATTACTACCGAATGAGCAAGGAATGTTGCCTTGGGACAGACTTTTACTCAGGACACCCATGTCCCCACCTTGACTTTTCTGTTCTCTTTTTCCGCACGTGTTGGAGCCCTCCAGAGGGACTAGTTTCTTGCACCAGTTCAAAGGGCTAATCTGGCTCTTCCTTAGATTTAAAGTATCTCCAAATTCAGGTTGGAAACATAATTGCCTGAATGGGGTGATAGAGGAGGTCAGTAGATTTTGGCTTCCACAATTAGTTACCTTAGTTATGTGACTGGCTTCCGGCTCTGCAGAGTACAAGTGTGGTGAACCTTGGATTTACGATATGATGTAGTAACTAACCTGTGCATTTCTGTGAGGATGCTGACAAGATCACACACACATTGTTATTCTGCCTCAGTTTTCCACAGAGGACACTGTAGTCCCAGCACAAAGGAGATACCCCACATGGGCATTGACCAAGTTCAGAGACAGAGACAGAAGCAATGTGGTAACACAAGCAGAGCATTGCCTTTGAATATACGTACTTGATCTGAGCTAACATAGACATCAGTGAGTCGGTTTTCTGAAGGACACCATCTCTGGCATTGTCTCAGTATTAAATTCCATAATCATAATCTTAGTTTTTTTGAAAAGAGTCGTTTCTGAACCTCATTCAAAGGAGGTGGCTAAAAAGGAAGTTTGTAAGAGTCCAGGCTTCTAAAAGAGAAAGTCTGAGGCCTTGACGCAAAAATGTAAGTGCACCTGTGAATCAGTGTTAAGGGTAGCATAGGTATCTTCTATGTACCCACAGGTTGAATGAATACTGAAGCAGTCATACTCTTCCCTTTACTCATTGTCTGCAGTTGTGGTTACTAGGCTGTGATGATTAACGCACTCTGTATATTAATGTCCTAATTAAAACCTTGGCTTTAAATATCCCACCATCTTCTTCTGGACCCTGTTACCTTTTATAGAGTTAAGTCCTACAGGTAGGAGAATGTGGTTCCCAGAGATCTCATCTAGATGCAGTGTTCCAGGAACAAAATTCAGGTTAATGCAGGAAAACCAAGGTCTTTTTTTTTTTTTTTCCTTTTTTTCATAAATAAATCATTCCTATGGGTGCCTCTATGCCATAAACATTTGCTTCAGCAACTTGAAATAGAAGAGTTGTGCCCACAGCTTTAGTGATTTGAATTCACTTCCTCCACTACCACTGACATGGTGGGAAGGGGAAATCCTGCCTGACCAATTTGGTGGCCTTCTGTGATGGGGCTACAGAACTGATGGACAGGGGTAGAGCAGTTGATGTCATCTACCTGGACTTGTGCAAAGCATTCAACACTGTCCCACACGACATCCTTGTCTCTAAATTGGAGCGACATCAATTTGATGGATGGGCAACTCAGTGGATAAAGAACTGGCTGGATGGCCGCACACAAAGAGTTGTGGTCAATGGCTCAGTGTCCGGCTGGAGACCAGTAACAAGTGGTGTCCCTCAGGGATCGGTGTTGGGACTGGTCTTGTTTAACATCTTTGTCGCTGACATGGACAGTGGGATTGAGTGTGCCCTCAGCAAGTTTGCCAGTGACACCAAGCTGTGTGGTTCGGTTGATACGCTGGAGGGAAGGAATGCCATCCAGAGGGACCTTGACATGCTTGTGAGGTGGGCTGATGCCAACCTCATGAGGTTTAACCATGACAAGTGCAAGGTCCTACACCTGGATCGGAGCAATCCCAGGCACAGCTACAGGTTGGGCAGAGAAAAGATTCAGAGCAGCCCTGCGGAGAAGGACTTGGGGATAATGGTTGATGAGAAAATGAACATGAGCTGGCTTCAGTGTGCGCTTGCAGCCCAGACACTCAACCGTATCCTGGGCTGCATCAAAAGGAGCATGACCAGAAAGAGGTGATCCTGCCCCTCTACTCTGCTCTTGTGAGACCTCACCTGGAGTATTGTGTGCAGTTCTGGTGTCCTCAACATAAAAAGGACATGGAACTGTTGGAACAAGTCCAGAGGAAGGCCACGAGGATGATCAGGGGACTGGAGCACCTCCTGTATGAAGACAGGCTGAGGAAGTTGGGGCTGTTCAGCCTGGAGAAGAGAAGGCTGCGTGGAGACCTCATAGCAGCCTTCCAGTATCTGAAGGGGGCCTATAGGGATGCTGGGGATGTACTGTTCATTAGGGACTGTAGTGACAGGACAAGGGGTAACAGGTTAAAATTTAAACAGGGGACGTTTCGGTTGGATATAAGGAGGAAATGCTTTCCTGTTAGGGTGGTGAGGCACTGGAATGGGTTGCCCAGGGAGGTTATGAATGCTCCATCCCTGGCAGTGTTCAAGGCCATGTTGGATGAGGCCTTGGGTGATATGATTTAGCGTAAGGTGTCCCTGCCCATGTCCCTGCAGGGGGTTTGGAACTACATGATCTTAAGGTCCTTTCCAACCCTAATGATTCTATGATTCTATGACATTGTGTGTGATGGTGGCAATTTAGAGTGAGAGCCACAAAAGGACTTAATGTCTGCTCCCTCTGGAAATTCTCCATACCAAGTATTTTCCTCCCACGACACAGAAAGCCTCATAAGAATAAGAGGCCCACAAAAAGGCAACCTGTCTAGGAGAAGTCCAAGTTAACCAAAAGGAAATCTCTGGAAGAGAGAGACACAGCTCTGTTCTTCTCTGTGAGCCAGTGAAAGGTGGTGGGATACCTCTTTTAATAACACCTCTAGCCAGGTACAACCTCTCTTCTCTATATTTCTAACACAATTCATCTCACACAGCATGTTTCAGGGCTACATTGGAGTGGTGCCTGGTCATGGGTTCTCTGCCTTCCTCTTTCTGATGTGGGTCAATGCTTTGTACCTGAGCTTGGGAAAGCATCATGACTCCAAGTCTGTATGACACCAGATTAAGGTTGTGCCATTGGCTCTTGCTGGAGCTGTTTCAGGAAGGGATGGATCCAGCCAGCCTGGAGCAAGGTTTGTGCTGATGGTGGCTGAGGGAAATCATTCTCCTATTTGAGCAATGAACAGTTTGGTGCAAGGGTTCTCTGATTGTTCACCAGCAAAAGTGAGTATGAGTTTTGCTGATGGATGTGTGAGAGTCTGGAGACTCTTTTTGTACTGGCAGACTGCAAAATTATTTTACCTATATTTACCTGTATTGCACAAATCCCTAGGAAATGTGCAACAAAGAGAATCCATTGTTTCCCTCTGATTTCAAGTCTGACAGACTTTCCCCTTTGGATGCCTTGATGTGCCTGATCATAGTGCATAATGTGCAACAGAAAAAAGTCAGTCAACTGCAAGAGCAGATATCTCTAGAAAAAAAGTGGAAACATTTGCAAAATAAATCATATATAATCAAAAGCAGATACTAAAAGAATGTATACAATGTTAGTGTAGAATTACCTTAATAGTCAATGAAAGAGTACTAAAGTTCTTGTTATTTCTTTGATGCCTACTGGTGCAGTTTTCCCATTTGGAAAGTGAAGGTCCATCAGTACAAATCTCCAGTCACTTTCAAGTATTTGACTGTTACAATTTCTAGTCTTACTCAGAAGCCCGTAATAAGCTGCATACAATTAGACTGTATAGATGACTGTGTACTTTCAGTGTACAAGCTGATGGGAAATGAAGAACCAGTCAGAGATGCATTTCTGCTTGAAGAATTCCAAGTAGCTATCAAAGGAAGAGCCATGAGTTTCACATTTCATTGAAGGATAGAGTTCTCTTCCAACAGTGCAGGATCCTGGTATAAAAATCGGTATGTTTACATACATATGGGAAGGAAAATCTTTGGTTTTATGAGGAGGACTAAGGTCAAGTAAGAGGGTTATAGACACTACACATCAGCAAATAAGGAAGGGAGAAGCTAGGGAACGGCAAGCCATCTGAGTGAGGGAAGAGGACTCTTCTTTGATGTAAGCTTAGTGTAAGCAGCTGAATTTCTGTTCTGTTGATTTTTTCAGCTTTGACTTTTGCATGTGTAAGTGTTCTGCCTATTTTCTGATTTCATGGGCAATTAATGTACTTAGCCTGCTTTGATTAGTGGCCTAAGGGAACTGAAAGACAACACAATATTCCTCTCCTAAGGATGTGGTGAGACTACAAAATGGGGCCCAGGGACACTTGAAACATTTCAACTCCTCAACACATCTTCCACACTCTAACCAAAGGATAAGAGACACACCTTTGAGCTGCACAGCCCATAGTGAAGTGCACATTAGAGGGATCAAAGGAGGCAGAAGCTTCTCAGTGACTGTTGATGACACTGAAGGCTCTCTGAAGGCAATAAAATACTGGGACAGAGGCTTCAGCTTGGAGGCTCACAGAAGATGTGACGCATTTGTGAAGACAAGATTTTCTTGCTCAAGTAGGAACCTGTAAAATTATGAGGAAGCCAAAAGTCAGTGTCTTGAAGAAAAACACAAAACTTAAATTATTCACCTGATTAAACAGAGCCTTCATGATGAGACTTTCAATTTTGGTGTCAAGTTCATCAAAAGCATTTGAATTCCATTAACTTCAGTACACACCCTTGTAATGTCTAAGGATATACAACAGTACAACATGGAGTATGACCCAAAGAGGTGATTTCTCTGGGAACAGCATACACAGCAAACTGCACAACCAAATCTGGAGCTCAGTTTTTCTGGAACTGGTGGAAAGACTTGTCCTTTGAAATGTACTGTTACTTCAAGTGGAATTAGTATATTACTGTCATACAGCATATTACAGATTTTAAAATGTGTAAACAGAACCACCCACCTTCTATTGCCAGGGAAAGCACCACATGTCTGGAATTGTGAATTTCTTCCAAGGTGATATGAAAATGGTAAGGTGTTACGTGAAGTCCCCTGGAGGTCCAGTGCTACAGATATGCCAACAAAAAGGACATACACACAAAGGGTAATTTGGACATACGCAGGTGAAGTCGGGTTTGGAACAATTTTTATCATTATTACTAATCTTTCCCCTTTGGATCCCTTTCAGATACTTTTCAAAGTATTGATGTCACCCTGGAGTTGACCTTACTGATTAATCCTTCAGAAGTTTGATCATATATGTATTGATTTATGTTTCTGTGATGTGTTGTGTCCTGGCACCACTGAAAAAATCTGTTATTGGATGTTTTGTTCTATTTCAGCAGGAAATTTTTGTTCTATACAGCCTTTTTTATGAACAGAAAGGGAGTTATTTCCAGCCATTCACAAAACTGAAATAGCTCCACAGTGTTAGTACAGTGTGAAACAAATGTACAGACACTCCGCTTGCAGATGTTTTTAATTTTCTGTTTAATTTTTCCAACATAATTATGGCAGTGTGGGAAACATTGGCAACAATGGCTGAGTCTGTAGTCAGCATCCTTTCTGCATTTCATTATGAAGCTGGAAATACTCCTCTGTGCTAGGAAGAAAATCCAGAAAAGCTTGGGAACTGTGGGTCTAGAATCCTCTATCTTTTCCTAGTGGAATGGGTTCTACTTCCAATCAAAACTCAAGAAAATAAAAAAGGCTAGTAGTGGTATTTCTTGTTGAGATGGTGAATATCCTAACTTAAGCTTCATCAGAACAATTTTTTTAGATATTCTTTGCTTGTTTGTATGGTAAGTAGTTGAGTCCCTAAGATAAACAAGTGGAAATCCTTATCCTAAAAATTTGAAGGAAAACTGAATTTGTTCAAAGCGAAATGCTTCTCAAAGTATGCCACAAACTATCATTTGTGGGAGCTGTGGTGCCCTTACGAAAGCTCATTAATGCATGATACAACTTATCTTTCAATTCACCATCATCTATTTAAAAAAAAAAAATCCTACTTTTATATTTATTATTCTTCTTGAAGTATACTGATTGCTTCACAGAAGACATGGAAAAATATGATAATTATTCAAGAGGTTTTCAGTATATGCTTCAGCTGTATACAGTAGTTGTGACAAAAATGGAGGCAGCAATGGATGTATCCCAGCATAAAAAATGTGTGATTCTACACTGTAGTACTGAGGAATACACTCTCATACTGCTGTCAGTCCCTTTATGCTTAGTCATATATGCTATACCTTCTAATCAAGCAACATTTTTTATTTCTGAACCACCATTTTTATACTCCTTTCGATCCATATGCATGCATATGGGTGACGGTGCACATTAGGCAACTACAAATCTATCTACAATTGTATTTCAGTGTTACTTTATCTGCGTGTAAATGCAAGTTTGTGTTTGGTGTTTGTGCAAAGCTAGATTTGCCTATTTATTCTGTGGCTGTATTTGCAGGATTGGAAAAGCTGTAGTGTTCTCTTAGACAAATTAAATGAGGTTATACTGTGTGTGATGTATACTGAGACCAGCTCTGCCATGCTGAGAAATGCACCTGATCTATGTGTACATGCCAAATGAGCTCAACAAATTTTGTGATACTCCTTTTACATCTTCAGTAGGCAAATCTTGTCTTAAGATACACAGGGATCCTGACTAATAAAACAAGCAGGGGTTTTAAGCTAGAGAAGGCTGGAACAGCTGTACCTAGCTTCCCATTGAATCATTAATGCCTTGTGGCATATCTTCAGGTTATGGCATGAAGCCACCACTGCATCACTTCTTCACTTTCCTGTGCACAGCACAGGTGAATGCAGTCCTAGACTCAACTTTCTTGCAGTAAATACTATGGGAGCTGGATTTTTAAATATACCCACTATCGAGATGCTTATGTAATTAAGCTTTTCTAATGGCCCTTATTAGTATTCAGTACCTTTTCCTACTTTATAATTAGCAACTAAATTATGCACATTAGCTCATGATTTTAATAAGGCTTCAAAGGATCTAGGACTGAAGAGTGCATCAAGGAAGCAATAAATATTTTAAGGAGTAACGTATAAAACACTATCTGCATGTGGAGATTATAATGGAAGTGCATTACTTTTGATAATGTCTTGGGTTTAATATCCTGAAATTTTGATACCTGCAGTATAAAATTTGTGTTTTGTAAAATCTAAAATTGCAGCCCATCAGAGCACTGCACTTCTGCTTTTTCACTCATAGTCAAGGCAGGTGCTTTGAGGTATATGCAAATATGTTAAAGTTAATGAATGCAAACACTTGCCAAGATTGACTGTAAAATCTGAACCCTCTTTAGTACATAAATAAAGGCACAGCTTTTGAAGAGATTTCTTGGCAATTTTTATTAAACCTACTCTAAAACCCAAAGTCATTTAGGCAGAACAATGAAATTTAGTAATATAAATAGAGAAGGGTCAGGAAGATAGAATGATGTTGAGTCTTTCAGTGGGTTGTCTTACCCTTCTGTTTTTCCTGAACCTATGCCAATGTCATATAGGTCTAAGTTTTGTTTAATCACCATGTTTGTGTGTATGCTTGCATTCACCAAGCAGGATGACTTTTTCAGCTGATTTAAACCAGCATTTTGGATCAATGATGTTAGTGTTTTACATCAGTGGAGAATGCTGCCTGTACTATGCAGCTGGCACACTAAAAGAAAAAGCTAGGGGGTTCTTGATGTAGGGTGCATCTTCCTTAACACATTCATAGGTGAATGAAAGCGTGGTGTGAAAGAAATACTTGACACCCAATGCAGTTGGATTTATGTAATAGCAACAATAGCTGTAAAGTTCACTCTAGCTTTTCACACCTGCTCTTCACCTCCCAAGTGTGATCATGCTTGCATGTTGGGATGAAGCTGGCAGCTTTTCTGCAGGTCCTCCAGGCAGTTGTGGTTTATAATTTTCACAGTAATACATTAAAAACAAGCAGAGCAAACTGTTGGTGTGGTTATCCAAAGTTCATTTTCTCTTTCTGTTTATTTTCCTGCAATTGCTTCTTTAATGCACCCTATTGATCTAGGGAAGTGTCATGGTTTAAACCCAGTCAGGCAACTTGTTCGCTCACTCCCAGTGAGTGGTGCCGGGCTGACAGCAACCGAGGCCCACCCCCCACGCCCCCACCCCCCCCGGGGGCTCTCCCCTTCCCCTCTCCCAGAGGAACGGGGAGGAGGATCGAAAGAGTGCAACTCCCACGGGTTGAGACAAGAACAGTCCAGCAACCAATGTACAACACAAATCACCACCGCTACTCTCAACGACAACAATGATAAGGGAAAATAACAAGGGAAGAGAATACGATACCACCGGCCAAGAAATGAGTCCCACCCGGAAGCCTGTGTCCTTCCGGGTAACTCCCAGTTACCCCCCACCCCGGGCATGACGTGCTGTGGTATGGAATACCTCCTTGGCTAGCCTGGGTCAGGCGCCCCATCTCTGCTTCCGCCCGGCTTCCCCTCCTCCCTGGCAGAGCATGAGCCTCACAAAGTCCTTGGTCAGGGTAAACATCACTTAGCAACAACTGAAAACATCGGTATCACCAGCACTGTTCCCAGGCTGGAAGTCAAAACACAGCACTGCACCAGCTACCACGAAGGAGAAACATGACTGCTACTGCTGAGCCCAGGACCCAGGAGGCTTAGTGCTGTGCCGCAGTTACATGCTCCCTGGGGAAAGAATAAATAATCTCAGGAAAAGAAGGAGAAGAAGGGAAATTAAAAAAATCATAATAATAAAAAAGAAAGCCTGAAGATTGACAGGGGTCCCTTGTGGATTCCTTCTTACACCAGAGCATCATTTAAGTCTATGTTCTTCCATCTACCTTGTTTGCAGTAAATAGCTGCCCATTATGTCAGGTCAGGCAAGCACTGTGGCGTCACAGCTCAGCAGCCATGATCAGCTTGCCAAGCATGAAGAGGATGGCCTCTGGGGAGCAGACGTGTATGTCAAGTTCTTAAGCTGTCAAGGCTCAAAGCGACAGTTTATCTGAAGGGTTTAAAACATCCTTGCAAAGTTTCCTCTTCTTCCCTTCCCCCCTCCTCTTGTTGACAATCTGCTTGAAAGAAGACAGATGCCAAAGCAGTTTTCTTTAGACATGTTTAATTCCACAAGGTGCAATGTACCAAATACAATTTTGCCAGTCTTTTAAGAGACCAAGTTGAAGAGGCAGACATGTTGTTGTGGGGAGGGCAAGGCATTCCTTATTCAAGCACAAATATTTCCAGATGAATCTAATTCTGTCATTGTACCTTCCTTATGTTCTTTGCCCAAATAAACAAACTGTGTTAAAGTTCCTTAAGCAAACAAAGAACTGTATGGGATGACATCTTTCAAGATGCTTTTTAACCCCATTGTAGTTGAATATTTTATACCCTTTAACACAGCACTAAGTTATCAATATGATATATATTGCACCATTTAGCCTTAGAACAAAATAGGGTTGTCTGCAGATTTGTTTGCATGAAAGCAAGAACTCAATCACTTAAGAGAGCATATCTTAAAATGCCAGTTTTTTAACACTGCCAGTTTTGCAGGCTGATTCTCTTCATGGTATAAAACCAGAGCCATTTGTCCTAGACATTATGTGCAATAGGGTATGCTTTAAAAATAGAACTTCTGGAAAAAAAAACAAACAAACAAAAAAACCCAACCGGTTATTTTGTACTGTCCTCAGAGTTTGTCATCCTCTGATCACAAGGAAGCACATTTTCAATCAGGGCTATCCTTTTTCTGCTTCTAAGTGCCTTTTGCCATATGTGAAAGACAATTTCTATATTTGCTTCCCAAACTACACCTGTATGAGGAGGGGATGCATACCTTTTCAAGACTTCTCTTATTTTACTGTGCTTCCTTTCTGTCTTCTACAAATGTAACCCAGGCAGCCAGCAATAGAAAAACTTCATTTGAGATGATCCTGCCATTGCCCATCTCCATAGAACAAGAAAAGCAATAAAAGTAATGAAGAAAAAATGAAATATTACTTCCTTGCCACAACTTCTGCCGTTCTTGATCTCTGAATTATTTCCTTTCTCCATCAGAAGTTACAGAGTTTAGAAGAGATTCCAGCAGGGAAAGACATAGTTTAAACTGGGGAGTAGGCCAAAAAGTGCATCAGGTTTATTTTCTCATTTTCTTCATTCTTCAGACAGGGCCCTTAAGATGCCTGCAAACAAAAGTGAACAAATGATTTGGACTTCCATATGCATACCCTCGAATTCAGGGCCAGCAAGCTGGCCTGCATGGTGTTCTCAGTTCTCTGTATTGTTTCCCAGTGCTGATCATGATGCACACAACACTGAAAAAAAAAAGGCACTCTCTCACCCTTCCTTTAACAGGTAACCAGTCAGGTTTGGAGTTAGCATCATGACCTCCTGGTAGCTCTGTCTGGTTTGCACATTCCAGAAGTCTGTCTGGAAAACTTCTCACAGAAGCCCTCTGAGTAACCACAGAGGTCCATATAACATCCATCCATCTTTTAGTATCTATTCTTCAGAAAGGAAATGCTCTCGATAAACATTTGCAAAAGACATCCAGCTAATGTCTGAACCTCTTCTTAGAGGTTTCTTACTGAATGTCTTTTGATACCCATTGTCTTTTCAACTGATTTCTATTATTTTCTTCTGATTTCCCACCCAAATTCAGATAAAAGAAATCTATACTGACCCTGATACCACTAGCAATGTCATCAAGTCTGTATCTCTGGTCTAGACAGTTTCCAATGTCTCTCCAAGTTTTTTTAAATGTGTTATGTTAGATAATTGCATCCAAACCTGAATTGGCAAGTTAGTTACTGCCAGCAGGGCATTGTTAATCAGATGGATACAGCACAGAATGCCTTACAGTAGCACCAAGCTTTACATGTGTGGCCTGCACCATGCTGGATGTGTATCCTAGATTTGTATTCCTAGAATCAAAGGAAAGGAAGCTCAGTCACTGTGGTAATTTTCATTTTCCCAAACTATCAGCAGGCTGTTAAGATAATTTTTGAAGAAAAAAAAAAAAATGTTGCAGATCAATTGTCACAGGTTATTTATTACTAGATTGCTCTGAAAATCTTTTTTGTCATCCCCTCTATTTTTGCCTGGAAGCTTACCAGCCACTGGGTGAGCATCTTGGGCTCCCTCGTACCTGTAAACTGAGCCTGGACACCCTGACACAGAGATGCCAAAGCACAAGGTCTCTGAGTTTCCACTGTTAAAAAAAAATAAACAAAAAAAAAAAACACAAACACAAACAAAACAAAACAAAAAACAAAAACAAAGAAAAAAAATAAAATAAAAAGCAGGAGAGTAAGCTCCCCCAGTGCTAAAATTTCACAAGGAATGCAAGTACATGCAGGCTCTTTAAGCCTATGCTTATCACAGCGCAGGCTCAGTGGAGTGCTGAGTCACAGTGGAAATTTGGAGTTACATCTGGGTATGAGATCTCCAGCTGGTGCTCTGCATGCTTGGGCAGTGTTGCTCCTCTATGCAACTGCTTTGCAAGGACAGCACAAGATGGATATCAAGAACAAGCCTACATTATTTTCAGCCCCAGCCATCCCCTCTCTTGTCTGTCCTAGTGCATAGCGCAGTGTCAATGGCTGGTATTCTTCTGTTTTGTTGTATCCATCATCCTCAGTCTTTTTTTTTTTTTTTCCACTAAGTGACTGCAGACTGTGTGAAAAAGACTAGTAAATGGAGCAAAAGTAACACTCCATGTTAGAGATTCTTTACACCCTTTGCATAAGTTGGTACATGGCATAGAAATGCTCATGAGGCGATTAACCATTTCTTAATTTAAATGGAAGGTGTGAAGAATGTATCCTAAGCATAGGGATATACTCTGAATAATAAAGTATTGATCACGATTTTGTTCTCTATACTGAATAACAGAACAAACCTGTGAAAAATATGTGATCATAATGCATACAACCAATTGGACAACCTCATAGCTGGCACAATCAGACTTTCAAGGGCATGATGCACTATGCAAACACAGTGTTGTTTCAACAATTTTTTTAATTTTTTTTTGTCTGTAAAGCAGAAACTGAGCAGACAATTTGTAAAGATAGGGTTTTTTCTCCTTAAATGGTTTTCACATATGTCTCCATGGAGGGCAATGTTTATTCATACACCATTGGAAAGCAGGAGTTAGATTATAGAAACTGCCAAGTACCGCAGTGACTGATGAATGCGTATTTTAAAATTATTTTTTCCTATTACATTGAAATCAATAACTTCAATATATCTTCTCATGAATGGCTTGAGTTCAAAATCACTATTTTTCTGTCTTTCCTACATCTGCCAGTAAATCGAGAAAGTGATAAGGTTAACTATCTAATGGACCATTTAGATTGGGTTTGACAGGGGCCTATGAACAGTGAGCCTGTTAACAGCAGCCCATAACCATGCCTTTTGAAAGAGCTCTTCCGTGTTGTTTTATGAAGGCTTTGAAATATATTGTCACCATTGTCAGAAAGCCTTCCTGAACTTTAAACAATGTTTTTAAAGAGATGTATGGATATGGCTTTCTCCACTAAAATTCAAAATTTCAGATATGGTAAGAGAACTCAGGATACTTCTGTTAGAATTCTGTTAGCATCCTACTGGTTTTTTGGTGCAGTGAAAACTCACTAAGTCATACTTTAGGATACCGAGTCTTTATCTGTCTCAGAAATACTCAGAATTATAACAAAAGAGCGCTTCAATTAGTAAAAAACAGGCTGCAATCAGGAAAAGAGGATTTATCAGAATGAAGTCCTCAAGTGGGTTTTTTTCCTGTTAAAATGCATCAAACTCAATAACTGAGCTATATTATTGCTATTCAAGGAAAATTTACCTACTGATTAAAAAAATGTCATTAAAAGAAAAATGATTGGCTGTAAAAGTCTTTTCCTGATAAAATGTGTTGACCTAAATGGTATTCCTCAAAGGTAAGTCAGTGTTATGTGCTGTTCTCTTATCGATTGTTGATTCTATGTGTACCTCTGGGAACAGAAACCACAAAGAAATGTTTTGAAAGGAAAATGAGTGACCTTTTCTATGAAGGCATTTTAATACTATGTGATGCTGAAATAAATAACTGAAAGTGTAACAAAGAGAGGGAAAATCTTTGTGAAAAAACAGGCGTTTTTATATCCTCAGGATGAAATTAGAGTTATAATACAGAAACTGTCATTTACACTGAACACTATAGCTTCAAACCAGCCCTTCATGCACTCAATATTGAGAGGTAAGGCAAAGTAGCAGTCTTTTACACAGAAAGTATGAAAGCCCCATCTGGTATGATAAATCGTGTGTTGCATCATTGGCATAGCTGAGAACCAGAAGTTTCTACAGTGGGGTTTGTTTTTTCTTTTCAATTTGTTTATATATATATAAAAAAAAAAAAAACAACAAAAAAATATTTCCTAGGTTTCTTTTGTTTGTTCAATGTTTCAGTCAAAGATAGTGGTATTGTTTATTAGCTATGCCAACTTTCGCATCCTTAGAAGAAGAGGCTTTGTAGATACTATAACAGTAGAAGGAAATTAAACTACTTTTATGTAACAAATGTCTTGATGATCATGATTACTTTTAGTGCAATATTTGAATCATGTTACTAATAAGCTTATTTCTGTCCATCTGTCAGGTTGAGCTATACATGCCAAGTTACATACAAGCCTTACAGGGAGCACCATGTGACTTATTCTTCATCAGTTTCTTTATGGTCTAAAAAGAACTAAACAATCCATTCCAAGCCTAATGTATTCCAAATCCCAAGAGGAGGAAAGAGGGTAAGTGTGGATCTATAGAGGGTTATGACCTTTAAGAGAACTCCAATTACAGGTACCGTAGGTAATTTCTCTTGGATCTTTACATGCCTCAAGACTAAATAGTTACTCTTCTCGTGTTCAAGGTATGGCTATATAAACTAACATATGTCATGAAAATACTCCAAAATATTTTAGTTGGACACGGTATTAATAAATCATAGGAGCAGTATAATACTGAAACTCAAACACAGCAGAATAGAAATAACAAGGTAGTTAAATTAGAAGGTTTTGTAACATAGTGCAAATATAAATATATTTTGTTTAAACAGAATATTCCATCTGTGTCTTATATCTCATTATTCTTAAATTATAATAATCTTAAAACTGATCAAACTGAGATTAGCTAATATTAAGAAGAACTAAATCAAAAAATGGGATACCAGGTCTTGACAGAGAAATGGGGTAGAGGCTTAAATCTTCACCTTTCCTTCCAAAAATTCCTTCCCCAAATTCCTCCTTTTGTTTACTTTTTTTTTTTTTCCTTTAAAGTGTGAACTGGTTAAATTTTTTCCTGGTATCTAAGTCTTTCTGTATTTTTTAAATTCTACCAGGAAATAGAGATAAAGTATTGAATATAAACATCTGCCCTGACAGAACTTAATCTGGCCAAGCACATTAAGGGCAACAAGAAAAATTTCTCTATGCATGTTGGGAATAAAAGGAAGATGAGGGAAAAATTGACCCCCTTCTGGAGGGAAACAGGAGACTTGGTAACCCAAGACATGCAGAAGGCTGAGGCACTCAACAACTTCTTTGCCTCAGATTTCATTAGAAAGTTCTCCAGCCACAACGCCCAAGTCGCATAAGGCAAAGGCAAGCACGGGGAGAATGAACTGTCTGTTATAGGAGAAGATAAGGTTCAAGAACATCTAAGGAACCTGAGGGTGCTCAAGTCCATGGAACCTGATGAGATTCATCTGCTGGTCCTGAGGGAACTGGCAGATGTAGTTGAGAAATCATTATCCATCACATTTGAGAAGATGTGGCTGTTAAGTTTCTACTGACTGGAAAAAGGGAAATATAACCCCCATTTTCAAACAGAAAAAAAAAAAGGAAAACCTGGGCAGCTATAGACCAGTTAGTATCACTTAAGTGCCCAGCAAGATCATGGAGTAGATCCTCCTGGAGACTATGCTAAGGCATGTGGACAATGAAAGGCTGATTCATGACAGCCAATATGGCTTAACTAAGGCAAATCATGTCTGACCAATTTCATGGCCTTCTACCGCAGGGCCACAGCATTGATGGATAAGGGAAAAGCAACTGATGTCATCTACTTGGACTTGTGCAAAGCTGTTCTGCACTGTCCCAGGCAGCATCCTTAACTCTAAACTGGAGAAGGATGGATTTGATTGATGGACTCGGTGGATAAGGAGTTGGCTGGATGGTTGCACTCAAAGAGTTGCCATCAATGGCTCAATGTCCAAGCGGAGACCAGTGATGAGTAATGTTCCTCAGGGGCTGGTACTGGGACATGTGCTGTTTAACATCTTTGTCAGCGACATGGACAGTGGGACAGAGTGTGTCCTCAGCAAGTTTGCCGATGACACCAAGCTGTGTGGTGCATTCAACATGTTGGAAGGAAGGGATGCCATTCAGAGAGACCATGACAGATTCAAGAGGTAGGTCAGTGCAAACCTCATGAAGTTCAAAAAAGCCGAATGCAAGCACGTGGGCGTAAACTGGATTGAGAGCAGCCCTTAGGAGGAGGACTTGGTCATGTTGGTAGATGAGAAGCTCAACATGACCCAGCAGTGTGCACTCACAGCCCACAAACCAACCATACACTGGGCTGCACCAAGAGGAGTGTGACCAGCAGGTCAAGGTTGGTGATTCTGCCCCTCTACTCCACTCTCATGAGACCCCACCTGGAGTCCTGCTTTCAGCTCTGGGGTCCACAACACAAGAGGGACATGGACCAGTTTGAGTAAGTCTAGAGAAGAGCCATGGAGGTGATCAGAGGGCTGGAGCACCTCTTCTATGAAGAGAGGCTGAAAGACCTGGGCTTGTTCTGCCTGGAGAAGAGAAGGCTCCAGGGAGACTTTTAACAGTTTTCCAATACCTAAGAGAGGCCTAAAAGAAATATGGAGAGGGACTTTTGTACAAGGACATGCAGTGACAGGACAATGGGGAATGGATTTAAATTGAAGGAAAGGAGACGTTCTCCTTGTCTGTTGGAGAAGCTGGCTGCAAGGGAAAAGGAGGAATGAGAATGCCTGGAGAAGATGAGCACTGCAGATAGGAGCAGTCACGAATATTCTCAGCATCTCCAGGGTTTTCTTAGGTTGAAGAAATGGATCAGGCTGGCAATGTCACTTCTTCTGTCATACCAGCCATATGCCTGCTCTGTTGCTACAGTGTCCCTAACCCATGGCTATCCAGATGAGCCCACTTTTTACATAAGCACTCATCTAAGCTCCAGCACTCTTCCTGGAAATCACTTGCCTGCTCCCTGCACAGCAGTAGCACTGGCACATCTCCTACCCCCTGTCACATTCCAGCAGCCAGAGCTGCCTAAGCAACAGGTCATCTGCAACTGACTCCTACGGACACCATGGCAACCACCTTTCAGTCAGGGAGGCTGCGTGTCACCCTCCAATCCTTGCACATATTCTCAGTTCTCCCTGATGTTACTGGAGCATTGTTTCCTGCAGAAGTAGTTTTGGTGGCTGTTGTTCTTTTCAACGGTGATTATTAGTCTTCAAGTGCCAACACAAGTTCATATCATTTGCAACTTTTGTTTTATTTCTTAGTTTCATTGTCCTTTTACAGTACCATGAGTGTTAGCACCTGCATTTTTTCAACACTACAGAATACTTGCACTGTGAGTCTTGCACTCTGTCTACACAGTTGCCTTTTTTTTTCTTTACATTTTTTGGTGTTTTATGACTTCCAATATTTTTATGCACCTTTGCTGCTCTTTCTTTACTTCAATGTTTTTGATGTTTTTGATTTTTACTATTAGACCTTTTACTTTTCTAGTTTGCTCATGCAAACTTCTTGCATTTGATTTCTATGCTTATATCTCTTTGCATTTGATATCATTGTTTGCTCAATTCACACCAATTAAATGTTTCTGGTTCACTGCACTGTTTGCACAAGCAGCCTGCCTTCCAGGTGAGAGGCTCAGGCATGAAGGAGTAGGATAGCATTAAGATCTGTACAGAGCCTGGTGCCTGTCATACACAGTCAGCCACACTGAAAGAAAGAAGGTGGAGGGGGAAGAAATGACAAAGAATAAGACAAGAGCAAACAGGAGGTAGTGTTAGGGAAACACAGAAAAAATGAGCTATGAAATCAGAAAATATGAGATGCCAAATACTTCAAGCTCCCTACAAAACAGTGACTTAGACTTTTCCAGCTCTTGCAAGTAGCAAAACTTGGAAAGGGAAATGGTTCCATCCTCCATTTGCCATAAAACAAAGAAAAAAGAAAAAAAAAAAACAAAACCAAAACAAACAAAAAAAAACCCCAACAAAACGAACAAACAAAACAAAACCCACACTATTTTATTGACTGACTGAGAGTCAGTCTTGAATGTAATTCAAATAGGCTTCTGTCTTCACTTTCAAACCACCAAGAGCACTTTGCAGTGTCATGTGGAAGTCGCCAAGTCAATAACTGAGGTCCCTTGGTAAGATACCTTCATCCTCTGCGGAGTAGAAGGTCTGGTCAAAGCTCTGGTCATACTTCCAATCTTAAACTTTTCATGATCCTCCCCACTTTGTAACCTGAACTACAGTCACCATGCACCCCTGTCTCACTTACAGAGACACGGTGTGGCAGGAGAAGGTCCAGGGATGCAAGTTACCTTCTGATGGGTGTGACTGTTACAAACCTCTCAAGGCAACATTGTGAGCACGACACAGTCATACGCTTGCGAAAGAGCACATCTGATTAAATAATTTTCTGGAGAGCCAACAGGCCACAAAGCATGCCAGAGTAGAAGCCTAAGAGCAAGAGGCTTCACCAACTAGCAAGGCCACCTTCTGCAGCTACTTCCTTGGGGAATGAAGGCATTATGACTGGCATGCTCAACAATGGCGCAGAAATCTACCCTGTGCTCCTGCTAACTTCATGCAAATCAGACCCAACCTCATCATGTCTTAAACTGATCTGTCAAGGGATCCAGTGTAATCCATCATGAAACTTTAGCCTTCTCAACAGATGTGTGCTGGTTGTAGTTCTGCCTTGGCTGTTCTGGCCAGTTGGATAACAACACTTCAGATGAAGACCTTTCTTCCTAGTGACTGTCCTATAGAGAAGCAATTAGGTTTTGGAACTGAATTGTCCAAAGTTTATAAAGAAGACTATGAGATTGATCCAAAGCCAGTCAGTGTAGGCTGTTAGGACCCTTGGGTACCTTTGCTTCAGGTTAGCAAAAGCCAGTATTTTAAAAGAATCCGTTGACATTTCATGTTCCTTAAGATAATATTAATAATGTGTTAAAAATAGGTGACACAAACTACAAACTTAGAGGTAGTAAATACCTTTCTGTGAACTAAGAAATGTGATTACAGGTATAGTGAGGATTTGCCAGTTGTGATTGCGAGTAATTTATATCATATCCGGTACATACAAGATACTGTCACTGGAGTAATTTGACTGATCCCTTTATGCAAACCAGTATGATGGGTTTGTGATCAGACAGCTGATCCCAAGGAACACAGTTGTTGGTGTTCTGAATTTGTACACGGAGGGATCACAGATCTGTTAGCAGAATTTATGTGAAGTTCATTACATTTAGGAATGGTGTCAATTATTTAAAGTAAAATGAAATGTTAGCACAGGTCAAAAGCTCATTTATCCAGCCTTGATTTTCTCTTAAGTAACAATAGGGAGGATAACCATTCCAAAGGGAATGGAATAATATAGGACACTAGTCAGCTATTGTGAGCCATGGAATTGTTGAACAAACTCTTCAAAAAGCTGATTTACAAAAATAGTAGTCATTCCTTTACTTTCATATTATGTGGCCTGTAGCTTTTAAATTTTTTTCTTCATTTACCCATCAGGATTTCATACATTTTTAAATCTTATTCTTTCGTGTGGAACTGTTGAACACTTCTAATGATATATGCTCCATTAGCCTCCCCTTCTGAACTTCGTTTAATCTGTCAAAACAATTTGAAGAGTCACCTTACCGCAAAACAAACCAAGTTGCTGTACCAACATCAGTGGTCTTACAGAAATGTTTAATATAGAGAAATCTGTCTGCAGATGACTGGAAAGGTAACCTTATTTTTAAGATTTATTTTTTTTTTTTGTCATGAAAAGACCAGAAGGTGAGGGGGAGCGGGCCAGAGGAAACTTATTTCGTACCTTATGTTGTCAGTAACAGTAGAGAGCATAATTTCATACCAGATACTATTCTTTAAACCTATGAAGTAGACTTCAGCAATGGACTACAGTCCATGTCTTGAGGAAGACAAACGGTTTGTTATTGTCATACAGATCTCCCTCACTTTTTATTTCTTCTGGAGTTGTAACTAATGTTTGGATACTTCTTGATAGCATCTCTCCCACATAAGTTCCAGATTGCACAAGATCAGTATATTTTTCAGAGTCACATTTTTGCCTTACAGCAAAATGTTGATACAATCAAGACTGGCTAGGTTACAGGCAATCACAATTTTTTAAAGTCATGTTTCGTATTAACACAATAAATCTATCACATGAGCAGATAAAAATTATACACCAGATAAGATCTTATAGTTTGTTTACAAAACTGCCAGGATGATTTTTAGGACCTTATTTCACTGTGCCCATGTAGACACAGCTGATATAAGCCCTTGGTAAGATTACGGTTTTGTTTTGCCTCCAAGAAAATGTATAGTATTCTTCCTTTGTTGGGGGAGGTTGCCATGGTTTGTTTTTAACCTGATGTCCTGGGTTCAGCAGTAGCAGTCATTTTTCTCCTCCTTGGTAGCTGGTGTAGTGCAGTGTTTTGACTTTCAGCTTGGGAACAGAGCTGATAGTGATGTTTAGGTTTGGCCAAGGACTTTGTGAGCCTCATGCTCTGCCAGGGAGGAGGGGAAGCCAGGAGGAAGTAGAGACAGGACACCTGACCCAAACTGACCAAAGGGTATTCCATACCACAGCACGTCATGCCCAGGATGCAACTGGGAGTTAGCCGGAAGGGCTGTGAGACTGCAGGGTTGGAGGAGGTATCGGTCGGAGCTTGGTCGGGCTGGGGGGGCGCGAGTTATCGGTCGGCTGGTGGTGAGATGATGTATTCTCTTCCCTTGTTATTTCCTTTATCATTATTATCATTGGTGGTAGCAGTAGTGATTTGTGTTATACCTTAGTTACTAAACTGTTCTTATCTCAACCCGTGGGAGTTGCATTCTTTTCGATTCTCCTCTCCGTCCCTCCGAGAGCAGGGGGAGGGCAAGAAAGGGGGGGGAAGTGAGCGAACGAATTACCTGACTGGGTTTAAACCACCACACCTGAACATCTCCATGTAGGAGGCTGGACACTCTTTTAGGCAACTGGGAGCAGCTATAAAATTATTTTACTGGTGTGTTCATTCTTTTAAGGTGTACGAGTGGGGCAGCAGGAGTGTAAAATGAGCCTGTGGGTCAGCCAAAAACTGTCATGTGTACTAGGAAGGAGGAACATCTTTCACCTCAGGTTGTGTTTGTTTTCACAGTGGCCCACAGTGGGTGGATGAGTAAGCACTTCTCATTGCAGTTCCTGTGAGATAAGGCTATTGCACAGCATCTGGCACTGGGGACTGGCAGACTCCCTTAGACCAAATTTTTGGAAATCACAGGAACAAATGCACGCAGCAGACAGTGCCCAGCCTTTCCTCTCAGCACATGGCCTACTCATCATCCTGCTAGCTGGGAGGCAGAGCGTTGATGCTGTTGTTTCATGAGCTGGTTGAGGCCCCTGGCCAAGAGAGCTCAGCACCACTCCAGATTGTGGAGGACTTTTTGTGCTGTTCATGGTGCATTCTTCTCTCACATAAAAGTAATCCAACACATGGAGATGATGAGAAGAAAAGTGTTGCTCCTGGTTTTGGGACCATCACAGTGAACAACTGCATGTGCTGCAGGGAAAAGTCCCTAACGTGGCTGCAGACAAGACTGTGAGGTTAGAGCACACCAGTAGCATCCACAGAAAGAAATCCCACTATGAGCACCTTGTTGACCTGAGAAAACCAGAGGCTGTAGCAGTGAATGTAGTGGATATGGATATCTGGTCAATAGACATGCAGTGAAGTCTTGGGTATATTTTCTTCTTTGGAAAAGAAATTACAGGGCAGAATGTTTTAAAAGCTTTAAAGATAAAACCCGTTAGATTGCTTTATTATGTTGAACAGCTAGTATTACAAACCAGAACAAACTTCTCTACCATATAGTAGACAGAGACCTCTATTAGTAGTATCAGTGGTCTGCACTAACACTAGTTACATTCAGTAACTGATTATTGCAAGTAAATAGGTATTTATTCAGCATTTGCTTTCATTGTAGATATACATGAAATATGTCTTTGGGATTTTTAATTGAAAGTGTTACCAAATGATCCATTTTGCAGTTGTTCAGAGCAATAGTGAAAAGGCTTTGTGACTGGATTTGTAGTCTTCTGCCCTTAGTCTATACACACTTCTATTGATTCAGGTAATGCATCCATTGGGGAAATAAAAATTTTAGGCCTTATTTAATTAAACCAAATTACTTTTGTGGCTTTTACATAGTTTTGCTTATTTTTTTCCCTTCTGGGAATCCCATTAGCATGTGTTGGTCTTCGCATTTTATTTGTAACCAGAATAACAGAGCAGGAGATAACTTCTGTGAATTGCAGTAATATGTAACCTATCAGACAGCACAAATCAAAAGCATTGAGTCAACATCCTTTAAAATATTATTAAAATTTAGAAATAACTAGAAAGCTGGAGGATCTAAAATTACTTGGCTTGGATTTGTGTTGCCATATTCCTTTTGATAAAAACTTCTTTGTATGCTCAGAATGCAGCTGGTTGCAAAGCAAATTTCATACAAAAAAGGTCTTTTTAGAGACAAGGAACAGGTAAATGTATGTAGGTAAATACCTACACAATATAACCATCAGTAGTAGTATAATCTCACCCCCATCACCCTCATCATATGCAATCTGTAGGGGTGGGGGAAGGGTTACAGAATACATATTCTAGAGGACCCAGGCTTCCCACTTAAGGTAGCAAATTCAAATTCATAAAACTTAGAGATAACTTTGCATATGTTTGATCTCCAGTTCTTTCAAATCCATCAGTGATTGTGTGAAAAGTGTTTGTTTTAATATGCATGAATCTATGCACGTATGGGATTATAAGATAGGGAATGTAAATGGCAAACCTCTGTATTCCTTGGTTATCCCCTTCCTGCCATGGTGTCAGCATTTCTGTGTCTTACGCTTGCCTGGAATTGCCACAGGCAGATTTAGAAGGAGCTCTAAATGAATGGTAAGGCTAAAAAAAAACCAATTTCTTCACTATATTGAACAGTTTTTGTAATATTAATAATTAGATTCTCAGCTGAGATAAACTTTAATCATTCCTATCTAAATTGGAGGTTTCTTTCCTCTCAAATCTTCCAGACTACACAGCAAAGAGTATCTTATTTTTCCTGTGGAGTTTGTTTCAATAGTCTATTCTGAAACATTTTATGAATGGGGAGATTGGAGGGAAACAGACAAAGAATTATAATATAAATTTTATATTCTTATATCTTACAATAGCTGTCAACCCTCTCATTTCCACTTATTTTTATATTCATAGCAACTTATAATGGATACATCAGTTACTCAGGAGGACAGTTACTGCATTAAAGCATTAATTTGTTTTCAGTAAGAATATATCTCTAAATAATTTGATGAGTACAGAGTAAAAATTCTACTAGCAGTCATTATGCACCAACTTCCTGATCACCCTGAGAACATTGTAGGCTTTTTCTGATTACAGTGGGCTTTCATTTTCTTACCTGCAAATTTAGTATCACACAGAATTTCTGAACTAAACAGTTTTCCACATTATTTGCTACATGATAGAACACTAAAAAACAAGCTCAGTCTCTGGGCTTAAAACCATATATTCATTCACCCTAACAAGCCTTTTGCTTAAATATTCAATATATGTGCAGTTGCAAATACATTGTTTAAATATGTTACTGGGTTTTTGTAACTAAGCTATGGGTGGAAAAAATAATAATAATAGAGGCTTTAACAACCGAAGTTTCTTCTGAGAAAATGTCCCTCATTAACACTATAACAAGAAATGTCTCCCCACAGATGTTAAGAAAAAGTGGTGACTTTAGCTCTGCCTGTTGCAGAGAAACTTATGTTTCCTGGAATGATTAATGCTCCTCGTGAGTAAGAGAGCTTTTTGTTTTTTGCCCGGGTACTTTTTAAGACTATCTTACCCCTTGGAACTTTTATAGAGCATCAAGGGCTATGAGTGAGCAGGATGGAATGGAGCAGCCAGGCAAGTCACAGGAGGGTTTAAGGGAAAACAAAAAGCAGCTCAGCACACCACTGTTGGGATGTGTCAGCACCACAACTAACCCAGAAATATTGCAGTCCCGATTAGGCATACTGCAGTAATGGAAAACCATCAGTTTCATTCAATATTCAAGGTGGGAAGCTGTGTAACAATTTGTTTCACAACAAAAAGTTGACAGGACAAATCCAAAACAACTCTGTGTGCGTGTTTACATGGAAAGCTATTGGCATCAGCAGTTCATTTGAAGGTGTGTTTCAAGTCCCTTATGCTTTTTGTAACATTTTCAAATTCATTGCTGTCTTCAAGATGACAGGAAATTCAGGTCTGCCTTCCTCCTGGGAGATCTTTATTCACAGACAAGTCAAAAACCCTTGACGAAAGGCAACCAAGGGAACTTGCTGACCTTTTAGCTGCCTGTCTAACATCAGTGCAACTATTGCTTCCTGATAAAATGAGAAATTCAATTTAAGGGGAAATGGAGCAGGTATTTGAGTAGGCTCTCATTTTATTTTCCTTCTTGGGCTGTCTCTCAAACAGAAAACAAATGTAAATAAACAGCACTCTATCCTTCATTCCTTTGCAGTTACCAGAGCTAACAATGATGCACACAAGGCTAACATTATTCTTGTACCACTGTCCACTCCTCTGCTTACTCATTTACTCCCTGATGTTTATCTCCCAATCTAAAACTGTCATTTAAAAGTCCTACCTTTATATTATCCCATTAATTTTTGTCTTTAATTTTAGGAAGAGATTTCCGCTCTATTGAAAACCCATCAGTACGACCTCGTTCTCTGGAAATTAGCTGATTCTGTATTTATCTATATGGTTGCGGACTGTTCTATGCAAGCTGGTCTTATTTGATCCCATTTAATACATTAGTATAGATTCAGCTTCTTATATGAGCTCAAGCATGGTGATTGATTAAGCTTGGAAAAGGCAGAGCAGAACTTGGGCATCAGCACATCAGTTTTTACAGCAATCACTATGTTCTTTTACTTCTCTCTCTACATCTTAGAATCTTACTGCAGTTGAACAAAACCAACAAGCTAGTACCATTTTTCTTCAGGTAATTAGTAATATTAACATCTGATGTAAAGATGCATGTGGAAATTGAAGTGACAAAAGTCTAAGAAAGACACGAAGTCTCTGGTCTTCCTTGCTTGTGTTCTCCTCTCTCAGTACAGCTGCAGTTACTGTTGATGCATGAGTCCCTCAATTGCCACCCATAATGCCACCTGAAAAATTACTATTTTTCCTTCAATCATGTCCATGGTATCAAATGTTAGATATACTGTGTGTGTGCAGGACTGCAATGCTGATTTCCAGTACCTGTGAGTCAGCTATGAAAATATTTTCTCCTTAGCATTTTTACTATGATTACTGCCCTCCCTGACTGGGGAGTAGGAAAGAAAATGGTTTATTTTAAAGGACTTTATGGAAGACAGGAAAATTACAGGGATGAGCTGGAAATGTAGAACTGCCTCATTTCTCCTGAACTTTCAGGAGATCCAGGTAAATGGTGCAGAGGTACCACAGAAATAGCATTTCATGTTGACCCCACAGAGCTCTCTAGTATTCCTCATAATTATTACATGTAACTCCATAGGACCAACCTTTTACAGTATGTCATTATCATGAATATTGGATTGCTGATGACTTTGACAACTAGAATTTGATGATTGAAATGCTGTCTGCTTGCTCCATCAAAATACAAAAATGCCTCTCCCTGGAAAAGAAAATCCTCTCCCCTATGTAATTCTGTTCTGCATTGCTTCAGTGATGAAATGATGATGTATCTCCTTTTTTTAAGTGACTGTTTCAGTACAGTGAAGGTGCACTCAGGACATAAAACAGTCAAATCTTGCCACCTATTTCATATTCAGGCCACACATCCTGATAGGAGTTGAAACTGCCCTTTTCAAATGGCTTCAGCTTTTGTGTGGGCAAAGAAAAGCCAAAACAAATTGTCATAGCTGATAAAAACAAGCCAGCTGCTTTTCCAGGCAAATTGACTCTTCAGATTTGCATTTGCTAGAACAGCCCACTTTGCAGGCAATCCTCATCTACGTGTTCTGATACTGCCCATTAACACATTTGAACTTTACTGCAGTTACATGCTTGAGAACAGGGACTTTACCAGAGGGGTGGTGGATCACTTTGTCAAACTCACACACCTGCTAGCCAGACTGCCATGGATCATCACTCAATCGTGTTTCTGAAACATTCAGAAAAATCAGTTTCTCCAAATGTCAAGCTGGAAACAGAAACATGGAAATAATGAGCTTTTTTGATTCCTCTCTGAGATTTTTGCAGTTCTGCTCTGTTCTGGCTGAAATTTTGCTGCTACAGGAAACCTGGATAGTTCAGGTTACACGAACTACAGATAAATACTGCAACTAAATTGTGGAGCTTCTGGCATCTGTCTAGCTATTATTTTTCTAACACGTATAGCTTTCCTTGGACAGAACAAGTAAAGGTTAGCAGCACAGCAACCCACAGCAAATTTTAGAAAAGTGCATTGCTTTAGCTAAAAAACAAGGTCACATTTACAGAAACAGTTATACTCCTTATATTTTAATTCAACTATTATGCACTGCCATAGTGCTGCAACACATTAGGGCTTCATGAGGACCCAAGTAGTGTTAGCTAAAAAATTTTGGGTTTTTTTTCCCAGAAAAAAATAACTATGCATACCACTTAAAAACAGGTATTTGTTCATTTTTATTTTTCCAAATTTTATTTGCTTCTAGCAGGAATGCAAATAGATGCAGAGGCGCATATCATGTTTTGATAAACTTGTATGTGCATATGAACCTTTTAAGTACTCAGTATAAGAATTTTAGCTAAGCAGCTTAATTTTCCCCATAACTTTGCCTTAGGCTGCCTGTAATTATGCTGTTGATGATAGTCTCCATAGGAGAATCTGAATAAAAGCCTTCCACAAGCGTAAGCTGAAGGACCCACCTCAAAACTGTAATGATTGCTACCACTGCAGCATTCCTGTGTTCTGAATTACTGGCATGGGAGCAGTTTAGTGGTCACCAAAAAGAGAACGTTTCCTATACCTGGCTGTGGCATTCCCCAGCTGGAAGAGTTCAGAGGTACTATGTAAAATATGGCCTCAGAAAGAAGATGTCATATGGCAGTCTCTTGGCAACATCCACCACCAAGGATGTAAGACATGGATGAATAATCTGGAACATAAGGAGAGTACAGAAAGGACTGAAAAAAGGAGGGCAGATGTAGGAGTGATCATGCAACATACTCTGCATTTACTGGAGTGGCTGAGATGCAGTTACTTGCAGTCTGTGGTGGCAAAGCTGGCATTCCACTGCTTCTTGCAGATTTGTTGGTGTATTCTGTAATTTAAAATAAGGCTCCTTTTGGGCTATTCTATCTTCTTTCTTAACCACCGGTGCCACAATGCCACTGTGGTCACAGCTGACTGCTAGGCTCCCAACAAATATAACCACCCCAAAGCCATTTCCTCTTCTTTTCACAGCTGCTTCACCTGCCTTTGAGGTACTGCAAAGCCTCTGTGCAGATAGATGAGGCATGTCATACTGGGAGGAGGTTTGTAACATTAACCCTGCAAAAAGATCTCTTTAGCAAGACTTGTCTGAAGTGAGTTGCCAGGTCCATCAGAGGTGACATCTTTGCCTCTATAAGATATGAAACATCTAAACATGGCAGAAAATCCAGAGCCCTGTCCCACATAGGTCCCATGCCCTCATAGCACTTGTGACAAGTGTCAAGACCTGTCATAGCACCACTGCAGAGAATGTCTGGGTTTGGAGAGGGGAAAGGTAACTTTCAATAGTTTTAAAGCCAGCAAATTCAATGCATCTAGTAGGTCTCTTGATGTAAAGGATGTGTTGGACTAGGGCTAGACTAAAATGAAAGTCTTTTCAGGAAAATTCAACTTGCAGTTAATCCCAGAGACCACTGTATTCTCAGTCTGGGCCAAGGCTGAGGATGCTGTGGCTTTAAACAAGGGAACCAAAGCAGATCCCTCAGGCTTCAGTTCTTTCCCCAGTCCTCACTTTCTCTGCTGTGTGCAGGAAGGATGAGGGAATACCCTGGAGACAATCTGTAGTCCAGTCATCTATGCAACCTACAGGATCCAAACTGAATTTAGAGGCAAATCAAAGGTAATCCTCTGAGGTTTTCACAGTTTATCCCTGCAAAACTTGTCATTTCCTCAGTATATTTATTGCTCCCAAATGTGGCTCTGATAAGGGATACTAATAAAGGGGACATTTATTCTTTAAGTTTAAATCATATTTAATAGAATTTACTGGTTAATATTTTTAGTATGCACTAACAGTTCATCTAGAAATAATATTTTGTCCTAATTTTTCCAGATACTCTGAAGATCTGTGCACCCAGCATGAAGAAAATGACCCGTCTGTTTTCCTGTATGAAATCTGCTTCCTAGCAGTTCCCCCAGCTGAAGTGCAGGCTCTCAGGAGATCAAGGAGGAGACCCAGACCACTACATAGTATTGATCACAGATGAACAGTGTGCAGCAACAAATCCTAGAGATAGCTCACCACTTTTTTTCTGAAGACCTTTTCAAACCTTTCTCTAATCACTGGGTAGAAAGCAGTAAATTAAAGCAGCAGGTTGCAGCTTTGGAAACACTTAGCAAACAGAATGGAACAGGAGAACGTATGCATTTGAATTATTGTATGCTGCAAGCTTTCACATTTACATTTGAGTCATAAGTTATGGAAGTAAGCATAAATAAAAATTAAATATCTGCAAAGTCTTTTTTATTCTGTGCTTTGATTACAGTTCTATTTTATTTATGACTCCCAAAAGACAGCCAAACTTCTATTATGTGACATTCCTTCTGTAAATTGTTAAAAAATCACAAAAATGAAATACTTCACAGCAGGTTTTTCCTCTATTGCTACTTGCCTGTGGTATTAGCTTGGTCCCTATCCCAATCCCCTCTTTAGTAAGTGATTTTTTTTCTTGTAGAGAAGCATCTTATTACATAGATTGCCTGCCTGTTTCTGCAATTTTCTTTAAAGCCAGATGATTTAGCTATACAGGATATTTTATGCTTCTGCCACTTTCTATGTTTTTGTAATATTTTCCTTGTTAGGACCTGGAATATATTAAAATAAAATAAATTTTAAAAAAGGAAAAAGAAAGAAAAAGAAAAAAGGAAAAGGAAAAGGAAAAGGAAAAGGAAAAGGAAAAGGAAAAGGAAAAGGAAAAGGAAAAGGAAAAGGAAAAGGAAAGAAGGTCCTTTCATGAACATATGTCAAGTTGTGTACTAAACAAAGTTAGAGGCTATATAGGTTTTCATGTTGTTAGTGAAAGCAGCATTTTTTTTCCCCAGTTGCAACTCTGGGCTGGTTTTCAGGACATCTCTGCTCTGACAGAAATGCTTCTCTGAATTTCAGCCTTAGTTCATTCATTGTCAGGTCATATTTATTTTTTCTTATATCAACACTTTCCTCAGATAGCTCTTGTCCTTCATGGGTATTCATACTTAGCTGTATTCATAGAAGAGTCTTTTCTACCCTTGGGTTTCATTTTCCTATACTAAACAATCCTAAAGATATAAAAAATGGTGCCATGGAGGGCATTAATCTGAGAGGTTCATTTCTAAGACCTTATAGGTTTTTAATTATTTATTTAATTCTCCCCCAAAACAGAGCAGCCCCTTAAGTACTGCAATCATGATTAGTAGTCCATCCTATTTCTATTATTTCTTTAATACTTGGCTTCATCTCTTATACTGGTAATAGTTGTTCTTGCAGCATGCTGTCTGAGCTTCTTGCACCAATATAAAAATATTTCAGTTATTTCTTTCTGGACACACTCAAATTCTTCAATGAATTAAATCCACATTTTTTTGATGATTTATCTACTGTTATCCACATTAGTCTTAATTTTTCTTATTATTCTTCTTTCTCTGCTCCTTTTTCGTCTGCTGTTTTGTTCTTCCATACTTGAGGTTTTTGAATTAAAACTTGATTTGGAGGATGCATAACTGCTTCCCCTTGATATTTAAAGTTCCTATCCATCATGGCAGCATCCATTCACAAAAGACAGGGCCCAAGGAGAATCCACCTGCCAAATAGGGCAGTCCCAATAAGGCTTTCTCAAGCAAACATATGTGCAGTTGACCTCCTCACCATGTCACCCTTTCTTCCAGGACAAGATGCTATTTTGAGCATCTTCCCTTTCTGATCTTTTCCCAGGGAATCACACACTGTCATTGGTGCTGGTAGGAAAGCTAGCATCAGATCAGGATTGTCTCTTTACCTTGTAAGTGCTCCTACACCCCATCCTTGCTCCTGATGCTCGGTGGCTCTTTCTCAGGAGACTGCTCAGGTGCCAGCCCAACCCATTCTTCTGCTCAAGGAGACCTTGAGCTGCAGGTCAGCCAGTGCCAGTACCAGCACAGCATTCCTGCTCAGTGCTCCTTACTTTCACAGCATTAAACCCTGACCCATTGGCCATCTTTATTATCCTGCATTTCCCAGGGGTAACATAGGGTTATTCTGTGTCCTCTTTTTCCAAGAAGAAAGAACTCAGAAGTGCACAGCACTGCAGTTCCCACACAATGGTGCTGGCTGCAGTGGGCATGAGCTGTGAACTTGTCAGAGATTTCCTGCAAAGCTAAAATGAACATGGCAAAGTCTGTAGAAGGAGATAGCCCCAGGTTTGCAGCATAGCAATCGGGCTGCCTTGCTCTTTATTTTTTAAGAATTGCTAACAAAGTCTCGCTCAAGACACTTCATTTTTCTGCCAGCAAGGACTCTGCTATCTGAGCAGTATCTTGTTTTTTCATAATTCTATCTAGGTAGTTCAGTCAACCATGAACAGTGACTCAATGGCGAGCTTTAGTAATTTTTATTTTTGTACATCTTTCATAATAATTTTAGTTTCATTAATTTACATGTTTTTTTCAGCATTCTTTTGAGAAGAGACATCCAATAACTAAACTAGAATATGCTTAAGCAATATTCCCAAAACCCAAACAGAAAGTGTGCTGTTTAATCCTGAGAATAAAATAAAAATAAAAAATGAAAAATAAAAAATAAAAAAACAGACTGGACTTTTATAAAACCTCTGTTTTACTGTTTCCTACTTTGTGCCTACTTCTCACCGTCCTGTGTTATAGCATGATCCTGCAAACCGCTAATACCTAGAAGGATGTTAAATTTTGCACAGGCTTATTTTGAGGATCTGGACAGGTTGCAACAGTTAAAATGCAAAATATTGCTTAAGCCCTTAGTTGCATCTATTCATTTTTCTTTTGTGGTAAATCAGGTATATAGTGTTACGTAAGGAACCATTACTTAATAATAGATGTCCATGCAGACCATACATTTTGTTAAGCACTGCTGTCTTCAGCATACAGGATTGATAGGAGATGACAGAGAAGATAACTTGCCAGCTGACACCTTATATCCTCATTCTCAGTCCATTATCCTAAATGCTGGAAGAGCTTGGACTGAGACCTCTTTGCCATCTGGCTGCCTTTCAATGTTTTCTCCTACAACAGCTATCTCCATTCTATTTATGGATTGAAGGGCATATATGGAGCTGGCTCATCACCACACAAACCTCTCTTGTATCTGTGTCAGAACATGGAAATAGCAGTGTCTGACCACAGACTGCATATGCACAACAATAATCCTAGTAATACTTTTAATACATATTTGTAAAGAAAAATGAAATCTAGATATCCATTTAATCTAGAGTCCCTGCTGTTCCCAAATGCAGAAAACAACCTGCAGCAAAGAATAATCCACCCCACGAGCCCAAAGAGTAAAAGTAAAAAAAATCCTGGTATGCAGACGCAGACTGAGTTAGGCTGCATGCAATGGAATTATTTCTGCTTTTTTTCGTTAGTAGTATGTTATCAGTAAACTCACAAATAAAAGTACACCACACTGTCATCAGCCCTTTCTTAATGTACTTTGAAAATACTCATCATCTAAATCTGTTCCTCTTTCAAGCCCAGCTCTGGAAGTGAATCAAAAAGGTTCAGATTTCTCCCTGCTCAGGCTACATTGCAGCAGACCGACAGTGATGCTCCCTATCCTTCCTGTCTCTTGTTTTTAAATATTTTCATAAGTAAGTGTTTTTTTATTATTGGTTCTCATTAACATTGCCAATCCGGGGAAAGACACTGTTCCTGTTAAGATGGAGGCTGTCCACATGTTCCTTTCTTGGACTGGTGTGACAGGCTTTTTTAAGGATTGTTTCAGAGAAAGGAAGAGAATATCAACATTCTTCTTGGCCCAGAAATTTCCCCATTTCCTCAATATTTATTCAATATGGAAGTTGCAAAAAATGGCTATAATGTAGCTGTTGCATCATCCAAGTGCCTTCTCATAACTGATATTTTGTGTGTAGGTAATTGCTGCTTCCATCTTAAACCAGCCTAATCCCACATCACACAAATCACAACAGCCCTCCAGGTACTACCTGCATTTGCCTTGTTTTCATTAAATTGTTCAGCACTGACCCACATACTGTCTACACAAAATATTTCTTTGTCTGTTCAGCATACAGTAATGTGTTGGGGTCAAATAATTATCACTTTCAAATTACTAATATTAGGCTGCTTTCATACATTTTCTGTCTTCTCAGAAAAGTTATTTTTAAGCTATTTTATTCCATAAATAGTTTTACTATTTTTAACATCTGTGGCATTTCGTCATGTATACTACTCAACATTACTACATAATACTATCCTTTGAGAGAATCATCATTTTTTCTCTCACTTATAAAGTAAGATGATAATTAAAATACGGACTTTTCCCTTACCTTATAGTGAGATTTTTCTGTTTATTTTTTTTAAAGTGAAATATATATGATGGCACTCAGAAATTACTCTGTTTCTTAAATATAAAAAACATTATAGCTTGAAGCACTGGCTTGCCCATTCAAGTTTTCTGTCATTATTAGACAGCTGGTCATTAAATACAACAAGGAGAAAGAAAATCCATATTTTCATATAAATATTCTGAATAAGGTTTTAAGAAAATGAGGGCTATGCAAGTTTTTGGGAAAACACAGGCATTTTCCAAGCAGTAAAAGAGGTAAATATTTCTGATATCTAATGGTGTGTCAGATACCTTAAAAATAGTCAGACTCAATTAGATTTACTGTTTAACACTTAAGTAATATTTTACATGGGAGGATTTTTGCTGTACTCACAGCACAGCATATATCATACTACATAAAAATCCAGTCTTTTGTAAACTAGGAAATTCAGACCTGTGAAGACCCAGAAAACCTTACCTCTAATCCTGGGTATTGACACCGGCCAGTTTTCCATGCACATACCAGCATCAGTCAGTGAATAACTGTGTTACAGAGAGGGGGTGTAAACTGGACCAGTTTGGCACAGCAGTGGTATGCAGCTACTGTAGCCTGGGAGGGGAGAAGGTACCACAATCCTCCAAGGAGACTGCCAGTGGTAGGGTAAGTATGTATGTTCTGTGTTAACAGCAAATAAATTAATTAATGAGTAAGACAGCCGTATCAATGCTACTTCCTTGTAAAATGAAGGAGATATGTTGTTCTTTCCTGTGGAATAAAGAGGCAAGGAGCTCTGACACAGTCAGGGACCCCTCAAATTCCCCCTTTCTGGGTTGGCATTTCCTAGCAAAGTTTAGCACTTCCTTCAGAAGATAGGTAATGGACATGATGAAATATCAGCAGCAAACAACTCAGATCCTCTGGGAAAATCTAGTTGCTGTGATTTAAGTCCCAGGGTGTTTCCAATGCTGGTAGCATCTCTTGACCTTAAAAATGTTTTCTTTAGGAGCCCAATTCCAGGAAGCTCTGGCTCAAACGGTTTCAGTTTGCCTGATTGTATCAGAAACACCATAAGGGAGTCTAAGGAAGTATCAGAAAAATGAGCTTTTATACTGAAAATAAAGTCAGTTATCATGTATACTCCTAAGGGCCTAATCTCCCATTGCTCTGTACATTTTTTACTATTTTTTACCAAAAATCAGAAAGTGTAAAATGTTACCTGAGCTGCTTGCTGACGACCACAAATGTGTTTGGTAGGTTATTCCCCTGCCTTTCTGCCACTTAACCCACATCTGATTTCACCTCTTCTTGGCATCGTAACGCAGGAAAGTCTTCCACTGCTTGTTTGATATTTTAACATCTTCAAGAGAAGCCATTGGCTCTCAGTGTTTTATAATATCTAAGTCATTTTTGCAATTGGCAAAAGTTGGGATAATCCAGCAGGAGAAAAGATGTTGTCTAATTCTTTTGTACAAACGGTGCAAAAAGAGATTTGCAAAGTTGTGCTTTCACCTTTTTCAATTACACAGTTCAAACTCCTACATTTAAAAAAAAAAGAAAAAAAAAACAAAAAACCAACCTTCCAAACTTGGCAGTAATCCTTTGGATCTCACTAATAGGTTGTAAATATTCTGTTGTCACAAAGATATCTGAAAAGATGAGTTTGGGGTGTTTTTAAATGAAGCTGAAAAAAACAGGTGTTTTAAAAATGTGAGGGTGTGGAATGTGGGGAAAAAAATAGCAAACCAAATTTATTGTTCTTTGAAGAGACTTTAAACATTATCACCTAAAGCTGGTTGATGGTCTCTTTTCAGGAGTGAATGAGTGTTCAATAATCTCCATGTACTCATTTTTGTAATCATTTCAGTCTTATATTAAATATTACTTTTTCAGATGTCTCTCTGATACAAGGTATGTGTGGGTCAGTGTTTGGACAGAGAGTAATTGGATTCATATCTCTGTTATGTTTTCAAATTGCTAGGTCAGATTTGGGTCTTTGGCTTTAAATTCTTCTATTCTATTCTAAGTCAAAGGAATGTGACAGATCTAATACCTAGAATAAGTTATTAACTGCAATGATGCATAAACCAGTGCACTTTCAGAAATAGTAGTCTATAGTGCTTCTGTTTTCTAAAGAAAAAAATAAAATATAATCTTATTTCTTTGTTTCTAGCAGTTAATGTAAACATTTTCTTGATTAATCCATTGAGAACTTGAAACTGATGTGCCCATAAATACGATCTTCTGTTACTTTTTTTATTGCAGTAATAATTTCTGCTGTGATTAGTTTTCCTTTCAATATTATAAAAGCATGAGGAATTTATACACACCCATGGCATTAAAATATCACTAGCTATAAATAAAAAGGGCCAGTTCCTACCACAAACTGTTTATGAAATTCTAGTGTAGAATTACGGGCTGTGTGGAGAGAAATCAAGGAAGATTAGGCAACTAGGAAACTTTGTCAGCCGGTACGTGTGCTCAGCTGAAACATAGAGTGACCTGTTGACTTTGAAAGACTGAAAATTCTCTCTTCTCTTACATACTAGTTAGTTACGGTGTGCTCCTGTCTTTCCACTTTAGCTTGTTTTACCCCTGCTCTTTCAGGGACCCTGGTATGGCCCTGTAAGGCGGAAGTCATAGTTCCTACACACAATTTTGCAACAAGTTCCTTGTGTTTGTGGCTTGAGAGGTATCTTTTTCTAACTCTCCTAACTGACTTTTTTATGAGGATAGGTGCTTCTCTGTTTGGGCAATGAGGATTACTTTTACTTGGGGCTGAGGAGAAGGCAACCTACTATGCCTGTCAAAAACGCATTTTGTTTTTAAGATATTGTCTTAAGGAATTTGTCTTGTGTTAACAGTCTAAAAGATCATCAGCTACTCTGAATATCTGAATTTGGAGGATGGACTACGGAAAAATGTAATATTTTTTAATACAGAAACTGATACAACTGTTAGAAAAAAAAATACAGTACCACTCTGGCACAAAAGCTCTGGGAATTTTTATACATGAAATGTAGGTGTATCTCTCCACAGTTGGTATTTGCTTAAAATAAGCTAAAAAACAACAGCTATACATCATATTTTACATCCTGATATCCTCAGAAATAGGTTAGAGCACTGTGCATATACTTACTGACAGATATCTCTGTTCTCCTTGCAGATATTTACATTAGTAACTTCAGAAACAAACCAATTTTTAATTTTTTAAAGAAATTATGTTTTTTCAACCAGGATGATATTATCTTCCTTTGTTATCAAAATGGTGGAACTGGTTTCCTAAGTTTTTCCTAAAAGAAATGCTGCAGAGTATGGACTTGGACTTAGGGCTCATATATCCCAGATGAAGAGCATAATTACAGAATTATGTCTCTCATTTTCACTGTAAAATTTATCCTAGATCTGGAAAAAAAAAATACAAAAAGTTTGCTTTTCAGCATCTGCTTGCAGAAAAATCTTTTACTAAAATGTTGCCTATTAACTAGAATATAGAGTACATAGCATAGAGCAACTCTAGAAGAAAGTGACTTTAATGTTATGTCCTTTCTACTACAACTGTGGAATTTTGGCAAAACTGCCTACTTGACTAGAGCCAGGAGGGTTTATAGAGCTGTCATGAAAGCCTAGGAGAACCAGTCTAGTTTATCTACAAGAATACTTTTGCTTATTAAGTAGCATAATAATCACAGGACATGATGACAATGTAATGTCCTTTTAGGAGGGCTTTCCTAACAGTCTTCATCCTTCCCATTCAGAAATCATGTATTAAATATTTTTCCTGAGATAGTCAGTACCAGAAGGTCTAACAGCTCTTAGCTACTAGCCAGCTAAGCACTAATGATGAGGGCAAATGATAGAGAGATACTACTTTATATTATTACAATTGTGTTAATATCTTTCTAACCTTTAATGTTGATTTTCAAGGCTTTTTTCAATATTATGCAAAATAATTTAATAGGTATATGGCATCACCATGGCTAAGTGTTTGGGCTAAAGTGATAAATTGTAGGAAATCTTGAAGCTGAGACTGCTGTGCTATCTTCACTTCACCATGTTGTGTCTAGTTACAGCCAGGACCCTGAAGCAGGGGGGAACACCCTGTACCTATAAATCAGGACCAGTTATGTGCACACTTATGCCCTTGCTCTTATTTTGCTATAAGAATCACTTTCTGCAGTTTTAAGGTACCCTTGGCATTTGTGATGTTTAATGAATAGTTTATTTTATACCAAACGATATATTGTGCAGTGGCAGTGCGGAGACATTTTGTCTATCACGCAAGTGGTTGCACAGGGCACCGTTTCTTAGTTGTGTCAATAATGCCCTATTGCTGACAGCCGGTATGAAAGTAGGAAATACATAGGATGGTGGAAACAACTGCAAAGCACCTTATTAGAACTGCTTTAATATTTGCATAACCAAAACCTGTTGCTGCTATAGGGAGGCCATAGGTGGACTGGAGTCCTTAAGGAATGATAGAAATCCATCAGTGAACTGAGTTACGTGTAAAGATCCACAAAATGCAGGAATGAGAATCATCAGCATGAAAGAAAAGGGAGCTCATAGTTCAGAAAATTGCTACTGGGATCCTTCAATTGCTAGCTTGAACTACATACAAAGCTACTGTGAACTTGGTGATTTTAAACTTGTTCTGCTTCTGGGGTTTGGTTTTTTTTAAGTAGTAGGAAAACAGTCAGTAGTTTGGGAAGTATGGAAAATTGAATTGAAGCAAATTCAGTTAAGTATTGAAGTTCCAAATTTGGGTTTTTTTTTTTTGAAAGAAAGTAGCCAAAAACAAGTCATATCTTGGAAAAAATGTTGAAACAGGTTTTCATTTTGTACTTTTGTTGATGTATTGAAGGCAGTTTTCATGATGTCATCCAGATAGTTTAAATAAACTGTTTGCATATAAGGTTAACAAGCTGCAGTGGTAGCAGGGTCTGTGTGGGATTATATTAGAATTAACTTGATCAATTACTTTTAGTTACAGAGGTCTCCAGATGAGACAGAAGCCAGCATATGCAGTTTGGCAGATGAAGAATCAGTGCAGTCAACACATGCCGTGAAGGTAATGAACATTCTTTCAAACTTCATTTTTCATCCTGAGCAGAGAAGACAACTAAGCCAACACACTGCTGCTTAAAGCAGCCAAAATGATAGCCATAAATAATCATAATAGAAAGCCTATGTCTTAAATGCAATTGACAAGGATAAAATAAGCATTTTGCCATTAAAACTATGTTGTTAAACCTAGAATTTTCATTATGATTTGCCCTGGAGCACATGGAAGTTCCTCAACCTTGAGATGCAACTTCTAAATTACAAGATTGCTGAGCATTTCTTTTGATAAACTGCTTGCAAGAAGAAGCTGGGCTACACAACATTTAGTCAAATCAGGGGAAATCTCTATAACAATGCATTATTATTTTCACAGCTGAACTGAAACTCAGGAGGACTGATTCTCCTAGCCAGCTCTCGTCGAAGACAGTGGGAGCCACACATGTGAAAGGGTGCAATATTCTCTGTGCCGTTCAGAACTCATACTGTCATATACACAAAACTCCTGATGATTTACACAGAGTTTATAACTATAAAATAAGATCACAGATTTGCAAGCTGCCTGCAGTCCATATTTGGAATCTGTTCCATGCTAAGGAATGAAGTTTGTCATTGATTTGAAATTTGTTAGAATTCAAGCATAACTAAAATGACACCTTAGTTTAAACTGAAAATTTTGACAACAAATGCAAAAATGTTATCTGTCATGCATTGCATTATACATGTATGCTACTTTCTAACAACTTCATTTTCTCTCTTTTCCTGGCTCTCACTCTCTATGAACAAGTTAAATACACTTACAACACCATTCACAGGTCCATGAATACCAAAGAATATGATTTTTTTTAACAAATGCAATAATGTTGTTCTTCTAAAGAAGACTGACATATATTTAAAGCGTAGGTATAGAATGTTATATTTTACTTACATGGTAATGTGCTATAAATTTTCCTTTAACTGTAGGTGTATAGTTTCACATTAAGTTGAAATTGTCAGGTGGCAGGTAGTGTTAAAAATGTGATAGTTTAGGATTCATGTTTTATATTATGTAAGATTAAGCAGAAGCTTAAAATATCTGTCTTCATTATAAATTTGGTGTATCCGTTGGAAAAGACAAACTGACGATTTAAATACATCTTTTTTAAATTACTACATTTAAAAAAGATGATGAAGAAATGAAGCACATTAGTTCTGCTCAAAATCTTGTAGGTCAGAATTGCTTATACATTCAATTACTTCTTTCCAAAAAAATATGTGACAGCAATGTTTGCACCCATTAATTTTTTATTTAAAGGTGTTTAGATAACCTTATATTTTATTGAAATATCACAGGTAGTTGAATTCACTTCAAGCCATCATGCTCTAATTTTTAAATTCTGTGATTTACAGTCTTGCACAAAAGCAAATTTCAATCAACCAATTTCTGGTGGCCAGATGTCTTATTTCTCTCACTTCTCAGTACAGTCCTCTCATCCATCCTCAGGTTTTACCAAGGGATTCACTACACATTCATACCTTGCATTTCTCAGCCATTGCTCTTTGTTACCTTTGAACAAAGATTCTGGGCAGAAATCCTGCAGTTCACCTGGCACATCAATTATTGTCATGTAGGTTTTAATCTGCACTGTAAGAGTAAAGATGGCCTTATTAGAGACTGTATTATCCCTATCTTCCTCCTTCATATCTCGCACTGTTTTTTCAATATCTGAAATAAATGCTCTTTCAGTTTCTTCCATTTGCAGCACCTAGAAAACACAGCAAGCTGTACATAGCACAAGCATTCCCAGCAGTGGGTGGCCATCAGGTATACAGCAAACCAGGTCACTAGGATTTGCAGTTTGCAGGGAGAGCAGGGAACTTGGCATGTGTAATCAACACCCATGGTTCATTAAATGCCTTTAAGCTGTCATAGGAGAGGTTGCCTGTCAAGTAGTAGCAACCCATTGCAGTCAATTTTGATAACATTATTTCTCTATCAAAAATTTGGTTATCACAGATATAATGAAATGTTGACAGTAGGAGGTTTAAAGTGTTTTCAGCATATAGGTACTGGATGATACCACTCACAAGAGGCATTTGCTTTCACCACAGCTTTTACTAGACAGGAAGCTCTACCTTCACCCTGCATCTGCAGCACGATTGGCTGCCAGGACATTCTCCTTTAGGCTGCCTTGTTTGCTCTGTTTTATCTGGATATGTAAGAATGTACATCTGAAGAAATGTTTATTGACTTCTGTGAGGTTTATATGCCTGGGAAAACTCAAGAAAACTAATTCAAATTTACTAAAGGTGTGAATTTAAATTTGTGATTACTTCAACTGCATTATGTGTACATTCTCATTCAAAATTGAAGTGGCCCTAACTTGATTTAACTACATTTACTTCCAAAGTAAATTAGTACATTCTAAATGAGAGTTAGCTACACAGAAATTTAATGCGGTTTGGCCAATCCATTTTGAAAGTTAATTCAGATTGATTTTTCTGCATGTTCTGGACAAAACCATCAGCTCTTAAATCAGCTCTCAAATGAAATGTGAAATCCTATTTCATTTAGGTGTGTAGTCTAAAATATCTCTCACTGGTTCCTCTAAGGATTATTCACCATATCTGCAGCCTATGCATTATCCCTAGAGATATTTTTTAAGAATCAAAATACTACTTTTGTCATTAGAATAGTTTCTACATTGCAATTCTTTTGCAATAGAGGATTCCTACCAGAAGGTCACTCAACCTCTCTGGACATCTGATCAGTTGTTATTGAGTGGTTTTTAAATATATGTTTTCACATCAGGATTTGAGAGCTGTTGTAAGTCTTTAGAAGGAAGAGAAATGAACAAATTATTATTATTATATCATGAAATAGCGCAGAACAGAACTAAGGGCTGTAAAGAGTATGTATGCATGGATGCAAAAGGTGGCATACCAGGCTAACTTACTGAAGTTATTTTAAAATTGATACAGCACACATGCATACAAATACAAGCTCTCCATACATTAAAAAATATTGGTTATATAGTCCAAAAATATGGACTATAATGTGTAGCACAAAGATCCACATTAACTGCTGGACCACTGTCGGAATGTCATACACTTATTTGATGGCTTGATAACAGCAGAATGAAATGTAGCAAGAAAGATGATTGCAGATGATTCTTGATAGCAACCAGCCCCATCAATACAGAGGTAATTAATGATCTTTTCTTAGAGCATGATACCATGTAGTCTGTTTTACCTAGTTAGCAAATTCAGAGCAGAAGAGGAACTGTTATTTTCCACAAATCTAAAACATGCTTTATTCTTCAGAGAAAACTGTTAGTATACCATTAGTTCACCATTAGCTCAAACAACCCCATTTGTTGATTGATTGACAGATGGACAGAAAAACAATATGTATGATATGTATAACCTGTAAAGATATGCTAGATGAAGACTTATGAAGTGCCTCAATGAGTTAGTGTAACAGATTTTACTGGCAGTCAATAAAGATTTGTGCTCCTAAACTTCTTGGTGATTTTGATGAGAGAGTAAAGATATGCCTGCCTAGGAAAGTGAAGTTCTACCACATCCTAGTGTACTGCTTCTAATTTAATTAAGAGTTCCTGGGCAGTTTGTTTTCTGATAGCACAAACTAAGACAGTGCTGCTGCAGTGACTGCTGTTTTTATCAGTGCTTGCCCAATAAAGTTGGTGTGGATAAACTAGTACATGTTGCTTTAGTCACACCTTCATTTTGTTGTGTAGATGAACCTGAAGAGGATGAAGTCTCTGAAAATTAGATTACTATATAAATGAGGTAAAAAAAAAAAAAAGAAAAAAAAAAGAAAAATTAGGAGGCTGTGAATTAAAATTTAGGATTTTTAAAGTCTGTAGTTTGAAATGTGAGATAGATTGTTCTGCCAGTGTGCTCTTATGAATACTTGATTTCACTTGCAACTGGAAGAATTTAAATGCCTAGATCCAGTTTACAGGTATGAATTCATTTATGCTTAATACTTCCACAATTTTAACATCTGGTCTTAATATTGTACTTTTTCTTTCAGATCAGTTGGTATTCCATAGAAACATAGAATCGTAGAATACTTAGGGTTGGAAAGGACCTTAAGAGTATCTAGTTCCAACCCCCCTGCCATGGGTAGGGATACCTCACACTAAAGCATGTTGCCCAAGGCCCTGTCCAACCTGGCCTTGAACACCGCCAGGGATGGAGCATTCACAACTTCCTTGAGCAACCCATTCCAGTGCCTCACCACCCTCACAGTAAAGAACTTCCTCCTCATGTCCAATCTAAACTTCCCCTGTTTAAGTCTGAACCCATTGCCCCTTGTCCTATCACTACAGTCCCTAATGAAGAGTCCCTTCCCAGCATCCCTATAGGCCCCCTTCAGATACTGGAAGGCTGCTATGAGGTCTCCACGCAGCCTTCTCTTCTCCAGGTTGAACAGCCCCAACTTCCTCAGCCTGTCTTCATACAGGAGGTGCTCCAGTCCCCTGATCATCCTCGTGGCCCTCCTCTGGACTTGTTCCAACAGTTCCATGTCCTTTTTATGTTGAGGACACCAGAACTGCACACAATACTCCAAGTGAGGTCTCATGAGAGCAGTGTAGAGGGGCAGGATCACCTCTTTCTGGTCACGCTCCTTTTGATGCAGCCCAGGATACGGTTGGCTTTCTGGGCTGTGAGCACACACTAAAGCCAACTCACTTTCATTTTCTCAGCGACCAACACCCCCAAGTCCTTCTCCTCAGGGCTGCTCTGAATCTCTTCTCTGCCCAACCTGTAGCTGTGCCTGGGATTGCTCCAACCCAGGTGTAGGACCTTGCACTTGGCATGGTTCAGCTTCGTGAGGCTGGCATTGGTCCACTTCACAAGCGTGTCAAGGTCCCTCTGGATGGCATTCCTTCCCTCCAGCATATCAACTGAACCACACAGCTTGGTGTCATCAGGAAACTTGCTGAGAGCACATCAATCCCACTGTCCATGTTGCTGCCAAAGATGTTGAACAAGACCGGTCCCAACACCAATCCCTGAGGGACACCACTCGATAATGGTCTCCAATTGGACATTGAGCCATTGACCACAGCTCTTTGCGGCCATTCAGCCAGTTCTTTATCCATCGTCTGATCCAACCATCAAATTTATTTCTCTCTAGTTTAGAGACAAAGATGTCGTGTGGAAGTTCATTCAAAGATCTAAGGCACTAAATCTTCCAAAATCAAATATAAAATGCCTACTAAAGTGCCATGTGTTTAGATCTAAAGATTTGAATCTAAATTCTATCTTTCAGCACAGACCTGTCCAGAAACCATGCAAAAAATTAAGCTCTCAGTGTGTGCTGCATTCAGAAACCAAAGCCAGTTTTTGTGATTTCAGCACTGTATTTCCATACATATTTGTGGCTATTTATGGAACAGATGTTCAATATTTAAAGAACTTCCTAAGTCTTATGGGAACAGGAAAAATTAAATTATCTATAAAAAAAAATGTGCAGATGATAAACCTGTTATTCACACTCATGTCCTATTTTGTGTGCTATCCTGAGTACCACATAGTATATATGCCTTGTCCAGAATTCGTTCTTATGTTGGCAAGATGATGATAATTTGATACACAATAAAACACACTGAATAAATACAAAGCTTTAATTAATTATGGAGTAAATTGATTCAATTTCCTATTTGGTAAAGGCTATTTAATATTCCTCCCTGAATATACAAATATTTCTCTGGGACTGCAAAATAGTAGTAAGTAGGGTACATTCACTGAAATGTCTAAGCACCATTACCAATTCCATGGTGTAGAAGGTTTAATTAAAGTACTGTTGGTTACTTGACCTGCTAAGGGTATGGCTGGATGAGCAGTCAGCATAGCGTGGTACAAATATATTTGCAAGCTTTATACCTAACATATACTGCATGTGTGCAAGCTGTTGTTAAGCTGCAATAAAGCTGAAAAAAATAAAAGAAGATAAAATTGGAGCTCCATTTGTGAAACCAAGCCTGCAGTTCTGACTGTGAGAATGCAAAAAGTCCAGGGCTGGAAGACCTCTGGCATGTTGCAGTCCCTTGCACAACTCAGTGGTGGCAAAAAGGGCTCCCTGAGCTCATCCTGGACAGTGTCTTAGTGCTTAGAACCTGCTTTAGTGCAAGGGTGTCAGTCTAAACCACTGCCAAATACAGTGATTTGTCAGAGCAACATATATCATGCAACTGAGCTCAAGTTAATGTTGCAGCCGCACAGCTAGTGATGTCCCTGATGGACACGAATGAATGGCACCTCTGCTGTGGTGGTGGCACGGAGTGGAATTGCCTTATGTGACATGTGAAGTCTAACTACAGAGTAAGTCAAGTAGCAATTAAGAATGAAGAATGAAGAACCCATTCGCATTAGGATCAGTGGAAAAAATTATAGATACGGAACAGTGAACTTCTAAATTTTGCTGCTTGACCTGTTATAAGAAAGAAAATGAAGAGGTATTAATTCTCCCTATCTCTCACATCAATGAGTAAAATTTAGGCCTAATTACCATTCTTCTTCAAGGAAAATTAATCAGTGGGATAAAGCTTGCTTACATCCTTGTCATATTGCATGCAATCCCTTGCTACATTTATGGCATCTTTAACACTTAATAATTTCCTGTTTGAGTGAGCTTTGTAATTTTTGAATCATAAATGGATTTGGGGGGAAATTCTATGAAATAAGCAATTCTTTCAAAGTCACTGCTCCTTTAGTCATGTGGGAGGCACACACATACGTTGCATCACCAAGGAGCACTCTTTCATAGCAGCTGTAGGTCCTCTGTCTTGCAGCTCACTGGCTCTTGGCCACACATAAAGTCTGACCCTTCATGGCAGGCTCTCACCACATTTCTCTGCTGCAGCTGCTCTCAGCTCCTCGCCCACTGACATAAAAGGACTGGGGATCTTCCCCTTTAAACTTTATAAGCACATTTTATTTTGTAGCTCCTAGCAAGTAACTTGTGATGTCTCTGCTTGCTCCTCAGCATGCTGTTTCCGGCTGACCCTTCTTTCTCTGCAACTTGTGTACATCCCAATTTCTTCTCCAGTATAGCCAAAATTTTCAAAAAGGTTCAAGAGTGTATTTCTAGATTGCTTTACAACATCCAGCCTCCCTAAGAACCTCTTATTAAAGGGTCTCTCTCCAGGCAGATACCTTACTCTGTGCCAGAAGGCTTCGTTCCTGTACTAAACAACAGAAATGCAAGAATGGCATGGTAAGTTCTTCTCCTTCAGAAATCACAGCATCTGTGAAAGTTTTCTTGCTCGGTTTCAAGCTCATTTTTCAAATCCCAAAGTTGGCAGCAGATTAGTTTTGGTTATCCTTTTACTATTTAAAAGGATGAAAGGAGTCATTACTATATGTAGTGCAGCAGTCCCCCTGATAGCAAGTTCTGTAGCAGTCAGGTATCTTCTGAGTCACAGCAAATCTTCCACAAAGACAGAAGGTATCTTATAGTACCGCGAGTGATCAGTCATAGATAACAAGTCACAGCTCTTTTGGAACTAGATGAGTACATACTGCACAAAAAGACATCCATTGTCGTTATTTACAATTTAAGACAAGAAACAACAGGTAGTTTAAACAAATGGGAAAGGCTAATAAAACAGTGCAGTAAACCGATAGACACAAAATACTAGAACAGAAATAAATAGAAACATTAAAAAACTGGTCTTCTACAGGTCTTTGTGACATAGAAAAACCCTCTGCATAGTGTCAAAGGGTAGGTGTTGCAGTACGTATCTGCTGGCTAAAAAAAACAGTAAACGGACAGCTCTGAGAGCAGACTTCATTAGCCTGAGGCTTCATTTAAAGTACTGTAGCTGCAGTATTCAGCTTCCCTCTCTTAGGAAGCCAGAGTTGTTCTCTACATCTTTTTAATCCTTCACACACAGACATAAAATCTTACACACTGAGAATCAAAATTTCCCAGTATTGATTTTTAATATGATTCAAAACTTACTCAATGTATCTATCCAAACAAGCACCTTTAGGAAATCAGAATTAATAACAGTCCCTAACAGTTGTGTTTCACATATAGACAGATTTATTTTTTTTACATGATAGCTCTACTGATCAAAATAGAATTTTATCTGAACACTGAAAGAGACTATTTGAGTTTTAAAGGAATTCCTATGCCAAATGTAAATTTTCTGACTTCCTAGGTTTCAGCGTTAAAGCTCGTAAGAAAAACACTTGTTTTCCCTACAGTAGCAGTAGAAATATAATTTTATTTTATCCTTCTTAAAAAAGCATACATTGATTTTATTCAAGTTTCCAAGATAAAACGGCTGTTCATAAAAGAACAGCATATTTCAGCCTAAAAGATAAGAATGCATTATTGCTACAGGGGAAAGCATCCCTCCATTTAAGGGTCCTAAGAAGTTTATTTGCCTTAGACAAATTCCTGCTTCAAGATGTTTGCAGTCAGAGGAACACATATTTGCACCAGTTATGTACAGCATAGGCTTGGAAGGTAACCTATGTCATTTCAAGGTCTAGATAGTCAGGTCTAAATCCTTGTCTGCGGCTGAAGAACACACCCACAGGTTCAAAGGAGCAGTGGTCTCATTAAGGTGGTCTCTACACTTTCATGGTTTGGACCAGGCAGATAACAGTCCTGTCTCCTTCTATTTTTTGCAGGTGGATTAGCTCTTAGAAGACCTTAGGGATGAAGACAGTTGTGGGCACAAACAGTGGCCAGCCAGAGCCTGACACCAGAGTTTCTCTGATGCTGTGCTGCCAGATGGTGCATATTTCAGGGCACCGCACTCGTGACAGACAAATCTGCCTTTAGGAAGCCATCTGCACTGGGCCTGGAGCAATAAAGACATCTTCTGTAAAGGAGAAATGGAGCTTATTGTCTCAAATCCTGTTTACATTCTGGGACAGAATTATGCAGCAAGTTTCAGAAGGTGTATAATTACATGGGAAACTGACAGCCTTAAAAAAAGCCTTTTCTGGCTCAGTCTTGCTCACTTACTCAGTAAGAACTTTTGGACGGAGCCAAATCATACAGTGTTTGTGGAAAGCCTAACCCAGTGGGCTCCAAGTTGGTGACATGGACCCATATATGCTGTCACATTTCAAAATACTAAGAAGCTATTTGGTTATATTATTATTATTCAGTGGATGCAAGAATGTTCAAATAGTGTTTTTTTAAAGCCTCAAAAAAAAGTTAATCTAGCTCTGTAGTGTTGCTGTGTAATGAATAGTCACTTTCCAGCTAGTCAGAAGTCTAATTACAGCTCACTTGCAAGCAGACAAATTAATTTATCTGCAGACTCAGTTCACAGTGCAGGCACACACATGCACATTGAAGTGCATGATGAATGGTGATGAATCCATGATTCCCTTCTATATTCCTTTCTGAGAGAATGGGATTTGATATCTGTTCAAAGCACAAAAGAGAGGATAAACAAGCATCAGTCATTTCTAACAAGAGAAGTTCAGTGAAAAGAAGCAAACAGAATCTGTATTCGGTTTATGCTACCCATAAAATAAACAAATTCAGAGATTTTGAGAAAAAGCAATGACAAAAAAGAAAACCTTAAGTATTAAAATAAAAAAAAAAAAAAGGAGAACAAAACAAAACCCAACCCACAAACAAAAATCAAACCAATAAACCAAAAATCAGAGAGGGGAAAAAGTTAAAAATAGATGAAGGACACTTTACTATATCCTCCACAAGCAGACTAGACAAAATACCCTGTTAGCTCTTAAAACTGCCTCTCTCTGGTCTGGTGAGGGAAGTTCTGTTGATACCAGAATGACTTTTGTGGGTATGGGGGCAGCGACCTCTCTGCCAAGCCACTTCACCCTAGCAAGATGCATTCCAGAGGCAGCTGCCTAACACCTGGCTTACTCCTCACTCGGTAGCAGTCAGTGCATTCAGGCTGAAGTATTTTGACAGGTAGGAGGATACCATGGCAAAAAGCCATAGTACCAGTGCTGAAGAGACAGGGGAGAAGCTTTGCCAAAATATACTCCCTCATAGCTGGCTGCTTACTGTAATCACACATCATTTATTGAACATGAAAGACAGTCTGATAAAGGCAGGGTGCAATGACCTTGCAATTTATTTCACTTTTCTTTGTCACAAACAAGACACAGCTGGATCAGATTGAGGTTTTTATCTGTTCTCTGACCAATATACACTTTTTCCTCTGCCTAACGTTAGTTTTCTTTGCACAGACCAATTAGGAGTCATTCCTCTTCAGAAGTTAGCAGCTTAGATACCGTGCAGGGGATTACACTGACCTGGCTCAACTACTCACTGCCAAATATGTCCAGAGCACTGTCCAGTGTCTCAGTGGTCTCCAGATACTGTAGAGGCACTGCCTTGCTGATCTGGCCCATGCTTGACTAGAATGGAAGGGGAGACCACCAGGACTCCTCCCACAGCCATTGCAAATAGCACTTGCTGTATGGTGCATCCTGACAGTTAGCATCTCGGACTGCCAGAAAAACAGTGGTGTGTTTTTTTCAGATACCATTTTGGGAACATCTTAGGGTGTCATTCTGAGTTTCCCAGCCCTTATTAAATATGCCTGTGCAATCCCAGGCATCAGATGGTTTTCTTGAATTTTAACAGGTTAATATCTGGTGTGGCAAACAACATTACCACATATAAGATACTTACACAGGGTGAGACAGACCATGCATAAAAATACTAATCTTGTTAGGCAGCTCCATGTTTCAGATGCTGCACACTCTTTGAGCTTTCCTCTTATCTGCAAGCACTTTTGTTTAAATAATTAATTTTGTTCATATTATTAGGCTTGAAGGCTTGAATTACTTTCAAAATTAAAAAAAAAAAAAAAATGCATTCACCTCCTTCCAGTGCATCCAAATTCCCTTTCAGTCTTTTCATAGCATACAAACAGTGCAACACTCCCTGGAAACTTGACTGATTTCGTCTAACTGTAGTCAACCAGGATATATATACGATTGACACATAAGCAGATAACAGGATGTGGGCAACTTTTGGCAGGTGACCATCTAGTAACATGACAAATCTTCTGTTTTCATGCCAGATGCCATAAAGAGCCATGTATGTGCTGCCTTTTTATAATCCACAAGGCGGGTTACATAGGTAGGACAGTTCAGACATCTATTCTCATGAAATACTTTTGCTGTAGCTAGCAAGCATAGATTTATTTTCTTAATGGGCTTACTTGCATAAAGTCACTAACTCTTAATGTGCACAGCAGCTTAGGCTCAGAAAGGAGTGTACGTGCATTCATTCAGCAGGCCTTGCAGTAGTCCTATGGCAAACACCACTTTGTTCCCGCCATACTGTAAGCTTTTTGCTTTAGTTCAGGTAATTAATATTCAGACAGTGTTTATTATTCTCCCAAGAAAGTACCACATTATGTCATTTTGCCTGAACAGACCTTCTCTACTCTTTTCTGTCTGTGTTTTACAGGACATTAATATGATTTGCATGTGCTTCTTATCTGTTGATCTGAGATCACAAAATTTCATACTGCAAAATTCAGCCCAATTTTTTTTCCTCATAAATGAAATGAAAGCAAAATACACAGCTCTTTAATGCTTTCAGAAATCAAAGAGCAAGAGAAGGACTTAGGATTGTCACTGACAAAAAAAAACGCTTACAGAGAGTAAGAATCAAGGATAAAGTCACATAAGGCAAAGGCAAATAAGGTAAGAAACAAGTTTTGTGTGCCCCTAGTTTTCATAACCTTTACTCCTAGGCACTTGGGATGTTGTTAAACAGTAACAAGAAGCAGCAGATTTCACCTTACAATGCACTTGCAAGAATGAAAGGAGACTAGCTTCAATACTAGTGAAGTCATCCAGGCACTTCTGAATTCCCTAATGAGCTGGGATCACAACAGTTTAAGAAAGGGCTCTCCCAGACATCACATGGTGGATGTGGCACAACAGCACGACACAGCTCATAGGTCCTCCCTGAGTCCCTTCTGTGTTTCATAACTCTTAAAGCCATACAAAAAGATGTCATGCCCGAAGGGTTGTAAAAACAGACCAAAACTGATGTGAGAATGTGGCTGTGGAAAATCAGTTCATGAAAGCCAAATCTGACATTATTTTTGGATTTCATAGAATTTATTTTTTGCACAATCATAACCTCAGCTGTCGCTATGGGAATTGTAATGTTTTTCTACATAGCCTTTAGGCCACCAATCAATGAATTCTTGGAGATTATTACTATTTGCATAACATAAATATACCAAGTTTATCTGCTTTCCCATGCCGTCCTATGAGAGGGTGATAGAGCTGTTCTTCTAACTGAACTTCAGTTCTAATATCAATAAACTAAGCCCTGATTCACAGGCACCGCTGGTGTAAATGTCTTGAGCACACTCCATGTCAACCAAGTTGCTTCTTAGAGAAAAACTCACTGAAATTTTCTTTCTAGCTGCTCTCTGATGAAGTAGCTCATCACTTTCATCACTGGAGCCTTAGACTCTTTTCTGTTTTATCACATACGTTAACAGACTTTTTGGGATGGATGTTGTGGAGACAGTACAAGACTGAGAATTCTTTCCTACCATCAAAGCTGGCTAACAGCTCTGAAACAGACCCACCTCCTAGGAATGATGGGAGGCCCTACATATAAAGAGAACTCCCGTGATTTTTTTAAATTAGGGAAATACAAAACACTTTAGGGTTTGGGTTTTTTTTAATTTTTTTTCTTCAAGGACCTACATGCTTTCCTTCTCCTAACTATTGTAGTCCTCTGTTACTGAAGCTCAGTTTTCTTGCCTACAGAAAAGAAAGGCACCTTGCATAAGTCCCAGTACTCTGGCAAGATTGTTCAGGATCCTTACTGAAATGGATAGGAGTCATGCTGACTGACAACTGCTCAGAGCAGATCAACATACATCTGCCATTTCTACAAGGAATGTCACATTACAAGTTACTATATCAGAACCAAGCTCTCTCTTGTTCCCTATTTTCAGGGCACATGAATCTTTTCTATTAGACATCCAGAAACATAAAATGCTTCAAAACTATTTTAATTCTTTTTCTCACAAAGAGAGTATAAAATTAAACATAAAGGTCCAAGCCTAATGAGTTATATTATAAATAACCCATTGCTTGGCATTTCTTTCATGTGCATAAACTTTTTTTCCTTTCCATTTTAAATCATGATTTATAAACTGGAGTTTCACAACCCAGCTGCTAGCCTTGGGGATCTATTTCAGAACAGCATTGGAAAGAACACGACATCTGGAGCAGAGGCTGTCATCGATTCTTCCAGCTAGTCCCTAACCTGACAATGGCACTAACTGCAGAAGAATGCAGATGTAGCAACAGTTACTGTAAGAGAGTGAAAGAAAAAAAATCAGAAAGGAGGTTGGAAATTAATTACAAAAAACTGCAAGAATTTACATTACCAAAATCCAACTTTATCATATCTGGACAGTTTCGGTTACACGTTGGCAGCCTGGAGTTTAGAAAAATGGAATTCTGTTCTCCAGGCAATTTTAAATAATTTTAAAAGCTATTCTGTTTTACAGAATTATTCTCTGCCTTCAGGTTTACATTGGAAGTGTGAATACCTTCCAAGAAACAGGCAGGATCACCATATTGTCCCAGGTTCTGTTTAAGCATGCAGCATTTTTCCCTCTACCTTGAAATTTTCATCTCAGTTTGTTCCAAAAATTAGAATTAAAACCAAAAGATTATATGTTCCAAAACTGGATCTATACATATTGTCAGATAGGAGACAAATGAACATGAGGCAGTGGGATGAACCAAAAATTTCATGAGGTCCATTCCAACTCCATCTCCTATGATCCCATGATAAGGCAAAGTGCTATCACAGACAGATACATAACTGACAAAAACAACCAATCAGGTTGAACAAATGTGAGAGACAGCATCATTTTTTAAAGAATTCCTAAGAAAATACTGCATACAGGATTTATATTGTGACAGAATGATTTACATGGGTTTGGTTTATGTTTCAGGATTACTATCTTGCTTTATGCAATCGGAACACTTGTTTGTGTTGGATGCTTCCCTTTTAAAAAATCCCTTGTGGCTTCTTTTTCAGATATAAATAAAGTTGAAAAAAAATATGTGAAGTATGGATGAAGGAGGAAAAACAACAGATCCAGACTCTAAGGTACCATTCAGTGGCAGCACATGCCAAACATAACAAATGAGTTTTACAACAAGCTTTACACACTAGTTACTTTTTTCAAGAAAACTCTGAGGAAAAAAAAAAGATTTTAATTCTGCACCTCTTGATAAGCACTTTTCAACAATCCATGAAACATTGTCATCTTCCATGCAGTGAGAGAATCCAGTGCTTTTTCATGCATTTATAGCTACGCTCTAAAACTGAGCAAAAGGAATCAGTCTGCAAAACCTGTGCAGGTCCGGGGAAAGCAGATGCCATATTGCGGCCTAGCAGAAAGGAAATGACCCAGTCTGCTCCCTATTTTCAGATCACATATGCATAGACCACTCTTGAAAGACTCTGTTCAGACCACTGTGTAGTGTCTCATGAAAGAGCTGATCTACACGTATCAGAAAGTTTTCTTATATTCTGCCCAAAACTTTCCCATATGCAAATAAGCCTTTACTTCTTGCCAAGGTATGAGGGGAATGGAGAACGGTTCACCATTGCTTTTCTTTACACCATTCTTGACAACTTCTCATATATTAGATTAGTATCATGTACCTCACCATTTTCTCAGCTTTTCCTCTCAGATCATGTTATTTAACCTCCCACCTTTCTTGCTGCTGTCCCCTGAAGTCCTTTTAGTTTGTCCTTCTTACTGTGCTCTGAGGACACAATATTGTTGACTTTAGGCTTGAGCATAGAGTTGTGTCAAAAAAAACCTTAATCTGCCCCTCCTGCCTTTTATAAAATGCTCTTGTAATATTCCCAGAGTGAAAATTGCCTATTTTTCTGGTGATGCCTTCATGATCAGCTTTTGATCTCACCCTCAACTTCCTGATGCAGTTTTGTTTCCTCACCAGTTAGTCCTTGTTTTGTATTTGTGCATTTTATATTTTCCTTCTGCGATACTTATTTTCAAAAAATTCTAACAGATAATTCTGAAGTTCTTCAATTTCAAAATTTAATCCTCTCACTTATCTATAAAATTTATTAAGACTGAATCTGTTTTCATCAACAAAATCACAATTGAAGGACTGACCCAGAATAGATTATCAGTTTACAATATCTGTATTTTGGCTGTGAAGCGTTGATTATTTGGTTTTGATATCGTTTGTTGACTCCCTGTTGCAGTTAGTGGATGAAAAAACAACTTGCTGCCACTTCCCATCAGTTTCAGATAGCTCCTCTGGGAAGCAGATATGTGTTTGAAAATGCTTATTACAGTAATTACTCAAACCTATCAAGTGAAATGTTTTTTCTGAAGACAACAAACTACTTAGGGTTGTCAGTCAGTGGTGTGGGATGGCTTTGATTCAGTAGATTATTGTTTTTTAATATTGCAAGCCATTTCTTACTTCTTTGTTCATTCATATGTCCCTCACCTTGGATGGACATCGTGTGAAGCATTATTTACCTGTCTAATTGGTGCACAGGTTTTATGATGCTCTTTTGGAGCGCATATCTGTGACTTCCGTGACCAAATTTGTTATCCACTCTGTAAAGAAGCATGAACACACGCTACAGTCACACTGCTTTTACAGTAAGTTTTGATGCACATAGTGCTCTACCACTGTAGCTACTTAACCTAGAAAAATTGTAGTGCCTGGAACAGCCAAGCTTTGAAGTTAGCCACCAGAGGGAGACTACCTAGCTCCAAATGTAACACAAAATGCTCCCACAGAAAAGAACTATTTCAGAACACACATTTTTAAAAGAAAGCCTACGAACACAGGACATAAGTGTCAGCCTTGAAGTATAAACTGTGTTTCAAGTGTAGTTTAAAACACCTGTGTTAGAAGAGGAAGTTTCTCATTATACTGAATTCATAAAGTAACATGATGATTATGCCAATTTGACATAAATGTCTGGAGAAAATAAAATCAAATGCATTGTTTTTCTTTGAGGAAGGTACAAAATCCTTTAAGACTAGTGCATTCTTCTAGAAGTAACATGCTCATCTAAAATAATAAGTTCCATGTCAGCATCCTAACTTAGCAAAGAGAAATATATTCTTGGAAATAGCTTAGAACTGCTATAAGAAAACAAAAAGCTCACTAATCCAAAATAACATTTGTTTCTCACTTTTGTCACTTCTGGTTAAATAAAAGTATGGGAATTTCCTAACACTGATGGTTTATGTTCATGATTTTTTGAGAGAAGTGTCTTCTAAATAACATTTGCTCACTAAGCCAGAAAACCCACAAAGCATTCCCATCATACTGAAGTCATAATTACAGATCCACCAATGTTTTCCATTTTATTTCACTTGGATATTCTAATGCTTGGGTCTAATAAGCAGTACAATATCAGCATTTAAGTTTGTCATCCATCAGAACCTCAGAAAGGACTTTAATTTCCTCTATGTTTTAAAAGGCTTAAGTAAATATATATAAGCTCTTATCCCATGCAACACTCAAATGGGTTAAAAGCAAATGGCTATATCTTTATGTACCTCCCTATGTTCTTATTGCCAGCTTTCAAGGTATCTCCTGAGTGCTCCAGCTGTACCATCAGTAAACCATGAATACAGGGGAGAGGATGCACAGTGCCTCAAGATACGCTACCCTCCAGATAAAGACAGATTGTAAAGAGCTTTGTCCTACATAATTTTAAGCATGATATTATATTTCCTGTAATGTAAGCAAGTATTCCTCTTCACAGGTTCCTGCTGCCTAAACAGCTTCACAAAAGCATCAGTGCCAGTGTTGCACTCTCATTTCTTCCAGTCCTCCCAGTCTTCACCAGTTATTCAGTTAATGGTGCCTCTGGGGAAAGCCCTGATACATGAGCAGCCTGCTCAACAAAAAGGATATGCCAGTATAACTTTTTCAACCCTTCCTAGATGAATACATACATAGAAGTTAACCTGGCACATGGATATGCTGATGGTAATCTTGGGCCACGTACCAGGAGCACAGTATATGTATACTGTTAGGTATAACAGAGGTATACTGTTAATGTGCTGTCAGAAACAGCAGTGATGGTCACACACCCCCTCAGAGTCTGTTTCTGGACCACTCACCTGCAGGGACTAGGACCCTCTCCTGTGGCGACAGGTTGTGTTGTATCACTGCATGAGCTGTGCTCCATCCTTTCCTGCCCTATGTTACCAGACGGTCATGTGGGGAAAGGATGCTACATCTCTGCTCTGGACAGCACAGATGAGGCAGCTGCTTCGCTTATTGTAGGTCCTACCACACTGAGAGCTCCAAGTGGATTTTTTTCCTTGATGGAGAAAGGCACCTTTCCAGCAGGTGCCTATTGGTAGCACAGCAGTGTGCACTGGAGTGTTTAGGTAAAGCCAAAGAATAACTAAAGCTCAATTCACACAGGTGTGCGAGTCTCTAACCTTTCAATATCATTAGGAAACAGGTACCTGAATAACCTTGGGGATGTGAGGTGAGTTTTTAGTTAACTAAATATATGTACATGTTTTTAGTTAACTAAAAACATGTACAGAGTTACTGATCGCACTGCACAACTGTACAAATCGGAGTTGTATGCATTGCCTTTCTGTGCTACTGACAAAACTTAGCCAAATGTAGAAAGAGAGGAGTACCACAACACAACAGAACTATGGTCACAAACCAACCACTAAGTAAACTCTATTCCCGCATAACAAAATGACTACAGGGTAAATCTTCCTCATGTCAACAAGCAGATCATTTATATTTTAAAACTTGAAGACTAATTAGCCTTATAATATTCAACTTAATTTAACTATGGGTGATACTACGCTATATCTATGCCTAAGTCCTTCTCAAGGGTTCAACTACCATGTTGATTTTTGTACTGAACCAGATTTATTGAATTTTTATAGATCAAAAAGTATTTCAACTGAATAATATTTCAATCATTGGGTATGACAAAAAAAGTATTCTCTAAACATGAAACTTAATTCTCAATTATTGTTCCAAAACCATCATGTTTTCTTCACCACTTCTTACATGCGCTATTCATTACTTCTTTGCCACACAAAACCTATTTAATACTATAGTCCTGTGTTTCTGTCATCAAGTATGTGAGACTTGTTTCCAGGCCACCTGGGAGAAAATCAGCCAGGCTTGCTCAGACTGCAGTCTCAGGGGGATCCTGGCTGGAGCGGCAAAATCACTTCTGACTGCTCATCTCAGCTGATTGGTTGGAGGGTCAGCACAGCAAGAACCTCCTATAAAATGGGGCAACAAATAACAGAGCACATTGCATCCTCTGCTAGCACAGAGGGAACTGGGCCAGGCTTTTGGGTAGAGCTAAGTGACTCATCTGCACAGAACAGGCACTGTTCTCAACTCATGCCTTGAACTGTCCATTGCAACCAAGCAGTTCCAGCACATTGACCTTACTGGTCCAGCCATTCAACAGCGACCACTCTCCCTGGCATCACAAGCAAACAGTCTGTGACTGTTGACAGCCAGGAAAACAGCTGAGAAAACATAGCTTAGAAACACCACAAATTTGACCATCCTTTAAAAACAAACTCTTCAAAATAGCACATATTTTGTAAAAACTGAACTGCTCTATGAAGAGGAAGGCGGATGTGTTTGTTGGAGGAAATTAATCAAAACAATTCAAGGAGTTCAAATATCTTGACATAATTAATTCCATGGACTGGTTGCATTTGTTGTTCCAGATAAATCAGCTTGTCAGCTGTTTATCATCTATATTCTTAGCACCAGGCGGGAAATGGGAGGCTGCTCTTCCTTCTTCCATTTTAATCTGGAAAACTGCAATCAAGAATGAGGAACTGAGGTATCAGTCCACTATTCTTATATTAATGTGCCAGTGTACTAGTAGTCACGGGAAGAGAGCACAGTCATCTCCAGGACAAACATTTTTTGTTGTAGCTAAAAAGTTTGTTTCTCAAATGAGATAAATATATATAGACTGTTATATAGTCTATACAGGGAGAGCATATATACTCTGTCTAGAATATATACCAAGTATATAGTCTCTATATACCACATATATATGCTGTATATCTCTATTTATAAATTATGTATATACACTGAGAGAGAGAGAGTCTCTATCTCCCCACCCTTCTACTCTCTATGTATTGTTTTATAGCAGCTTTTTCCATGTAGACCTATATAGTTTGCAACTAAAAGGTCAAAGTGAAAATAGCTAAAAGATAGCTTGTGTCAAAGAGGACATGCACCTGAGTAGCCCAAGGTAAGGGTCAAAGGTAGGGTAAGACTTGCTATAGGTTTCCCATATGGTCAGTAGAAAGAGATAAGGCAGATAAGTGGGAGCGGTCTAGAGTAAACTGGAATTGCTGTCTGAAGATGTGTATCTCCTCACAATTGAATAGGGAACTCAAAAATGGGGATGCTTACATTACAGGCAATTTAATATCATGCTGAAAATAATGTGAGACAAAGATCTTTACAATCTGTCTTTATCTGAAATGGAAAACATGTCTAGGACAGAAAGTCTTTCCTTACAGTAGTGGTAGGTTTTTTAAGGAGGACTGGTTAGGAAACATTAAGATGATCCCACCACATGCCACTCTGGAATGCCCATGCAGAATATCACTAGTATCATTGTAAGTTCATGCTAAATTAATCTTGAACAGGTTCAGTGATTGCAGTAATTAACTTACTAGCAGAATCACACTTGTAACCTATAGTATTGAAATGAGATGCTTGATGCCCTGTTTTTTTGACATACCCAGTAGATTAATCAAAGCAAAGAAAATTTATCATAGTATAGAACATAAGCTAGACAAATAAAAGATTAAAAAACTTCACACACTGTTCTGTGGCTACATTTCTAGTTTATGCAGGTCAATCATTTAAAAAATCCCTGATAAGACACTGACTGAACCTCAATGATTTGTGTCTACAGCTCCCATCTCTTTATCAATGGATTCTTCACCATCTTATGATGCATGCTACTCTAAGGACTTCCCTGAGCTCTCAAAGCTGTTTTCCTATGAAGAAATCTGAAAATGAGATTCTTAATTTATTTAGACAATATGTTGATTGCTTTCTCAATGTTTTTGAGAGATTAATCTTTTTTCCTTGCTCTGTGTTTAGCATCTGTTATCACCTGAAGCACAAACCTGAAGGAAATAGATTTTCTAAGCCCAAACTTATGCCTCCAAAGGATAAATTTAGCTGGAGCATAGTGAAATAAAATTTGTCAAAGAAGAACAATGTTGTAATGCCAGATTTTGCTTAACATGTCTCAAAAGATCTTAAATAAAAACAAATACATGTATTACATACTGTATTATCTCTAGTGGCAGCAGGGCCAAACTTTTGTTTTGCATTGGTGTTCAGAGGATGTTTGTAAGATTTCCTTTTACTTTTTGGGAAACCCATAATCAACATTAATTGATAAACTAGTCGTTATAACAGACAGACAGTGCTATCTGGTGGAAATTAATTATGTTAGAAGTCTTCCATTTTTCCTACTTATCTTTTGCCTGGTCTGGCCATAATGTAGACAGATGCCCCAAGTCAGTTTACAGTGAAATTGTAAATGATGCAAATCACAGCTGCATTTGGGCTATGGAACTTTGAAAAAAAGAAAATAGTGTTTCATGCATACTCACTGTGCAATTTTCAAGGAAAAATTGCTTTCACGTGCTCTTATCTTATATGTTCACAAACTGGGGGAAAAAAAATCTCAGAGGATTGTAGACCATACTCTGTAAAAAAATGACTGGAGACATTTGAAACAACTTTTTTTTTGGCACCTATCTCTCTTAATCCATGCAAATGCAAACATTTTGAGGAATATTTTTAAGTCTGAGTGTGGGTTTTGTTTTCTTTAGTTGTAGGGGTCAGTTTTTTTAAAGCAGCAGCAGTACATGTGCCAGTTTGGCTGGAGGGGAAGGAGGTAATTTTTTCTCAGTCTAATTTTGAATTCAGTATTAATAATAGTATTTTGAGTCAGGTTAATTCTACAGCCACTTTATAATTTTGATGATGAAAAATACCATAATCAGCCAAAAAGCCATGTTTAAGATTAAAGCTCAATAACCTAGAGAGGTTATAATTTAGGATACATACTCTAGCTTAAGATACATACTATGCTTTGCTGAATGAGACTTTCTTACCTAACTGCAGTTCTCCTAAAGTCAAGCATTTATCTATGTATTTTTATAAGCATCCTCTGTAGGCAATGGAAATATGCACTCATCAGGCAATCTGTCCTAGCATAAGAGTTGGACAGGTAGGATTCTAGAGAAAACATCTTTTCCTTTCACTGTCTCTTCTGTAGCCCACAAGTTGAGCTGAATGGTTTAGACTAGATTCCTGCCTTTTAGTCAGCTAAAGTTATGAGGGTAAACTGTATCCAGAATACCTACGAAAATGCTAAGGAAAAACTGAAGTGCAGGGTTTTGGAGCTATGTGTTAGGTATGTGGGTTCTGAAAACTCCAGCAGTGGTCTCAGAGAACAGATTTACATTCTGTTACTTTCTGCTTTAAAATAAAAGTGAATTACCTCAAATCAAGCCACATACGACAAGCTGAAAGAGGCAAACTATTTTAAAGCACTGAACCTCCATGTAAGAGCAGACACGACACTTCTCTGCTTTTGTACATGCATAATTGCAGCAGAGGAACAGCTGGAACACAGACCCCTGACCCTCCTCAAGTTCTTTGGAGACCCTCTTGGCAACTCCCTAGCAATGGCTTCAAAGTAATGAAAACATACAAAATACATTGTCATCAGTGTCTGGAATATAAATAAAAATATTGTTCCATATCCATACCAAAGAACTTTTATACAAACAAATATTATAAATGGATGAATTATCCAGCACTATAGCTTAACGATTTAAGAATGCAGATCTTTCAGAAAAATCCTGTGATGAGTAAAACCTGCTTTTGTTCCTATGGTAAAAACTGAAAACTCTCAACCACCTCAGAATATAGCAAGCCCTCTATTACTGTTATCCCACAGCATTGGCAGTAGGTTTCTGTATGCAAGTATCACAGCCTCACAGCATTGCCAAAGCAAGCAGAAAAATAAGCTTCCTTCCCACAGGCTCAACACTTGGCAGAACAATACGGTGTTCTCAATCTTTTTAGTCCAGTGGTCAACTGGAGAGGCAATTACAGCAATTTTTGCTGCATGTCATTTCTATATTTTGTCCATGCTGCCATCTTCTCTACCTCAAGCTTTTACCACTACTCTCCGTAAGGTTCTCACACACACAAAAAGCTCCTTTTCATTGCCATTCTCCCCTACTCCGTTCTCAATCTTCTAAAGTAAGACTAGTTTGAAAATAGTAACATTTTTGAAAGAGAAAGACAATACACTTTTGACACCTACCAAATGATAACACTATCTCTCATCTTACTGAGTCCTACACTAGATGGAGACAGTAATTCTAGCTGAAAGGCATTCACTAAAATGCAGCACTGGTTACAAGAATCAATTTTTTAACAAAGTGCTAGCTTTCTGCAGGTGATTCTTTTTTTTCTTTTTTTTCCTTCTAAAAACAGACACTTGGAAATGGATTTTTAGTTTTTTTCCCCCTGAAGCTGTTTTCACTATGGTTCTGACCCTGATGTTCTCACTAAATGAAATTTTCTCTGGAGAAATTAGATAAAAATAAATAAGAATGTTAAATTCTCCCCTGGTGTACCAGTGATGGTAACAGTAAGGAGTCATTTCCAAGCAGTTCCTAATGCAGTACTAGAAACTAGCTTCAGAATAAGAGGATCACCTCTGCCCCTGTCTCCCAGCTGACAAGAAAATGATCTACAGTTGAAGAAACTTGCAATTCATTGAAGAAAAAATGTTTAATAGCCGCATGAAACCTTTTCTCTGACCAAAGGGATTTTCAAATGGTAACTCCCAATGTGCCATAAGGGATGGCACCAACAGAGATTGCACTCTGACGCTGTGCAGCCTCATTCCCCCCACCATTCTGTTTTTTTTAGGTACCCTTGTACAATCCAGTTTTGGGAGAAAGAATAAAGATAACCCAAACCATCTACATAAATAGCTCTAAAAAAGTAGTCAAAGGATATGCACTGAAATTAGTTGCTCCATATACCACTAAGACAGCTGCTAAGATTACATATGAATCTTTCAGCAGACCGATGGCTTCTAATGTTCCTAAAAGACCTGGCAAGTTAGAGAAGAGTAAAAAAGTTGACTTTATTGATTTGTTACCAAAATATTGTAACAATTTATCTCTCTTGAGATAGAATTGATTAACAAAATGCTGCAAATGTTCATATCTTATATGCAACCAGCTGCAGACTTTAAAAGATTTCCTTACGTTCTCTGACAGTAGGAAAACAGGCCAAGTCAGATTTATATTTATATCAATGTATCAAATTCTCTTAGTCATGGACCATGGGCTTGCAGACACATGACCCAAAAATTTTACTAGCTGTAGCCAAACAAGTAATTACTCAGCATTTAGGAACCCTTAGCGCTCTTCACTGTGATTATGATTTTCTCTGCGGCCATAAGCAGATGCTTGAAAAAGGATTAGTTCCAGGCAGATGCATGTGATGCTTCTACAAGTATTGTCCCACTTCCAGCCATGTGGGGACTTTTTAGACACACAGCTTCTACTTTGGCAATGTCTGCTTGCTAACAGCATCCTTACACTTGTTTTCAGCATGACTCCTATATTGGGACACAACTCCTTATGAGCTTTGAGAGACTGCAGTCAGTGAACAGCTGACTGTTCACTGCACAAATCAAATAAGGATAGCTTGGAAGTTGCTGTATGTCTCTCATCAAGTTGCAATGGCCCAATTTACATTTAAGGCTGGAAGGCTTTCTGTCTCTTCTAAAGCATAAGCAGTGGAGGACAATCCTGACAACAGATAAATGCATAACACAGTAGCCAAAGTTTCTTGCTTAGTTCTCACCTGCCGTTAATGCCTATGAACATCCAAAAAAAGTACTATTCTTCTGCATCATCTTACTATTGTAACAGACTAAACATACCCAGCTAGTGCTGCTAGAGCTTCATATTTTAGTATATTTATATTTTAGTATACTGAAACATCAGACAAACTGGGGAACAGAAATTCCCATTCCATTGATTGAGGGGGGTATCTGTCACTACTCCAAAGGGAAATGAAGTATCTGGCTAGTAAAAGAACCACTCTCTTCCACATAGATAATAATTCTTTTTCTCTAATAAATGAAAATAATGATGGTTCACCAGCAAATAATAAAACAAAGGTGAAAAAAGAATTTTTTTAGTTTTTTTTTTTTTGTAAAATAGGCAATTAAATACCCAGAGAGGAAAATGGCACATGTTTCACAGAAGAAAAGTCATCATGATCTGCAGTGTAACGTTCATTTGGCTGACTGGATGAGTGGGCACATGTGTCAAATGCACAGATTTTGTAAATATTTGTGTTTTGTCATTTTTCTTGGAAAGGCTGACTCACTGCAGAGCATTACTGCTCTGTACCAGTGCAGACGCTACACAATAGTGCATCATTCCTTTTTTAATATTTTCTAAATGGGAAAACTAAAATCTCCAAAATTCATCTACTCTAATTCTTTGCACTCTGGTTGTTGTTGTTCCCCCACTGCACATAGCCATATTTCTCACCGTATCTCTTAGTGAAGAAATATTCCTTCAGTATTTCTTGAACATTTACCCTATATGGCATTTTCATAAAGAAGCTAATGAAACATCATATGTTAATCTCTTATACAGTAGGTACAAAACTGGTTAGAAAACAAAGCCAAAGGCTATTTTTTAGTCATTACCATTTTTATGGAAGAATGCATGAATGTATGAAAGATGACAGTGGTCTACTGTAGGCCTTATATGATTTAATATTCTCATCAGTGATGCACGAGGGAGAATGCATATCATATTTGCAAGTGTTATCAAACAGCTGTAGCACTGCAGCACAATGCAGAATGGTCTACCCAGATGGGCGTAAATGTCAGTCAAAAAAAAAAAAAAAGGCAAAATTCAGTGGGGAATGTGAGACTTCACTCCAAAGACTGACTAAACCACTTCAGAGATACAAAAAGAAGCCATTATCAGTTCTGAATATCATCACACACTGAACAAGCCCTAACAGCACCATGTTTCTACAAAGTCATATTTCGCATGAGGGTGTGTATAACTGGCATGATAGTGATTGTTAAGCATGAGGAATATCTTTTCTGGTGCTGTATAGCAAAGCACTAAAGCAGCTTGCTTGCAGAGGTTTTGGGTCTTCTTCATCGGAGATGTTTAAGAAAAGGCTGGAGAAACATCTTCCAGCAGATGGACTAAATAACCTCCTGTGGCCCCTTGCAGATCCAAACCACAAGCACAGACTTCAAGCTTGTACAACTTACTACCACTCTTTCTTCCAAAATAGCTTGTTAGAATCATAGAATCAACTAGGTTGAAAAGGACCTTTAACATCATCAAGTCCAACCACTACCCCAGGACTGCCAAGACAAAACCTTGTTACTGAGGGTCTCATCTACACAGGTTTTGAACACTTCGAGGGACAGTGATTGAACCACTGTCCTGGGCAGCCTGTTCCAATGCCTGATCACCCTCTGCAAAGAAATTTGTCTCCCCAGTGAGGGGTACTGCAGGAACACTTCTCAGTCTTGAGTTTATTCCAGTGGCTATTACCTTATACAATACTAAGAGTCATTGAAGTCTGAAACATGTAAGAAATTACAAAAATCTGACATATTTTATTACAAAACCTTGATTCACATTGCTTAGAACTTTGTCATCTTCATTTTGCATCTAATTTGATTTCTTCTGGAATGGTGGACAGAGATATATCCAAGCAAAGTAGCACATGGCATATTGCTCATATCCAAATAACTTCCTGTAACTATTTCAGTGTTTCACCATCTCTGTAGCCTGAAATACAGAAATGAGAGTCTAATACTGTAGTGTTCCTTTTAAAAGATATTTAAAATTGACAATAAATAAATACATACCAGTGAAACCTGTTTCTGCATGATAAAAGGAAACTTTTACTGCATAACAACTCCCAAGAGTGTTTATGCAGAAGGCTTTCTTTGTTTCCGTATCTCCTCTGAAGGGCTTGCAGAGCACACAGATGCGTGGACAGAAGCAGGAGATGTACAGTGAAAGTTTTGTGTGGCAGATGTATTCTCCTGGAGGAACTGCTGGCTGGTTGGCCAAACCCAGAAATTATTATTTCTGAAGGGTTCTCAACTTCTCTCAAAGCTAATCAAGAACGTATGGACCCTGATAAGGGCTAGTAAAAGTAAATGAGGGGACAGAATAGAGAAGGAAAGACACCCCTAATAATTGGCGTGGGTAAGGCTAGTACTGTCATTTTGAGGTTTGCTGCCTAGGTGAAGAAACTGTAAAATGTTATTCTAATTAAAAAAAAAAAAAAAAAAAAAAGAAATCCAAAGACAAAGACAAAACCAAACCAAACCAATCAAACAAAAAACAGCCCAACCAACCAACCAACCAACCAACCAACCAACCAAACCAAACCAACAAAAAAACCAACAAAAAACCAAAACAAGCAAACAAAAAAAATCTTAGCTGGCTCAGTCTGGGCAACCGAATTAGTAAACAATTTAGGTTTTAATTTTTCAGTCTCTGCTCACTACCTTTGTAACGGGCAACATACTCCCAACAGGAATACTCTGAAGCTGAAATTCATCTGTGCCTCTGAAACACTCAGATTGGTGACAACAAGAGGAAAGCTCATGAGGAAACAAATCTTTTTGTCTTCAGAGTAGGGTTGGAACAGCATATAATAAAGGAAGTACAGAGCTAACTGTTAAACAATAAGGAAAACCAGTGTCTGAAACCATGTGGCCAATGCTTCTTGGGAAGGCGGCTGCTATACGAATGACAGCATGTAGCCAGGTAATTAAAGCAGGCACACCACACATACATACACAGAGGCCTGAAACAAGTTCCACATGTAAACTTAGCCCTGATGTTTCTATTGTTCAGGTTAACTTTGCAACCTAATATTCTTTTCACATAGCATTACAGAGGTGGATTTACTGGCTGCAAAGGAAGAGGTATCCAGCTTCCACTAGGATACATAGGTAGCTACCTCTCCCTTAGTTTGTGACTTTGTAGCATGAGGTAGAGTTGACAGCTATTAACGTATTTGCTGAATGACACGTATATTAACACCCACAGGGTGACAGGAATGAGTCTTGGCTTAAAAGTGAGGTTTTGGGTTTTTGCAGTAATACATCACGCTCTCATATGTGATTGGCTTTTTGCAGTCATCCTAAGTTTTCCTGCAGCATTAATGCTTTTCCAATTGATTGGATTTCTCCATTTTGGATTACTTTTTTTCCACTCAGATTTACTAATACACATTTTTCTTCAAACTGAAATCTCAATTAGTTAAAAATTCAGGTTCTGTAGTTACCTTTGCATTACCTTGTCTCCTCTGCCATAATAATATCTGTCAATAGATTTCTGTGGCCACAGATCTCAGCAGCACTGGAAAACTAATTAAAAAAAGAACCCAGCCTATAAATACAACGTTGCTTTGAACCAGAGAAGCTAAACTACTTAGATACTTTCCCTAATGACTGACAAAAAAAAAACAACCACAGCTGACATCTTGTTTGCTCTTCATTTTATTCTGCTTCTGTAGCATACTCAACTGGTGTGATAGATGACTACTTCAAGGTATTTCAGGGAGCTGATTTATAGTCTAGCCACAGGAGCATTAAAGGCATGGGCGTGAATCTTGTTGAAGTCAGTAAACTAGTCAGTCTTGTAGCAAACTATTAAACATCTAAGTACTGTGCTAGATTACCACACTTGCCAGAAATCTAAAAAAATTAATACATATCATATGATCTTTTTAATCACAGCAAATAAAATTATTGTGAAATATCATAACATATAATGTCAAAAGACACAGAACTATTACTGATGTGATTGAATCATATTTTCTAGATACAGTGTGCACATACCTATTATTTGAAAAGCTGCCAGGAACAGCATAGGAGAACAGGGATAGCACATGAAATGGGAAAGGCAATAAGGATGCAATAATAGTGCCATCCACAAAAATGTAGATACCAGAGAACTGCACTTACGGATAAAAAATGTTTGCATATTTTGAACAGATATTTTTAAATTTTTTTTTTTTACTCTGTATTTTTAGATCTTAAAAAGACCTCTGAATGTTATTTAGGGATCTACTGAACAGCAATGGGATCAGTTTAGGAATAGTGTAAAAATGTGAATAGGGTACATTTCATGTCACAGTCACTGCAAACAACCTAGGAGCCACTACCACTCTTGTACTGGAAAGGAAAACATGGATATGCTGGAGAATCTCCCATTCCGATGAAACCCCAAAATGTATTCCAACCTGGTAAATGACAACGAAGTTACTACATCTTCTAAGTAACATTGATACTGTAGCTATGTTGGTCTCAAAATACATCTTTTACTAGAGTAGCAGTAAATTTTTCCTGACCTGAGGAAAACAGGAAAGCTTGGTTGTTCATTTTTCATCTACTTCTAAGAAGAAGATATTGTCTAAGAAGGTAAGAGAAGAAGATATTGTCTAAGATATGTCTAAGAAGAGATATTGTCACTTTTCTGGGAACTTCTATTCACAAATCTCCTCTATCTGATAACTGCTTTTTCATTTGTGATTGGAAACCTGGAGTTCCTGAGTGTCAGTGAAAACTTAGCTCTCCTGAACAGGAGATTTACTCAGAACACTTGTAAATAAAATGTCCTCATAAAATGTCATCAGATGTAACCAGGGATCAGCACTCCAATTCTCCAAACACAGAGCTCTCCACAATTTCTGACATCTCAAACTTGAGCAGTACAGATAAATTCTGCATGGCACCTACACGTTTCCAAGATAACATGTATTTCTGTTTACATATTTATAACTTTCTCATGATGTGATTGGGAAGACACTTAAATAAGACTATTCTTTCCATTTAGTCTTTACTCTGCACTCTGCAATCACTAGAGAGTTGCCACCCTTGCCCCAGATAGGTCACAGCCTGTAGAAGCAGGCTTAGTCTTCCTGCCTGAAGAGCACTGTCTCCATTGGAAACGGTTTAGAAATTAACTTCAACCCAACAAACATTAACAAAGTCCTCACAAAGCAAGAACACGCTGAGTATTCCTTAACTTTAAACCTTAACTTTATCAATAGGGAAAACAAGAAACTTTTGGAAACTTGTTTCAATGTTGCAGAAACAGCAGTAGCAGCTCAAACCAGGTGTTAAGTACCCTAGTTAATGCTTACTATAGGGACACCTGACATCTGACCTCTTTTCTAAGGCATTAGAGCTTAACATTTTGGAAGAATTGGTATCGTTTATGAGCTAGTTTACAAATGCAGGAAGGGAAGAAAATCAATCCGGAAACAGTAACGTAGGGAATGAGTCTGCAAATGCTTTATTTGCACATGTTACTTTAGTGGTTGTGAATATGACTGCACCCGACCAGACTGCCCTGCAAGAGTAGGGCTTAATACTTCTAACGCCCATCCCTAGGGAGTATTTCACTTCAAACATTGCAGTGAGCAGCGTTTCCTCCCAGAAAACCCGTTCTTAATTTAATAACTGACATGAACAGAGGTAAAACTCCTCCACGTTCCTCCAAGGCGTGGTAGGCAGCGGTGGTGGGAGAGCTAGCCCCACCGTACTGGCTGTACTGACCACCTATGACCCTAATACCCAACACAGCCCTGCCGCCGCCGCTCCCCGGCCCCAGTCACGTGTACGGAGGGGCGGTCCGGCCGTCACGTGAGAGCAGGGGCCGCGGACTGGAGAGTAAGATGGCGGCTGAGAGGGAGCCCCCGCCGCTGGGGGAGGTGCGGGCCGCCGACCCGGAGGAGCTGGAAGACGGCGAGGATCTCTTCACCAGCACCGTGTCCACCCTGGAGGTGAGAGTCCGCCCGACACCGCGGGCACTCAGCTCTGCGCTCGGGCCCTCCCCTCCTCTGCTCCCCGCCAGGCCTCCGGTGCCGAGCTCCTGACCACCTGGTCTCGGGCCCTTATCGGCCGGGCCCCCTTTTGCGGCCCCTCCGCCTGCCGCTGTTGCGGGAGCGGCGGTTCCTCGGCGTTTCCCTCACGGCGGGCGAGGGGCCTCGGCCTTGCGGTGGCTCGGTGATTCCCTCCCGACTTCGCCTGCCAAAGAAACTGAAACCTCGTTCTCCGACTACTGCGGTGACAGGTCGCCGCTTTCCCTTGTATCTCCCCCTTCTTGTCTTGCCGAAGTGGGGTGGGTAGCACAAGATAGATAAATAAATATTTCCACCTTAACTCTTCCCAGGACGCCAGTTTCGCTGGGCCGTGTTTCCCGCACCCCTGTGTTGTCGTTCTCCATACCTCCCTTTTACGTGGATTAATAACACCCAGTTTTTTTTCTTTCGCTTCTTCCCAAAGCTTCACCTCCTTCCAGTTCGCAGAGACTGGTAGAAACTTATTCCTATCTAAGCCTGATGCCGCTGGTAGTGCCCGGCCCTGGGGTCAGTGCGCACCCTCCGGGGACCCTGGGGGCGGGAGCTGCCGCTGCGGGTACTGAAGGCAGGAAGCAGCACGACAGGCGGTGTGAAACCTGCGGTTGTTCAGAGAAGTCAGGGTTTGGAAGACTTGAAAGTTTGTGGTGAATACATCTCTAAACCGCACTCACTTTCCATGTCAGGTCTTCAGAACAGAAACCCCAGGAAAAAAAAATAAATGTGTAAATATGTCCAACTTCTGGAAAGTGCTTATGTGTTCATTCATGATAGTGGGAGCTTTTCCTGCTGAGTTGTGGTGGTCATGTTTCATCTGTGTGTTTTGCTAGTATCTTCTGGAAGAACTTGGTCCTTTGCGTATGTAGTTGGCCATTTAAAAAGAAAATTATTCCTGTGATTCTTTTCCTGAAGAGTTTCCTGTCCCTGACCTTAACAGTAATAGGATCAATGTGTGTTTCTTTATTTTACTCTGGCTATTGCCTGTCCTTAACAAAAAAGGTCAGTATACAAAGCACCTCATGAACTTGCCTTCCCTCAAGTCTATTTATTTATTTATTTTTACAGATGCATAGTATGTTTATTAATAGAAAAAGATCTGTGGGAAAATGCTGTGAAGGAATAGCAAATGATGTGAACTACAGTTGGAAAGAATTGTATCAACAGGCTTCTCTTCATCTCTCTGTGATACAGTGTATATTACTGGAGTCTTATTCTCTGTGCTAAGAAGGACTGCAGTGTAATGTAAATAATGTCTTTACTGATATGGTCAAGAATTAAAGCTGCAAGATATAAAGTAGATTTAGTGTCCAAATCACAGTTACAATGAGAAGTCCTCATATTAATGATTAAAAAGAATTACTGAAAATTCCTCTAATTGCAAAAACTGTCCAAGGAATGCACTTTGTACTGGGTAGTTTGGCTGATGTTTTTATTGTGCTGCTTTGTTTTTCTACACAGTCTGTTTAGAAGAAAGTAGCTAAGTAGAAAGAGGAAGCCTCTTCACTTAAAGAGAAGCTTTGAAAAGCTTTGTCAGTAAAGCCTTTTCTGAGGTCTAATCAGCTACGTTTGGGGAAGAGCCATAATCCTGTGATTTTCCTGCAAAGTTGTGAGGACGAGATCATGAAAATTGAACTACTCACCAGCTTGAATGCATATAATTATTATCTTATGCGTTGGGCCTAATTAAACTTCTGTCTTGAGTGTTGTTTTATTCCTATAAATATTCATGAAATTGCTGTTTCTAACTGAAAATGGAAGTTCTGTAGAAACAACAGAATGGCATCATGCTTTAAGTAGTTGATCACTAGTAGTTTGCTGATACCAGAGCATGGCAAGGGACAATGAGGTCCAAAGCCAGTGTTCATGACGACTGCGGTACTTCGAAAGGGTTCACAACTGGTTTATGTTGGAGCTGCCCATTTGATTTTTGCATGATTAATTTCATTGCTTTCATTCTCTTTGCAGCTCACAAAAGGTGTGCTGCTTCTTTCTGATATGGTTTCATTGTGCAGTGGAGAAGCAGTAATAGCTTCCATTGTTGTCAGTGTTAGAAAGCACGTGCTAATTCATCTTAACTTTCTTTTGACAAAATATAAATCTGATTCTCTTATAAATGACAAACATGTAATAAACATGTAATATTTAAATATGGGAAGGCTTGCTGACTTTAGTAGCTTATCTGTATCAGCAGACGGAGAATATTGTATATTTCAAATTGAATTCTCTGTTGTGAAGAAAAAGAAGCTGGAGTTTTAACTTTCTTGTGCACATATACTAGAAGTTATGTCTTGAATTAAATCCTCTTAATTGTGAAATGTAAAACATTCAAAGGTCACTCTGAGCTGTAGTACCTGGCATTTCTGGGGTGCAGTGGGAACACATTCTAGGACTTGAAGACTTGCTGGCTGACAGAGGATGAAAATGCTTCCTTTTCTGTGAACACAGTGCATCTATGGACTTTGAGCACCTGGCTGAGCAGCTTGTCCGGGATGGTGGGGTGTTCTTTTCCTCATTGGATATCCACAGTGATCCAGTGTATTAGAATAATTACTAAGTTCTCATTGTGCCAACCATAAGTAATGTCTAGAGGACTGCCTCCATTAAATCCATGATCACCATCTGGTCTCCCTTTAGCGCCAGAGGTGCTTTCATCAATGGTAACAGCCAGACTGCATTTACAATGATATGCAATGGTGGATGCCGTTTGAAGATTATTGCTGTTCGTTATATGTATGTGCTGGTAGTCACCTGCAGTGTTCTCCCAGCTCACAGGTTTTGTAGCTCAACGACTTCCTGAGCCCTAGGTAACATTACAGTATTAATAATTTTCCATGGACTTACCTACTTGCTAAATTTTCAAGTGCATGGGTTTTTTTTGTTTTGTTTAGAACAAACCAAAACAAAAATCCATGTCAATGATATGCACGACAGGAAGTCCTGTAAGTTAACTGTGCATTGTGAGAAGAGCAATCCTGTTACAAGTTTGTAATCCACAAATTATTAATTTGTTTTCTTTGTCCTGTGCCACTATTAGGAAAGCCTACGAACAGCTGTATGAAAGTCACTTTGGCGACATATATTAAAAAAGTGTTTGTTAAGGTTTTCTGAAAAATTAGATGATTTGTTCTAGTCTCATTTCATCATTTCCTTCCCCTTCTTCCTCTTTGCCCTGGTTTGTTTCCTTGCCACCTTCCTTGTTTATCTGTTCCTTCTTCATTTCCCCTAAACTTCTCACTCACTCTGCCTATCACTGTCTTTTGTAAAGCAGGTGCCATGTGAATATGTAGCTAAGCTGCCACATACACATTTCAACTGGTATTTATGTTCCTGTTTCTGTTTGGGTGGGGGAGGGGTGTTTGGGTATTATTATTTGTTTCATTTTGTTTTGTTGGTTTGTTTGGTTTTGGCTTGTTGGTTTTTGTTATTTTGGTTTTTTTTTGTTTGTTTTTGTAAAGAAAATATGTTAAGGCCCTTGAAAGTGATCAGGAAGCAGCAGATGTAGTAGTCTGTCAAAGACTGTCATTTAGGACAGGGTGTGTATATAATCTCATTGCTAATTTATGAGTTTACGTCAAAGATCTGCAGTATGTATTTGGCTTTTGTACAGAAGGCAAAACATTAGATAGGTACAGTAGTCCAGATGTCTTTAACGATACTTATTGAATTTAGCAGGGACAATTATAGAAGAAGCAGTAAAAACCACACTGGAATTTCTGACAGGAAAATGTTAAGTCCTTTGACACTGTACTGTACCTTTGGAGAAATCTAAGTCTGTATCCAAGATTAATTGATGTAATTCTACTGGAAATGTATGTCTTGTTCCTTGGTGTTAAATCCAGGCTGTAATAGAAGCATGTAGGCATTTGTTCTAGCATAGTTGCTTGTGTCCTTTTACTTTCTCCTGAAAGTGTTACTTTCCTACCCTTGAATCTGTTCTCTTGGCCCATGCTGTGATTTGTGAGCTTCTGTAACACTATTTCAGACAGTAAGTTGGGTTAACTTTAGCATCTAGAATAGTATGATGCTCAGCTTTTGTTAACCTACTGTGTTGTGACTGCAGGGGGGCTTGGAGGAGCTCAGACAAGTAATTGAACTGGTTTGGGGGGGACCTTGCTAATTCATCGAAGGGGGGATGTCCAAACATGTAGGGCTATAATTTTAGCCGACAGAAAATGTGAGAATTCATTCTTGTTACTTCATAAGTCAAAGCTATAAAATACTTGGTTATTGCCACTGACTGTAGTGCACAAGAAAAGAGGATAAACCAGCTTGTTACTGCTATTTCAAATTGAAATGGTCCCATAGGCCTCTCACCAGTCACTTGTTTTATAGTAACATTATTCTGAAGATATAATTATCCTGACTGTCCAGCATACCAGAATGTACTTGTCATTTGGTATCTTGATTATTGGATGGTTGACCTGACTTTCTTTCAGCTATACAGTCACTGTACCTTTCAAGAAATGGACATGTTTTGACATTTTGTGGGTTGTTTTTATAAACAGCTGTGCTACTTGTGTGTGTCTGGGCCATGAGGTTTTTTTTTTTGTCATCTCATCTCCCTGATACTCAGACTTTCATTGTGCTACTAACTCTCCTGACAGCCACTTTAATACCACTTTAGCTGTATTTCATGAAATAAAAGAGCAAAAGTGGGGTAAGGTCGAACTGTACTACATACAGTTCCCAAGTGTTTCTGCTTTGACTTTCTTTGCAGGCTAGAGCAGAATCCAACAAGCAGTTTGAGGGACTGTGTCTTTCATTGCTCATCACTGCAGTTTATTTACTGGTTGCCCCACACTGTATGTGGGCTTTTCAGAAAGTAGCAACTTTTGGCAAAGGGAAGGGGATATAACCTCTTCTGTATTGCTACCATAAGGTGGTTTAGAGGAATGTAAATTTTTTTTGGCATTGTGGTGTTTGCTTTCATCTTCCTTCTATTTTCAGCAAAAAAAAACCCCTTGAGTTAACACCTCTAGGTTGCGAGAGCCTTGATTTCATATGTCCTCTGAAAAACTATTTTGTACTGCATCTGAATTTGTCTGGCAGGGTTTTTACTGTTTCTTGCTTACTTCTTTGGTAATAGAACTTCAGGTGAATGAGGTCTGGACGTATGTGGGGGACAATGTTCCTCTGTGCTGCTTGAAGTAAACCAGCAGTGCAATACTCCATGTCGGGATGTACACTTTTCTTAGAGAGCTAGCTATGAGGAATGCCTCTCCTTTAAAACTGTTTTCTCTGCTATGTTTATGAAAGTACAATCTGGACAGACTTTTTCAGTGGCTTTTCAGTATCTTTCAGGCTTTTAAAAATCTTTTGTAGTCTGTGGCATTTGTTGAAGTATAGCCTGAAGTGTTTACTATCCGTTTTAAATCCTGATTCTGAACTTAAATTATGACAACTTAATGCAAAATCTAGAAAGCAAGCAGTGGCACAATTTACACTTGCTCCTTTGAAGTGCATTGTCCTGGGTTCAGCTGAACACAGGACATGTATGCATTCATGAGTAAATATGCTGTGGTTGAAGACTCCTTGGCTAGCCATCTTGGGTGAAGTTGCAGAAGTTGGTTTTGCAAGTTTTCTAATACTATGGCAGTAAACATAGTTGATAGCTATTTGACAAGGTTTTTGTAACTGAAGCACTGATCTTCAGTTTGGTGTGTGAATAAGCTATACTTTTGGTAGCCCAGCTTCAGTATTGCTTTAATTTTCCTGAGTTTCTTCAAGTATTTCTGTTTTTCACAGAGTAAGTTCTAGTCTTCAGTGAATTAAAAGAACTGTATGGCTTCCTTGTACAGTACAATGTGACCCGCTGTGGCAGTAATCCCCAAATTCAACCTGTTGCAAAGCTTCAAAATTTCTTACGGCCACAAGCAGGTTTGAATTGTTTGGATGGCATTAATGCATTCTTTTTACCTCTGAGAAACTGGTATAAAGCACTTGGAGACTTTTTTTTATTATTGTTCTTTTTCTCTGTACAAATCCAGATTTAAATCCAGGCCTTTCCAAAAGGAACTTAATCAAATTATGTTGAGCAATACTAATAAACTTATTGTAGATATTTCTGTAGCAGCTTTTGTTTCATGTTAATTAAACCTGAGGAAGTGGGTGACTTTTTTTCTCTCTGATAAATAAAGAGCTGTTGACTAGCTCATCTTTTGTTCATTGTTACCATGCTAGGAGTAGGAAATGGAAATAGCTGCCAGGGTTTCCTTTTGGTACATCTTGCCTTGTTTCTTTGCAATGGAAGAATGCTTGTTGCAGTAATTCTTACATACTGACACATGGCAACTGCTCTCTGTTTACTATTTCAATTTTTCATTTCCATTTCCATTTCATTTCTTTTTTTTTTTTTTAGTCAAGTCCTTTATCACCAGAGCCAGCAAATCTTCCTGCAGAAGACCTCAGCACAAACTCCAATGGTCCAAAGCCGGCAGAAATGATGCTAGATGATGGCAGAGAAGACCTCTTTGCTGGTAATTCCTTTTTTCTGATGTGTCTGTATAAATCTTTTGCTCTTGGACTGAAAGAAACGTAATTTCCTGGGAAGGAGGGTGTCCTGGTTTCAGCTCTAACAGTTATTTTTCTCCTTCCTAGCAGCTGGTGCAGGGTTGTGTTTTGGGTTTAGTCTGAGAACAGTGCTGATAACACTGTGATGTTTTAGTTGTTGCTAAGTAATGCTTACCTCGATCAAGGACTTTTCAGCCTCATGCTCTGCCATGAGGAGGGGCACAAGAACCCAGGAGGGAGCAGAGACAGGACATCTGACCCAAACTAGCCAAAGGGGTATCCCATACCACAGCACATCATGCCCAGTATATAAACTGGGGGGAGTTACCCAGCTCAGGTCAGGCTGGGTGTCAGCTAGCAGGTGGTGAGCAATTGTACTGTGCATCACTGCTGTTTCTTGTTTTTTTTTCCCATTCCCTTTTTAGTTTTATATTCTCTCCCCTTGTTATTTCCCTTATCAGTAGTAGTAGTAGTTTTTTATTATACTTTAATTACTGGACTATTCTTACCTCAATCCATGGAGTTTACATTCTTTAGATTCTTGTCCCTATCCCACTGGGAGCAGGGGGGAAAGAAGTGGGGGGAGTGAGCAAGCAGCTGAGTGGTGCTGAGATTGGGCTTAAACCACAGCAGAGGGTTAAAACCTTTTAACGGTTTGAGACAGTGATGTACAGGGTTTTTTTTTTTTGGTACTCAGTAATGTTAGTTAAGTTTATGAAATACAAGTTTCTCAGTGGTATCAGCTGTCAGTGCAGAGTGTGGCAGTGTTAGCTGGTTAGTAACATGTTCTGCTGACAGTAGTATTTATGTAATTAACATTATTCAGATCTGTGTGTAAAAAGGATTGAAGTCACATCCATTTTTTTCTACTTAATAATGATACAAAAGCTGTCCCAGTCTTTTTTACAGTTATAAAGAAGGATAGTTCATGTCATATTGGAAGTTGGAGGGTATTTCCTTCTTCTTAAGACTGTTGTTACAGTGAAAAGATAATGAACTGGCATATGGGACCAATCCTATTATTTCACTGTATGTCTCTGATACTTGACAGTCCTGCATGTTTTGGAGAAAGGTGTGTGAAAGTTCTGATAAATAATCAGTGAATAGACAACACATTTCCAATGCTTCATTCATCCGTCACTACTCTGGTGGTGTTTCTTGACTGTCCTAACATGGATTATGGTTGCTGTCAGTTAATAGTTGTGGGAGCATTAACTATTGAAGAAACAAAGTGTAATATTTGGAGTGTATTATGTACATCCAAAGATGGTTCTGAATGCTTTCTTCTCAATACTAACATTTTTCCTATTACTACATACTGAGTCAGTTGGTAGTCTATTTTGAAAACAGTCCTCATCTCATCTTCACTGATTCCCTAATGTAGTAGTTTGAAAAGAAAGTTGTTAGCCTTTAGTTCTGGGATATTTTGTATGGATACATGTATACACATGTCTGTTACCTTTGTGCTGAGCTTACTAAATATTTGCATATATGTGAACTTATATTTGCTCATGACACTGTTAGAATGTATTGACTAGTTTCCTGATTCCCTGAAAGTGTTTTAAAAGAAAAAGAGAATAACGAGTGGAAAGTTAATCTTACTTCTTTTGTATTTATATTACCTGATCTGATGAAGACCAGCAGTGCTTTAGCGATGAAGCTTTCTAGTACTAGTAATTTGGTTATTTAGCTTCAGTATATAAACCCAGCTTTTTACAACCACAGAGCCATCTGGAATGAGTATTTTAGGAAAGCCTGTTCTCCTTTGGATAATATTTAAAAAAAAAGTAGCTGGAGTAAATATTGAGGGGAACCAGAGAGAAGGAACAAATGTTAGCAGCTAGACCAATTCAACTGAAATGAATGCTATGAGGATAGCATGCAGGACTGATTTCTTGAGTTTGAGTTTTGCTATGAAAGACATTCTCTTAAATGCATGCAGCACTGAACTGAAATAATCTAACATACTTCATGTCTAACACAAGTAAAACCAGTCCTTAAAAGGTCAGTTTATATGCAGACTGAGGCTAGTGCAAAGTCTGAACTAGAGGAAAGAAACAAGAGTGATTTATGGAGCCTAAGACAGAGTATGACATCTTTCATAGGATACTGTTCTAAGCTGGAAGTTTATGCAATACAGTTGTTACCCTAGTGATGGACTTCTGTCTTTGTATCGCTGTCAGCATAGGTGTTCTCAAAACCAATATTGCTCTGCACTTACAAGTATAACTGTTCTTTTCCTTCTTAGGACTGTTTTGCTAAACAATGATGTTAATCCATCTGATACAACTTTGTGATAGTGATTTGCAGTGAATAGAAACAATATGAGAAGGCAGCATAAGGTATCTATTTTCTTGCTTCCAGCATGATTGCATAACCTTGGCTCTCTATGAGAGCAGGACTTAATTTACAAGGGAGTGTGATTGAGTTTTTTCCTTCAACATGCTGAAATTCCAAGAAACCTATCTTGGCACAGCTTATAAGACTGGTTAACTGGAGAGAAAGAGAATGATATTCCACAGCTTTCTAACTTACGTTGCTTCTTCATTGAATTATTAGACACTGTAAAATGGGGGTAAAGAAATTCTATAGGATTGAAAAGGAGTTACTCTGAAAGGAGAGATTCTAATGCTTTGGGGGCATAAACAATTCTAGTTTTGCAGACTTATTTGTAAAAAATGTGATAGCATGTGTCTGTAGCTATTGTAGGCTTGATAAATCTTTTTCATTACTCCATCAGATAATGCAACCTAAGAGAAAAGGAGATGACGGAGAACAAATTATATGATTTCCTCTACTGTTTTAATGCAGTGCAGAACCTGGGATTTTTTTAGGCTTTTTTGACTGTACTTAAAACCTCTTTGCTACTGTGTTTCTGCAACAGCCAAAAAACAGTACATGCGATAAAATGTTTTAGGTACTCATTACCTTGTCTCTGGCAACTCATAAGTGACTCATTAAAACTGGGTTTCCAAGATGGAAGAAAATGCGTTTTCCAGCTGTCATTGGAGACCAGTAAATTTTGCTGCTGTATTTATTAGTATTGTGGTTCATAGTTCTGTAAAAAAGCAAACTGTCTTGCCAAACCTGCTTAAACACTGTCATCCTTAGAATAAAAGTCAGTGTGTTATTTGGCAAAAAAAATAATTATGTTAGCTTACCTAGCTCTAACATGCGGAAACCATAATGGTCAGTGCTCTAAATGGAGTAGTATTAAGAGTATAGTATTAAGAGTAAGTTCAGGAGCTTTAGGGTGTGTCTTAAAACCTGGCTGTCTTCCAAAATGTTGGCCTGAAGTTCTGTTAATAGCTGCAGAAATGTGCGGTGGATGGCCTGAACAGGATGTAGCTGTCTATGCCTTCTGCCTTTAGTGCTCACAGGTAACGAGCAGGTCTGTGAAGTTGTTCCAGTGCTCTGCCACTGTTTTTGGAAAAATGGCAAATTAAATTTTTTTTTTTCTGCCCTAGTCTGGTGAAAGATTACTTTTACTGTTCTTTTGTTGTTTGTTTGGGTTTTGTGGGTTTTTTTGGTTGGGTTTTTTCAGCTCTGATAAATGTTTGGAATAGCTTATTTTGTGTAGATATCCAGCTACTGTGTCCTGATGGAAAGACAGTGCACTGGGGGGTTGGGGTGATATTTGGTGTTTATTTAGTTTTTGTTTTTCTTCAGGTCGTGATAGGTTTGTCTTAAGCCTTTTTTCAGGGAGTTAATATAGAAAAGGTGGTGCTAATTTTGGGGACCAGGTAAGACAAATTTCTGGCTGTTGTTGCCTCTCAGGCTGTTGTTGCCTCTCAGGCTGTTGTTGCCTCTCAGGCTGTTGTTGCCTCTCAGGCTGTTGTTGCCTCTCAGGCTGTTGTTGCCTCTCAGGCTGTTGTTGCCTCTCAGGCTGTTGCCATGTGGTGTGTCTGATCAGAAGAATTCAGTGCAGATGCTAGTTTTTCAGTTCTACGCCTCTTCTGCAAGGAACAAATGCACAAAAGCATGTGAATCTACATCTAGAAGTTAGAAGAAAGAAGATTAGTGGCTGACTGTTCTGTTAAAACTATTTCTGCTCCAATTAATATTATCCTTAGTACTCCTAGTATAATAGTAAGGGTCATGGACTATGATCCGTGACAGATGGCTGTTTATGGATTATAAAGTAGGTATTTATGTGTAGAAGTCTTAAAGCATTAGATTGTTGGATGTGGTTAATATGTGCCTGTAACTGCCATAAGTGATGTGAGTGTTGGATCTCAATGTGTTCCTCTTAGAAGCTGGATGGAGCCATTGGCCTCTCATTGTGCAAAAAGAGCTTATGTTTTTGAGAACTTCTCCAGAAAGCAAGACATCTAGATTTCATTTCTCATGCAAATAGTAATACAGAATATTTAAAAACAGAACAAAACCAACCATGAGACCACAACTTAAGTTTTCAGGGGAAAACTAGAAAGAATAAATGAAGTAAATGTTTCTGAAAGTACCATGTCTTCTACTCTGAAGCCTACCAAATTCATCTTGCCATGAAAAACAAACAAGCAATCAAAAAAGGAAAAACCACAGAAAACAGAGAAAAAAATTCAGTGAAACTTTTATGTCTAGCTATGTTATCTGATTTCTCAAAGTGAAAGAATGTGTGTAAGAGACACAAATGCCAGAGTTCATCATAACAAATCTTTTTATTGGAGAACAGATCTTCAGCTTATGTACTCCTCAAAGACTGCTTTTCTGAGGGGAAAAACAAAAGCTAGAAAGTGTAAGAGCCTTGCTGTTATTGTGTGAGGCTAATGCTTCTTTTCCCTTCAGAATATTTTAATGCTTTGGTTTAAAACAAGAAGTACATCGTCCTTGTGTCTGTCCTGCTCTGTTCCATCACCCCCTTCCACTATCTTTTACATTTCATTCTTCTAGATTTACATAATGCCTGGGATGCATGCTGACTTGAGGGGAGAGGTAACAGGAGGGAGGGTGGCATAAATTCTCCTCTCTCTTCCTTAGAAATCTTTCTGCTTTCAAGTAGATACTATTTTCTCTGTTAAGTTCTTCCAGGAAAATAGAAAAGAAGGGTTAGTAGGCAGCACCTTCAAGAATTTGCTCTTGCCCAACTAAGCTGAGGTTGCACAGCTTTAAAAATACTGGCGTGGATGGAGTCTAATGTCACTGGTCTTGCTGAAAGGAAACCTCCTTGCCTTTCCAACTGCTTGTTCTTGCTGCTTTTTCTTTTATAGAAATAATGCACAGCTTAGCAGATAGCTTCAACTATGCTGAACAGTAGCAGGGGGCTAATCCTGTCTGGAATTCATGTTACACACAACCTAGATCAATTCATGATATTGATGACTGTGGATACAAGTCTGAAAAAGAGTGCTGGGATGGAATGTGCTTGTGTTTCATCTGATAGCAGTGTTGGTTTGTTATGTTGAATTCAGACACTTTTTCATGAAGTCCTGCTTTTACAGTAGCAAGAATGCTTTCTCAGCTGATGAAAGGGAGAAATCTGTCTGCTTTGAATCATTTCATTACTTGTTTTATAAGCCTGTCTAAAATTTGAAGATACAGAGAAAGTACTTAGTGATGATTAATGGTTTGTTTCCCAAACACACATGCTGGAATATAGCTGGTGATAGAAAAAGGAAGAATTGAGGTGGAATTGCCTTATTTTATATTTTTTAATTACTTTTTTATGTATATAACATACTATGTTACTATGCTATACATAACTTTTTTCTTGATAAATGTTTCCATGAGATAGTCATTTGTATAATACAAAACATATATGTGGAGTGCTCTTAGCCAAATAGAGAGGCCTACCTCTTTTCTGTATTTAAATGTTGTTCTTCTACCAGTCTGACAGATTTTTATTTTTATTTTTTTTCCCCAGTTGCCTCAGCATGACTTCCCACCTGATCTGAGGTTTTGAATTAAGGTTGTTTTTTTGGTTTAAGATGCAGTATCCTTCCTGTGGCATTTGAGGGCAGGAAGCACCAGTAGGATTCTTCGGAAAACTTAGCAGTCAGAATAAAGGAATAATAAGAAAATAAATCTTTTCAAAGAAAGCTTTTAGATAATCTTTTATTCATATTAAAAATGGAGAAGATGAAAAGGTGCTTGCTTTGAAGGCTAGTTTGAAATCTGTAACTATGGAAGTCTGAGAGCAGTGAGACACTAGCACAGGTTGCCCAGAGAAGCTGTGGCTGCTCCATCCCTGGCAGTGTTCAAGGCAAGGTTGTACTGGGCTTGGAGCAACCCAGTCTAGTGAAAGGTGTCCAACCCAAACCATGCTATGATTCTGTGTATTTGAAATTAGGAAGACCACTGCCAGCAGATTGAGGGGAGTGATCATTTCCTTCTGCTGAGCCCCTCATGTGATGAGGCCAGATCTGGAGTGCCAAGTGCAGGTCTGGGCTACCTCTGTCTGCAAGAGAGACATGGACAAACCAGAAGGAGTCCAGTGCAGGGCCATGAAGATGATTAAGGACATGAAGTTTATAATATATGAGTAGAAACTGAGATAGCTGTGGCTGTGCATCTTGGAGAAGAGCAGGCTATGTGGGGAATCCAGCAATGTATAAATACCTGATGGGAGGGAATGGAGAAGACAGAACCAGTCTTCTCAGTAGCACCCACTGACAGGCCAAGAGGCAATGGACACAAACTGAAATACAGATAATACATATTAAAAAAAAAAAAGGCGGGGGGGTTGGTTTAGTTGTTTGGGGTTTTTTTTTTTTTTGGTTTTTGGCTGTGGTGGTTTGGTTTTGTACACTAACTATTTCACAAATTTTAAAGTAGGTCTCCACTTTTCTTAATAAGGATTAAATTACATCCATTGCATGTGCCAGGCTTTAAAAAGTTTGGATGAAAGACAGTGTATTTTCTTTTGAAAATTAAGTGGTTCATATAGGCAGAAGTTGCACAGGTCTTTTGCAAATTGCATAGTAAACATGTTTGGTAACTCTGCAATTTGGAGAGGATCTCTTTTAGTGCCTTTTTACCTGCTTGGTAAAATACTTGCCACAGGAAGTCTCATTTGTTAACAAAACTTGAGATCTGTTGGAAAGTCAATTTTGGTATCAAATTCTGTGGTCAGTGTTATCTTTTAAGGAACTACAATTCTTGAAAATGCACATTTGGCAAGAACCACAGCATTACTTATTTGAACTAGAACGGGAACTTCTGTGTATCCAGGAAGTGTGTAGTTTGCCAGTGGTCAAGTCCAGGTAGTGGAGTAAAGCACACGGGATTTGTAGAGCAGAGATTTGCATCCTATCTAAGGATAGATGAACTGCTACAGTCTAAGAAGAGTATTCAGTTTATAGTGAACTGTTTTAAGCCCCCAAGAGACTGAAGATAGACTAAAGATAGTTAGTCTTACTAGTCAGAATGTGTCACCTGCTAGTATTTCTATTTTACAGGTTGTGAGGCAGGGGTGTATTGCAATTGTGCAAGTTCATTTAAATGGCTTGGTCTGTTCAGTTATCAGCCTATGTGGCTAAATCAGCTGTTGTTCAAAGTCTGAAAACTAAAATTGGTGCAGGTACTGAAAAAGAGCTGCTTGTGTGGTAAATAAATAAATCATTAGTTTCCAAAATATCTCAAGCAAAAATAAATTACTTGGCAGTTGTGACTTCTCTAAGAGACTGTTTAGCTAACAATATAGTTAAAGCAAATTATTTTTTTTTAAAAAGGCAACATATGTTACAAGATAGTTGCAGCTGATTTTATTAAACTTGTACATTGATTTTTTTTTTTTTATGTGTGTGTGTAATTTTTGTGATGCATATCTATGGCTATTGCAGGAAACCTTTGCTAACTCAAAATGTTTTTCTAGAAGCAACAGAAGAAGTTTCGTTGGACAGTCCAGAGAGGGATCCAATACTTTCACCAAAACCTACTCCTGCAATCACTCCTGTAACACCTGCTACATTAGTAGCTCCCAGAATGGAGTCAAAAAGTGTAGCAGCCCCTGTGATTTTTGACAGATCCAGAGAAGAGGTATGTGGTAACTTCCAAATTTTGAAAATATCTGGTTTATTTTTTTAAGTTTTTCTTTTTTTTTTAATTAGAGTTCCTAAATGTTGACTCATGGGATCATCCTTTCCTAAGAAGTATGTAAAAGAAAACCGATTCTGTTTATGTTGCATATAAAGCTTAGTGTGAATTTGACTCATGACAGTACCTTAAGATAGAATCATAGAATAGTTAAGGTTGCAAAGGACCTTAAGATCATCAAGTTCCAACCCCCCTGCCATGGGCAGGGACACTGCACACTAAACCATGTCACCCAAGGCTCTGTCCAACCTGGCCTTGAACACACCGCCAGGGACGAAGCATTCACAACTTCCCTGGGCAACCCATTCCAGTGCCTCACCACCCTCACAGTAAAGAATTTCTTATATCCAATCTAAACTTCCACTGTTTAAGTTTGAACCCGTTACCCCTTGTCCTGTCACTACAGTCCTTAATAAATAGTCCCTCCCCAGCATCCCTATAGTCCCCCTTCAGATACTGGAAGGCTGCTATGAGGTCTCCACGCAGCCTTCTCTTCTCCAGCCTGAACAGCCCCAACTTTCTCAGCTGTCTTGTTACGGGAGGTGCTCCAGTCCCCTGATCATCCTCATGGCCCTCCTCTGGACTTGTTCCCACAGTTCCATGTCCTTTTTATGCTGAGGACACCAGAACTGTCCAGAATACTCCAAGTGAGGTCTCACGAGAGCAGAGTAGAGGGGCAGGATCACCTCCTTCGACCTGCTGGTCATGCTCCTTTTGATGCAGCCCAGGATGCAGTTAGCTTTCGAGGCTGCAAGCGCACAATGCTGGCTCATGTTCATTTTCTCATCAACCAGCACCCCCAAGTCCTTCTCCACAGGGCTGCTCTGAATCTGAATTGTTTTTTTGCCCAACCTGTAGCTGTGCCTGGGATTGCTCCGACCCAGGTGTAGGACCTTGCACTTGGCATGGTTCAGCTTCGTGAGGCTGGCATTGGTCCACTACACAAGTGTGTCAAAGTCCCTCTGGATGGCATCCCTTCCCTCGAGCATTTTTATCAAACTTACATTATATGAAAGTCTCTGAAACTCTGCATTGTTAGATCTCGGGCAAGTATCAGAAAATTTTCTGTTACTTTTCTTTTCCCAAGCTCTTCTGCTACAGAAAACCTTAAATAAAAAGGTATTTCTGTCTTTTTATTAGAGACATATAGAAACATTACAAATGAGTGATTTTTTTTTTTTTTTTATTTTTTTTTTTTAAATCATGGTGTCTCCTGGCATTGTATGTGATACAATGAACATACTCCTAAGATAAATATTTACTAAAATATTGAGGCCAACAAGTCCTGAGAAAAGGCTGCCATACTAAAAGCTTTTACAGGAAGGCTTCAGTCTTAGAGTCACAGAATCGTTTAGGTTGGAAAAGACCTTTAAGATAATGAAGTCCAGTGATAAACCTAGCACTGCCAAGTCCACTGCCTGAACTCTGTTGCAGTGACAAACCGTGTTAGAAATTGTATTCATTCAGTGTTTGATAGTGAGCCTGGAAGGGATTTTTAATTAATACTGACTTTTCCTCCTCTTTCCTCTATACTCTTATCCTTGTAATCATACATAACATGGAAGCACATAACCTTGTTAAATATGGCATATCTTTTTCCTAGATTGAAGAGGAAGCAAATGGAGATTTGTTTGACATAGAAATCAATGTATCTGACCCTGAGAAAGTTGGTAAGTTCCTAGAGCCTAGTAAGTCAGATAGTAGACCGTCTTATCCCTTGAAGACTGTTCTGAGATTTTAGTGTGATTTCTTATTCGGTTATCTTTTGGCAGTTATTAATAGCAGAAAGGAAGGCTGTTTTTTGTATATTTCGGAACAAAGAGTGTATGGAAGGATTAAAAAAAATTGCCCTGTGATAAGAATCTTAATTTTCTTACAGGTGATGGCATGAATGCTTATATGGCTTACAGAGTAACAACGAAGGTAACTAGTGCAACAAATAGTTGCAGGTAACTTTGTATCGTAGCTGAGTGGATGGATCAGTAATTCACAACAAATTTATTTTTATTTTTTTAAGACATCACTTTCCATGTTCCACAAAAATGAATTCTCTGTTAAAAGAAGATTCAGTGATTTTCTTGGCTTGCACAGCAAATTAGCAACAAAGTACATGCATATTGGTTACATTGTGCCTCCAGCTCCAGAAAAAAGTATCGTAGGTAAGTATAGTTCCTGTAAGGTTGAATTTAAGCATGACATTTAAGTACTGTAATAAAAATTAAGTACTTTAATATGTGTGAGGCTTATAAAATAAATAATTTTTCTGGACAAATATTACTTGTTGCTTATCAGGTGGTCTGAACGTCATACCACCTTGTTGTTCTTTATCAAGTACTTTGTTCTCTATTTTAGAAAAGTTCAGGTTAAATTGGAAAGATAAGTACTGGTCTCTTCTTAACTCAGACCAGCACTGATAATAAGGAAGACATCTGTCCGAATACGTGGCCTTCTGTTGCTTATCTGTCATTCTTCACCATTGCCCTTCAAGAGCTGATTAGTGTATCAAAACAAAGATGTTAAATGAGAGTTTATTTTTAACTTGTGCTGTTGTCAGTTGCCTGCAATATACAGAGCTTCATACATACTCCACTTCTAATACTGTTTCTTTTACTCTAATACTGTTTCTTTTGACCACCACAAACACTAAAACCTCTACTTAATTCTTCTTAATTCAGAAGACACTTTGAGTAATGCTAGTCTATGTGAATGCCTTGAAGAATCAGATCTGAACTAAGAAGCATGTGTGATCCATTGAAGCAACTTCAGTTTTATGCTCTAAGTAGTAGAGGTTCTTTCATAACTAAATACTTAAAACTCTAAAACCTATTGAAGTCTTTTGGCTGTCTCATATAAATAAGTGATTGGACTCTAGAACAATGATACGTGGGGAATGGCAGGACTCAGGGTTTGTTTTGTTTTGTTTTTTTTCTCTAATAGTTTTGAATGTAAAGCTAATGAGAGCTGCAGCTTTTCACATAAGTAGGAATAGGCAGACTGAGTAGATGCAGGCAACAGAAAGCTTGGAAAAATCAAGCTTTTAGTTCTGTGGAAAAGCATGGCATTTTTCAGTGAGACTGAAAATTTGGCCTGAATTTTTGGTAGTTCTTGAAAGTAATGTATGAGTTTCTAATAATCATTTTTTTTCATTTAACAAAAATTAGCTTAATAACAAATGCTAAGAGGGCTTACAAAGATGTAATAAGGTTTCTAGTGCCTGTTGGATGATACAACATTTAACTCGTGTGAGAGTGTGTAGTTACATGGAAATGTAGTACTTGCATGACAAATTCATCTGAAGACAAAGCTTGGATTGGATTTGAGGTACCACTTGAACAAAGCCAGCATAAATATTTGATACACCTGGAAGCATGTAAAATGATGGGACTTACTGCAGCCTAAACAAGCACTGGCTGTCACTTCAGATTCTTGTATAGAGACTTTGTTAAGCTACAGATAAGTTGGGAAAACACACAGACTCTGTAGGACATTTTCCAAAGAGCATGAAATTCCTGCTTTAAACTTAATACTACCTGTGCATTGAAGTTTAAGTTCTGAACAAAATATGTAGTCTATCTACTTCTGATTTTGCATGTAAGACGAGATTCTAGGCTGATTTAAAATGAGGCATCTTAAACAAGAGAGGTAACACAACACCTGAAAGTAAGATGATGTGTTTAAAACGTGTTCATTTTTGAAGTCTTAATAGGAACAGCATACATTTGGTGTTAGGCAGTATATTGTACAGAAGTCCTTAGTCTATTCACTCTGTTATACTGTTGATAACACATGGAGTTTTAAGCTCTAGTTATATTTTGGTGACAGGTGGGTGGGGATGGCATTTCAGACTTTAGCCACAGATTCAAGTGGCCAGTTGTTGACTGTGGAGTAACAGGATAAAACGGAGTCAGTGGTGAAATGGAGTTGGACATTTAACCAAGCTGCCTCACTGCTTATGTGTTGGGAAGTTATGTTTTCTGGATTTAGAAAATAATCTATGAAGTCATGGATCCTTTCCAGTGAGGAATTAGAAGAGTGCTTTGGCGACAGAAACAGCTTTTACACTTGCATTTAAATAGACTTTCATTAGCAGAGAATTAAACTTGGCATGATACCTGGAAATAACTGTCAATATCACAAGCCAGGAATTAATCACATTGGACAATTGGTTATTACATATTAATTTTTTCCTTGTTATCAAATGTAAAGGATCTTTTGTATTTAACTGCAGCATTTTGTGCTTCCTGCAGTGAAATATTAATGAATAATATGTAATGTAAAATACGAGGCATGTGAATTACCTCACCTCAATACTTTAATCCTTGATACTTAATTTTACAGATAAATTTGAAGACTTACATTACAGTGTGTAGTATACTTAAAAAATGCCAATCAGACTTATATTCATGATGTTACAGAGAAGGGGAAAAGTAACACTTCAGTGACAGGTTAAGTAATGCCTTCTTGTTCCCATAAGGATGCTATTTGTCCCCTTGGTGGGTTAATGTGTGATGCTTCTAAAGAAAGAAGGGACATAGGGAGAAGAACAACTCTGAGAACTGTTGACCTGGCAGGTCACAGAGCACATATTCGGAATCTCAGACTTAGAACTTTTAGCTGGAGAAGCACAGAACTAACAGAGCAGGTCTACTCTGCTCTTATGAGACCTCACTTGGAGTATTGTGTACAGTTCTGGTGTCCTCAGTATAAAAAGGACATGGAGCTGTTAGAACAAGTCCAGAGGAGGGCCACGAGGATGATCAGGGAACTGGAGCACCTCCTGTACGAAGACAGGCTGAGAAAGTTGGGGCTGTACAGCCTGGAGAAAAGGCTTCATGGAGACCTCATAGCAGCCTTCCAGTATCTGAAGGGGGGCTATAGGGATGCTGGGGATGAACTATTTGTTAGGGACTGTAGTGATAGGACAAGGGGTAAGGGGTTCAAACTTAAACAGTGGAAGTTTAGATTGAATATAAGGAAGAAATTCTTTATTGTTAGGGTGGTGAGGCACTGGAATGGGTTGCCCAGGGAGGTTGTGAATGCTCTATCCCTGGCAGTGTTCAAGGCCAGGTTGGACAGAGCCTTGGGTGGCATGGCTTAGTGGGAGGTGTTCCTGCCCATGGCAGGGGGGTTGGAACTTGATGATGTTAAGGTCCTTTACAACCTTAACTATTCTCTGAGTCTGTGTTTGGACTGTATCATAATATACCTCGCTTGTATTTTAGGAAATAATAATTAAGAATGTACAGTGTTTTGTGATGGTTTTGACAGGATTCAGGTACCTAAACTCTTTGGGGTTTAGGTCTTTAGCAAGAAAAATGCTGACCTCAGTCTGCTAGTTTTTGAGTTCTTGTGTTGCTGAGGTTGAATGTATTTCCCATACCATGGTACATCAATAACTCTGGCTCCCCTGTCATAGGTTTTTGGCCACTCTTGACTTGGGCAGAGGAAGTGATGTAAGGCTGTGTGTATTTTACTCTACTAATTTTATTCTCCATTTAGTTCATAGTTGTTCATATGCTTCAGAATTTTCAGAGCTGGTTAGTTTGCCTTATTTGACTAAAAATTTCTAGGTTTAGAAATTAAAGAATAATAGAATTAAAATACTGGTAATAAACTTAATAGGCTTATGAGATTAATTTTACTATTCTGCTTTCTCTGGGTAACTGATTTCTTCTGAACACGAGTGACCAGTAAGACTGTGATCCTCATTTAGATTGTCTTCATAAATGCAAATTAAACTAGTTTTGTGTAACTTTTAGTCATAAATTACAGGTAATGCATATTTCACAGATCTGATTCCACAAAACCATGCAGCATGCAGCGTTGATGTTTTTTCTGTTGCCATGTAGTGTTTTTCATTGCAATTTGACTTAAATACATAAACTTGGGTGAGCTTTGTCTTCTAATCACATCAGTTATATTAATGATTGATTTATGATAAAATCAATATGATGCTGCTTTCTTCAAAGGCATGACCAAGGTTAAAGTAGGCAAGGAAGATTCTTCATCTACTGAGTTTGTAGAGAAAAGAAGAGCAGCCCTAGAGAGGTAATGTATGTGTCTAAAACTTGGTTAGCCTCAGAATGACTTGCAATATACTATATGGGCTCTGCAGCTGGGGTCTGGGCCATCTTAGATTGGTTCTGGAGGCTGTATGCAGCTGCCAATTTTTTGTGTAGAAATGGAATAATTCCAATAAATAATGGGAAAAGCAGCCTCATTCATAGAGAGGATTATAGTTAATTCTTTTCAAACTGGTTGGTGCTTAAGATTGTAGAGATTCAGTAGGTAAAACTTTATCACTTTAGGCATTTTAGGTTTAAGAAATCAAGGCATATGAGCAGTGTATCTGTTGCGTGGAAAATCAACTCTTGGGCAGTGAGACAGGTGAAAGAGACCTTCAGTCACTTCAAAGTAAAATGGCCTTCCAACAAACAGTACGTGGATGAGACTCGCTGAATTTTGGCATAAGAGATACTTGATCTCTTTCACTCAGCACTGGTATACCAGTAATATTGTTCAAGTACCTTTGCCGTGTTGCTGATCCACTGCATCATTTTCCCCTATGGGCACGGCTAGTAAAGCTTTCAGAAAGTAACTGTTAAAACTCACGTAAGTATACAGCTTCAATTTTGGTATAATTTTATAGTATGCTGTGTATGGATTCTTGTAATGCAGTCACATCATATGAGACCAACAGACCATGTAACAGTAAAGTCAAAGGTTTTAGATTGTATATTGAAAGATCTAACAGATAATGTGTGAAGCTCTCAAACTTCTGGAGTTCCAGAGCCAATCTTAAACAAAAAATATGTGTAAATATGGTTTGAAGAATCACCAGAGAGGGAAAGGAATGAAGGGGCATGGAGACTGAGCTATCATCTGGCCCTTTAGAGATGACATTTTAAGGGTATTCAAGCCCCATTAGATAATGAGGGAGGTTGTGTGCTGCATTGGATCTGTTCTTTAGATGGACACTTTTCAGTGCTGTCAGGCTTATTAACTCTGTTTGGTTATCTAATACGTAAATTTTTAAAATCATAGGTACCTACAGCGAACAGTAAAACACCCAACCTTGTTGCAGGATCCAGATTTAAGACAGTTCTTGGAAAGCTCTGAGGTATTTAAGTTCTCTCAAGTTTCCCTGTTTGTTTCTAGATACGGTAACCTACAAAGCTATATGTTCTCTTTGTATTGAGACCTAATTCCCTAAATTTGCATGCAATCAAATTGGGCTGTAGCCTTCATGGGACAGAATGGCAGAGGCTTCTTAGGGAATGGTGTGCCTCTGCCTGTGAGAAAACCTAGAGTGGTAGTGTCCAAAGGCTGTTTGCTATTGCTATCTGCATGCGAGTTGTTCTCTCTAGTTCTGACTGAAACTCATTATGCATGGTGAAAATCCATAATTGATGTTACTGATTTTTATATAAGATCAAGAATTAAACTGGCTTGGAAGCAGGTCTTTTGCCTCGAGGAGTCCAACTTGAGATGTGCTGGCATGATAATGTGAAAATACTCGCAATGCTGCTGGCCAGGCTAGATGTTTTGTGAATAGAGAACTCCAGTCACTCATGCTATCAACCTGGCACCTTTCACAATATTTAGTATATCGTTAAAGATACATAATATCTCTTTATAAATGTGCATAGTGGATTCATTGTAATACTGAACTGTCTTTGGCCAATGTCAATATCTTAGTTATACTAATAAGTCACAAAGACTTCACTACTGACAAAAGCATCAATAGCTAACTTACGGTGGATTTGTCAATGCTGCTGACAGACAAAACATCTCATTGAAGGGTAAATGGTCTGACATAGGGGCCACCTTGTATGGCATATTCAAACTAGCCTGAATAATCATATCAATTAAGTTTGTTATCCCTGAGGATTTCTAAGTACATAAGCAAATACTCAGTTCTCTTAATATGCATGAGGTGGGTTTTGAAATCTGGCCTGTACTGAAAAGTAGAAAGACATGAACCTTTTATAATCAGCAGACAGTGCAAGTCTTCCATTACAATTAAATGATTTACAGATTTCTTTTATTTGATTTGTTGTAAATCTAAGCTTTTCTGTTTCTGTAGTGGCAGTTTGTTTTCAGTAGTGTATAGATGGTTAGTTTAGGACGTTTGGCTAGTTAATAACTTTGAAAAAGTGGGTTATTTGTTCCATTTAAATGTAAAGATGTAGAAGTAAATAGTCTGTATTTTTAACTTTTCCTCTTGAGAATGTAAAAGTAGTAAATCTGAGAAATTAGATTCCACTATATTGTAACACATAGGAATAAAGAAAACACTATATCCTTTTCTTTCCCCCTGGTGCCCAGTTAAATCTCCATCCTTTTAACCAGTCTGTTTGCCCTTATTTGTCATTCAATTTCAGCTGCCGAGAGCAGTTAACACCCAAGCTCTGAGTGGAGCAGGAATATTGAGGATGGTGAACAAGGCTGCCGATGCTGTCAACAAAATGACAATCAAGATGAATGAATCGGATGCAGTAAGAGCTGATTTTTCGGCTTGAATAATGAGATGAATTAATGAGCTTCAACAATTGCATTTTAAAGCTGTAGAAGTAGAAAATGGGTTATTAATTTGCTTATTGGCTTGAATTCTTAGCTTTATCAGTTGACCACCCTGGCAGTGCCTGGATATTTGGTTCTTTAAAACCAGAAATGTTGTTGGTAATCTAATTTGTAATGCTTGACTCTTTCATCTTTTGTCAGTGGTTTGAAGAAAAACAGCAGCAATTTGAGAATCTGGATCAGCAACTTAGGAAACTGCATGCCAGTGTCGAAGCATTAGTCTGCCACAGAAAAGGTAACTATATTTTTATGTGGCTGCATGAACTTTAGGAAATGGTGGTGAAATGAGAACTTAGTGTATCAGAGCTCTTAAGTAATTAATAGGTATATGGGATATTTTAATGCAAAAATCTAATTGCACCTTTTATTCAAACTGCTCTGGCATTTTTGTATACCTGTTTTTAATCTTAACTTTAGCCAGAATATCTGTAATTCCTAAAGTTACTATATTGATTTAGCATAAATATTTTTCTTGCAAAGATTCAATATTGTACAAAGTAAGTGACCCTACCACAACAGACATCTGTAAATGTATCTTTAGATCTCATGGCAAGGGTCATTTCCTTCTGAATATAGAGTGGCTGCATGAATCCATTTAAACATCTTTTGGTTCAGTATTGCACTGTTAACTGAGTTTGAACTCTTAAACAAGAGTTTACTATTCTTAGATCAGCTACTGCTAAGGTAAACTTTTCTGGAAAGCTAAGTAGTCTCAGAATACCAGCTTTTGGTTTAGAAAGAAGCAAAGCCTGTAAGTTTATATTTTAATCACCTGTGATGCTGTTTTGTCAAAGATTGCTTTCCATCAGATGATTTAAAACACCCAAAACATAAAAGCTTTGATTTGTAGTTCAAGGAAGACCATAAGTGTGCCTTCTAACACTACCATATTATCTTAAAATATGTGATCACCTTTCAGCTCTGCACTTTGAAAGTGTTGAAGCTGTCCGAAGTTGCTTTCTCATGACTCTTTATCAGGAACTACTCTCAAAAAAAAAAAAAATCTGTTGGCCAGATGTCCTCAAGACTAATAGACTGTGGAAGTCTTTGTTTACTATTGATTTGACACCTTCTCATACACTTGAAGGAGTTTTTGTTTTGGTTTGTTTTTAGGGAGTTGTGTTTAAATTGTAGGCGTTTTAAATATCTGAAGGCATTTTGCTTCTATAAACATTTCTGCTGTTCTGATGTTTCTGTAGAGGCAACACAGTTGCAAACATACCTGCATTTTTAATCCTGAAGTAATTTGGATTAAACATTTGTTCAAAGGTCCTTCATAACTTAACTTAGTACAGGATGACTTACATAGGATTTGATGAAACAATTGCCAAGCTCAAAACTTTACCTTCATGGATGTCAGTCATGCTGATATGAGTTTATTTGTTTTTCTTTTAAGACATGTCAGAATGTGGCAGCACATTACAGTATGCACAGCTAAAGGTACTTCAGTCAATACAGCAGTCCAACAGAAATAAATTCCACACACAGGCATAGTGGTTTTGTGGGTTTGTTTTCAGCTCTGAGCTGCATGGAACAACTACGCTACAGACCTGTTAAAATTGTTCTGAATTTGTTCTGTAGGTGACTTGGCTTTTGTTTTGTGGGCTTGAATTTCCTATGAACTAGGCATTTGGAAAATAAGTGACGTTTTTTTTCCATTTATTTTGCTAGACAGAATAGGCATGACATTTACAGGCTCAGCAAAACATTTTCTAATGAAGAGAGGTTTTGTGCAGTAGTTTTTATCCAGTTTCACTGAGATCTTGTATATTTTATCATAGGCTTTAGGAAATACAGCTTGTATTTTCAGCTGGTGCAGTTAGGGTTGAAATAGGGCAGAGGTCTCTGCTCCTCTGATCTATGCTGCAGAGTAATATAACAAACTAACTACATTGTACTGAACGTTACTTATGTATTTCAGAGCTTTCAGCCAACACAGCTGCTTTTGCTAAAAGTGCTGCCATGTTAGGTAACTCTGAGGACCACACTGCTCTATCTAGAGCTTTGTCTCAGCTTGCAGAGGTTGAGGAGAAGATAGATCAATTGCATCAAGAGCAAGCTTTTGCCGATTTCTATGTCTTCTCTGAACTGCTTGGTGATTACATTCGTCTCATTGCTGCAGTAAAAGTGAGTACTACTAGGAAAAATACCGGTTTTCATGTTTAAAGTCACATTCCTCAATTGCAGATTTAGGGTAAATGTATAGGGTATATTGGGTGAATCTTTAGATTTAGGGTAAATGAATGTGTGCATTTTTCACACACTATAACACAGGAGGACTAAGCTTTTGCATTAAATCTAGCTGAGTAAAATTAATGCATCCATGATCAGTTATTCCAATGATAAAAATGAATGTGATAAAAAATGGGAATGGATTAATAAGATCCTGACAAAATGTAGATGGTTAGCACCATCTACTTTGAGTACTGTTATTCACAGTATTTAAGGACACCATACATTACTGTGTCTGAGCATACTGTACTTGTTCTTTCAGGCTACTTATTTTTAAGTAGGTTTATTATGAGGACATAATTTGTCTGTATTGGGTAGATAAATAGTTTCTGTAAATAAGAAGTAGATACAATTTGTATCATCTTATTAAAGTAAATTATTTATTTTAGTGTAAGTCATGCTGCATAGCATTACTGGGTTTTGATATGGGAAGGGGTGTCTATGAATTTTAACTGAGAATATCTTTAAACTTGCCAGGTTGTTAAAGTATACTGCCTTAGTCCATTTCTAGCAAAAATGCATTGCTGAATATCCATATAATCCATATGTATGAACAGTTTGCTAGAATCTGCAGTTAGAGTGTATTTGCGTAACAGAGCACTTTGTAGTGGTTGTTTTGGAAGTGTCATGATGGAATGAAGCACATAAAATGGTTTGGGGCACTAAAGTGTCTGCTCTGAAAAGGCTTCTGCATACCCTGTTATTTGTGGAAGGTATTGAGCTGTATTAGCATGCTGTCAAATGAAATGCAAGAAGACGTGTTGTAGATACGGTGAGGTTTCTTTAAGCATACTCATTCCAAAATTACCTTTTCCAGGAATTTACACAGCTCTAACAATTCTAGTTGTTTTATAAATTTGTCTGTCCTTACAGGGTGTGTTTGATCATCGAATGAAATGCTGGCAGAAGTGGCAAGATGCTCAGGTCACTTTACAAAAAAAACGCGAAGCTGAAGCGAAGCTCCAGCTTGCCAACAAACCTGATAAATTGCAGCAAGCTAAAGATGAAATAAAAGAGGTAATGTTACCAAGCATTATTTTGGAGGTCAGACTTTCTGCGTTAACTCATTCATTCTGCACTGGTGCGCTATTTATGCCTCTATTTTGTTGTTTTTTGTTTGTTTGGTTGGTTGTGTTTTTTCTTTACAAATCACTTACTCATTTGCTGTTTTTCATATTTACCAAAATTGTTAAAAGGTATTTATTTAAAATGCTAAATGTGTGCAGTTGCTACTCATTGTAAGATCTGAAAGGCAGTTAATACTGTCCCTACAGAGTCTGGGAGATGGGAGGGAGGAAACAAGGACAAGTTAATGCTTTTGCCTGTTAACAGATTGCTTGGGTAGAACAGAGGGGCAGCTTTTGGCTTCTAAAGATAAAATTCAGCTAAGACAACTAATGAAGAACTGTTCCCATGTTTTGCTTAATTACGCAGCATATCTACCCATATATATATATATATATATATGTATGTATATATGGTGTAATTTCAGTAAAAATAAATCTAACATGTTGAAGTGTCATAATTTATACACTTTTTCTATCATGCTTCACTAAGGAAGTTGAAGAGGTAGGACAACTTCATTATTTAACATCAATGCATTCTGAATATGCACCAGTATTCTTCCTCAAATAATGGGAGAACATTATTGCAGATTTCAAGCTCTCTTATGCAGTTAGTTTGTTTGGCTTCAGCATTGGTCACAAGCCCCATGCTGCTTTGTTCTTTCTGCCCTTCAATTTATTTTGCATATGGTACTGAAGTCACTCATTAACTTGGCTTTTTCTTTTTTTTTTTACTGGGAAAACAGTGTCACTCCTGTGACCACATTTTTGTTGGTTGCCTCTCGGTATCACCCATCCCTCTACTATAAAGTGAGCTGGAACCCCTCATCAAAAATACTTCCTGAGTATTGGAAGTAGCTGGAAATGCTCAGTGACCATTTCTCAGTCCCAATATTGAAAGAATTAATGATGTTGTTCCTGAAGGATTTACTTTTCCTACTTTATTAGATGATTATAGAAGGTTGTTAGTAAACCCACAATTTGAATATGCTGATAGAAGGCTATTGCTGCCATTGAAATATATTCAGAGTTGCTGAATTCTGCAGTAGTAGTTCTTCTGGCAGAGAAATTGTGAAGTGGAAGCCTATACACGGCTTAAACTTTATACATGACTGCTTTTTGCAGATAAAAGGCCAAAGAACAGTCCTAAGAATACCTCATTGAATAATGAGAAATTTCTGCTTGTCAGAAACTGTAAGATGGCAGACTGCTATTCAGTGATAATTTTTATAGGACCTGACTTTTGGATTTGATGAAACTGGGATTTTGGAAGCCTGCAGGGGCTTTGACTGAAGTCTCAGGCACTTCTGGTTGCTGTGGTAGGAAGGCACAGGCAGCCTTAATCTCTCTTTTCTTTGACTGAGTTTTGTATTGTTTCAGTTAATTAGTAACTCTAAAGGCTGTTCTTTTATAGAGGACATCCTATTATGTCTTATTGCATAGCTTCATAATGTATGTCTGAAAAGGCAAAAAAGGTATTCTGAATAAATATAAACTAAAAATACAAACACATAGATACTTACTGGAACATAGATGATGTTCGTCTCATATCATAATAGTAAATTGATACTGCACCATAAAGTTTTGTGACTAAATAATACCACTGGATTGCTAACAGGAACATGCTATATTTAAGTATGTTGCTTCACTGTTGTCTTTCTCTGAGGAAGTTAAGTGTTACTGGATATATTGGCTCCCATGATTCAGTAAATATGTTGAGATGAGTAGATACAGTTTAATTTTAAAGATGTTAGTCTACGTGCACCCAAAGTGTGCAGCCCATAGGTTTGGGGTTTTTTTTTCAGTGTATCTGTACAGCTAGCTTAAATTTAACAATGCAATAGATGTGTAAAAGTAGTTATAAAGTGATGCAGATGATGAGCTCTTGTTGTGTAACTGGATATCTTTTCCCATAAACTAAGGACAAATGTAATCTAGTGTCATGTATTGTTACATGAGTGCCACACTCCCAACTCCTGCTTTCTTGTTTAGTGGAAACTGTTTTCATAGAAAGCATGTGCTTTGGCTTGTTTAAGCAACATGCATTTTGACTGAAAAATTAAAAAACATATCCTCAGTAGCTTATCATCTGCAACAGAAATATGTTAATTATATACTTGACTATAGACTGAGATGAAAAGTTTAATCACCTCTTCTGGGACTGGGAAAATACAGGGAAATAACTTTTGAGACTCTTTCATTCTTGATTGGACAGGTAGCCACAGAAAGCTTACAGGTTCCTTTTATAGTAGTGTTTGTAAATGGAATAGTAAGCAAAGCTTTAGAGATTCCTTTTGGTTTCTATGGAATCTTTTAAAAAATGTTATTATGTGTTCCTTAATTGCAATACGAAGGTATTTTTAGATTTCATCTACAAATAGCATTACCTTAGAGATACCATTGTTTTAACTGATCTGATGACATCCTATTACACAACGTATCATAGAATGGTTGGAAAGGACCTTAAGACCATATAGTTCCAACCCCCTGCCACAGGCAGGGACGCCTTCCACTAGACCAGGCTGCTCAAAGCTCCATCCAGCCTGGCTTTGAACACTGCAACGGATGAGGCAGCCATATCTTTCTCTGGGCAACCTGTTCCAGTGCTTCACCACTCTCACAATAAAGAATTTCTTCCTTATCTAACCTAAACCTCCCCTGTTCAAGCTTGAAAGTATTACTTTGAAACTGTCTTTGTAAGACCTTCCCTTAAGAACACCAAAAAACCCTAACAGTTCCTTCTTAGCTCTTGGGTGACTATTACTGATACACTAAAGAAAGTTCATGTGTGTACACACACACTGATAGACTGAATGGACAACACAAAGTCTTATCTCTGCATGTCTTTCGTTTCCTTTGCCAGTGGGAGACAAAAGTTCAGCAAGGGGAAAAAGATTTTGAACAGATCTCCAAAACCATTCGCAAGGAAGTGGGAAGATTCGAGGCATGTATAATTTTGTCCAAGTAAATGACAGCTTCAATGTAGATAATATTGACATTCCAAGTAAAATTTGTTAAGAGGTTAATATGCCATAATTTATTTATTAACAGAAGGAACGAGTGAAAGACTTTAAAACTGTTATTATCGAGTACTTAGAGTCATTAGTGCAAACACAGCAGCAGGTAAGATAAAATTTAAATTTTGTACAAAATAATATTCAATACTTTCCGTATTAGGTTAGTTAAAAAAAAAATGGGCTTTAAGTATAGGCATTTCTAAAACATAAAGAGCACTATTTCTAGTCTGTACTGTATTGCAGAGTAACAGTGATGCAGTTTCCCGGCTATTGCTATGCTCCCTTGTGCAGCTCTAATTGAGGAAAGCAAGGGAGAAGCTCCCTTAGGGATATGAGCAAGCAGAGGGTCTTGTCATCTTCTGAAACTGAAGTAATACTTTTGTTTATAGATTGGAGTAAATTGTAATGAGTGTGTGCTTAGACTTAGAGGCTTGTATACTTAAATGTTTATTGTTCTTTTAAAAAGGTATAAAATCTGACTGATTATTGTAAAGCAGTAAAATAGATTCCAGTGACTTCCTAGAGACTGTCTGGAGTTTTTCCTTTGTTTATTCCAAGAATATAACCCTTAAGTTTTGTTTCATGAATTAAAAAAAAAAATCTTACCCTTAGAGGTAAGAACAGCAAACTGACCTTATAAACAAATTCTGTATAATTGTATTCTCTAGCATTTTGTTCAGTGTGTGGTAACAACTGTGTTGCTATTAGCAGATCTGTGTATTTATTACTTGTATTTTTCCTTGCTTTATGTAATAACATGAATGGATAATATGAAGCACCTACGTTCTTATTTTGTCCAGTGGACACAAGTTTACCACAAGAGGAGGAAGGTATATGTGTTTTTTAACATTCATTACTTAATAATGAGTGGTTTCCCCTTCTTTTCAAGCTAATAAAATACTGGGAGGCATTCCTACCTGAAGCCAAAGCCATCGCCTGAAAGAAGAGTATTCCAAATGGCAAGACACTCTGGATGCTTGTCCTGGATAAAACTAAATTCCACAATGAAATCACTTTAAATCATCCAAATAAACCACACTCTATTTTAGAAATTAACATGTGGCTTTTTTTATATACTACAGCATTTTATTAACAAGCTGCATGTCCTGACCCTCTCTGAAGTGGACTGTGGCATGATGTTCTGCAATACATTGCTGAATTGAACACTATTGTGTCTTAATACTTGCACTGAAATGTGCACTGCAAGGCCAGAAAGCTGATATTTTTGTTCTTTACAATACAATGTTCTGTAGTATGTTTACCTGATCTTTATGAAACAAATTTAATTGCATTGATGTTCACTTAAAACATTCCTGTACAAAAATCATGGTTTTGTGATTACAATAATAAAGGGATGTACCTTGTGAAACCTTAAGTGCTCTGGTTTTGTGTCTGTAGGTATTTACTGATGTTCTTAGAAGTAGTATTTAGAATCATAGGCTCATAGAATGGTTTGGGTTGGAAGGGATATTAAAGCTCATCCAGTTCCAACCCTTTGCCATGAGCAGGACCACCTTCCACTAGAGCAGGTTGCTCCAAGCCCCGTCCAACCTGGCCTTGAACACTGCCAGGGATGGGGCATCCACAGCTTCTCAGGGCAGCCTGTTCCAGTATCTCACCACCCTCACGGGGAAGAATTTCTTCCTCATAGTCTAATCTAAATCATAGAATTATAGAATAGTTAGAGTTGGAAAGGACCTTAAGGTCATCTAGTTCCAACCCCCCTGCCATGGGCAGGGACACCTCACACTAAACCATGTTGCCCGAGGCTCTATGTAACCTGGCCTTGAACCCTGCCAGGAATGGAGCATTCACAACTACCTTGGGCAACCCATTCCAGTTCCTCACCACCCTGACAGTAACAAACTTCTTCCCTATACCCAATCTAAACTTCCACTGTTTTAAGTTTGAACCCGTTACCCCTTGTCCTATCGCTACAGTCCCTAATGAAGAGTCCCTTCCCAGCATCCTTGCAAGCCCACTTCAGGTACTGGAAGGCTGCTGAGGTCTCCATGCAGCCTTCTCTTCTCCAGCCTGAACAGCCCCAACTTTCTCAGCCTATCTTCATATGGGAGGTGCTCCAGTCCCCTGATCATCCTCGTGGCCCTTCTCTGGACTTGTTCCAACAGTTCCATGTCCTTTTTATGTTGAGGACACCAGAACTGTACACGATACTCTCAGTGAGGTCTCAAGAGAGCAGAGTAGAGGGGCAGAATCACCTTCATCGACCTGCTGGTCACACTCCTTTTGATGCAGCCCAGGATACAGCTGGCATTCTGGGCTAAGAGCACACACTGAAGCCAGTTCATGTTAATTTTCTCATCAACCAACACCCCCAAGTCCTTCTCCACAGGGCTGCTCTGAATCTCTTCTCTGCCCAGCCTGTAGCTGTGCCTCGGATTGCCCCAGCCCAGGTGTAGGACCTCGCACTTGGCTTGGTTGAGCTTCATGAGGCTGGCATAGGCCCACTTCACAAGCATGTCAAGGTCCCTCTGGATGGCTTCCCTTCCCTCCAGCACATCAACTGAACCACACAGCTTGGTGTCATTGGCAAACTCGCTGAGGCTGCATCAATCCCACTGTCCATGTTGCTGGCAAAGATATTGGACAAAACCAGTCCCAACACTGACCCCTGAGGGACACCACTCATTACTGTTTTCCAACTGGACATTGAGCCATTGACCACAACTCTTTGTGTGTGGCCATCCAGCCAGTTCTTTATCCACCAAGTGGTCCATCTATCAAATTGATGTCTCTCCAATTTAGAGACAAGGATATCACGTGGGACAGTATTGAATGCTTTGCACAAGCCCAGGTAGATGATATCAACTGCTCTACCCCTGTCCATCAGTTCCATAGGCCGATCGTAGAAGGCCACCAAATTGGGTCAGGCAGGATTTCCCCTTAGTGAAGCCATGCTGGCTGTCACCAACCACCATGTTGTTTTTCATGTGCCTTAGCACGCCATCCAGGAGAATCTGCTCCAAGATTTTGCCAGGCACAGAGGTGAGACTGACTGGTCTGTAATTCCCTGGGTCATCCATTTTCCCCTTCTTGAAAATGGGGGTTATATTTCCCTTTTCCAGTCATCGGGAACTTCCCCTGACTGCCATGATTTTTCAAGTATGATGGCCAGTGGCTGAGCAACTTCATTCGCCAGCTTCTTCAGGGCCCGCGGATGGATTTCATCAGGTCCCATGGACTTGTGCACGTTCATGTTCTTAAGATGGTCTCGAACCCAGCTTTCCTCTTCCAGTTAAAAACCATTCCCCCTTGTGTTCTTGTTGCAAGCCCTTGTAAAAAGTCCCTCTCCAGATTTCTTGTGGGTCCCCTTTAGACTGTTAAAAGGTCTCCCGTGAGCCTTCTCTCCAGGCTGAACAAGCCCAGCTGTCTCAGCCTGTCTTTATAGGAAAGGTGCTTGCTCCAGTCCCCTGATCATCTTTGTGGTCTCATCTGGACACGGTCGGCCAGGTCCACATCCCTCTTGTGTGGGGCCTGAGCTGAATATGGTGTTCAAGCTAGGGTCTCATGAGGGTGGAGTATAGGGGCAGAATCACCTCCCTTGACCTGCTGGTCACATTCCTTTTGATGCAGCCCAGCACATGGGTGGTTTCTGGGCTGCAAATGCACACTGAAGCTGACTCATGTTCAGTTTCTCACCAACCAAGACCCCAAGTCCTCCTAAGCACTGCTCCCAATCCAGTCTCTGCCCAGCCTGTGTTTATGCTTGGCATTGCTTCAACTCGTATGCAGGACCTCAAACTTTGCTTTGTTGAACTTCATGAGGTTGGCATTGGCCCACATCTCAAGCATGTCAAGCTTCCTCTGTATGGTATTCCTTTCCTCCAGCTTATCAACAGAATCACACAGCTTTGTGTCATCGGCAAACTTGCTGAGGGTGCACTCAATCCCACTGTCCGTGTCACTGACAAAGATGTTGAACACTGCTCGTCCCAGTTACTGACCTACAAGGAATACCACTTGTCACTGATCTCCACTTGGACTTCGAGCTGTTGACCACAACTCTCCAAGTGCAATCATCCAGCCAATTCTTTATCAAGCAGGTGGTCCCTCCATCAAATCCATGCTTCCTCCATTTAGAGACAAGGATGCTGTGCAGGACAGTGTCAAATGCCCTGCACAAGTCCAGGTAGACAATGTCAGTCACTCTTCCCTTATCCACCAATGCTGCGGTGGCCATAGAAGGCCACCAAATTTGTCAAGCACAATTTGTCCTTAGTGAAGCTACATTGGCTGTCACCAATCACTCCTTATTGCCCATGTGCCTTAACATAGTTTTCCAGGAGGATCTGCTCCATCACCTTGCCAGGCACTGAAGTGAGACTGATTGGTCTGTTGTTCCCCAGGTCTTCTTTTTTTAACTTTTTAAAAATGGGGGTTATATTCCCTTTTCCCAGTCACCAGGAACTTCACCAGACTGCCATGACTTCTCAAATATGATGGATAATGGCTTGGCAACTTCATCTGCCAGTTCCCTGAGGACCTGTGGACACTGGATGTTTGTGGTCAAGCACAAGTAAACACCCAATACTGTTTCTAAACAGAATGGAAACCTAAATTCAGCTGGAAGATCATACACTCCAATTTATGCAATGAAATTAGTGTAAACTTTCCAGATTAGCACCTTCTGTGGTGAAATGCTGAAACTTTAAGCTTGTAATACCTTGTGCGTCAGTGTTCAGCTTATAACTGCTTCTTGCAAAGATCAAGTATGCAACAGGTTTATGATTAAACAACTGATTAGGCCTAACACTCAACTAAGCACTATGATATTCTTGACTTTAGCTTGCTTGGTGCTAATGAAAACTGACCAACAACTCAACATTAAACTTCAGATTTGTGCCAGTGAGGCTGAGGGTGGGTACTTCCAGAATTAAAGGCTCAATTTGAAGATGCAGTGCTCAAAATGGGTAAACATATACTTTCATGACCTTTTCTTTAGGTGTTTTTATTGAGCTTTCTTAGCTCTTTTTTTTTTCTTCTATCAGTACTAAAATTCAGTTGAATTATGGATCAGATTTCTTCTCTCTGTGATGAAAGACTGAGAAATAGCTTTCACATTAGTCTTTTAGCAGGGATTAACATGACTTCCTTTTTCTACACTAGTCAACTGAAAATGAGAACTGAGTTGTGTAGGGTTTTTTTCTTTGTGAATTAAAAATACATGACATGATATGGCTCAAACTGAACACAGTTACCTCTTCCTTAAACTGATGTTCAGTCCACAGTAAGTCTCTGATTCTTTAGACACTTTTTTAAAATGGAATATTCTGCTTCATTATCAATTATTCCTTTTTTTACCTCTCCTAAGGTAATACTTTGAATCTCTGGCAAAACATGAATCCATTACAACAACAACAACAAAAGTTCAATATTAAAACATGTAAGGACCTGAAGTTTCACGTTGTTCAGAATGTTACTGGTTACCTGCTAAGGGGATTCTTCTTTATTTAAAAAAATTTTGTCCTCTATAGTTGAATGAGCTTGCTAACAAGTAAAATATTTTTTTACTTGATTGCTAAAACACTACATCTGTTTTCTGTCATTAAGAAAATATGTCCTTAAGAAAGAGAGTCTCAGAAGAGTATATAAGGCAGCTTAGGCAGAATCCTTCTTGCAGGGTATTTGAAAACTAAAATAAAAGAAATATGCAATGAAAATGGGAGAGCAAGGATAGATGAAATAAACCAAGTGGTTTAGAGAAATCAAGATAAGGAAAGCACAAGGAAGAAAGCGCAAATCATGAGAGAGGAAATGCTTTATCTTGGCCTCACATCTGATGTGGAACTTCTATGGGAGGTCTTAGCAACATAGAGGAGCACTGCTCCATATAAAAACCTGTGGTTACCTTATGTTGTACTAACACAATGACTTCCCCCCCTTGCCCCAGCCACCCAAGTGCTCACACGCTTGAGCTGTTCAGAAAACTACCTACTTACCGGGTCCAAATAGTGTGGCGGTTAGAAGTACTGAGTTCTGTATTTGATTCTGTAAACTCCTGTAGAAAACTGACTGGCCTGTCTGAAGTTATGATTCTGCCTGTCTTCTTTCCAGGTGGTCTAGTTTGTACTCACTAGCTGATTAAAGTGCTGTGTGATGTTTTAGAAAGAACTACACCTCTTTTAGAAAAAAAGCCATCTAAATCTTTAAGGGAATAAAGAGATTTAAATGGCTTTTTTTCTAAAAGGGAATAGAGAAAATGCTCTTTTACTCAAAGTTTTATCAAGTATGCTCAATCTTGCTAGTATTTACTTAGGAGACCAGTATCTGTAGGCATACAGTGAGATACAAGTTTACTTAAAACCAGTCTTTCTGGTAGCAACTGAAAATTTGGCAAACTGAGCTTGTGATCTAACAAACTTATTAAGGACTATCTCTTATTTTAATCTGGCCTCTTGTCATTACTTATCACTTTGATTAGAATTGTTATGTGCATTTCTTTGCCTACTCCTATTCTGGAAATTAGCCATTCAGAAAGTCCTTGAATCATGAAGATTAGTGGAAACTGATCTTTCAAAGCTGACTGTGTTCATTCCATTTTTTGCTCCCATGAATCATTACAGCATGATGGATGCTGAATTCATCCCCTATTCCCCCTGTCGGAGGAATTGCACAGTAACAGTTTTGGAAAAAAGAAACACGTAAGTGGCCAACAAAGAGAGGAGGGTTTTTTGCTTTCCAAAATATATTTCATTTTTAGATAATCTGAAAGTTTGATTGTGAAAATGCCACATTCTTCTTTAAATTCAATAAATTATTAAACATTCAATTTTTCAGTGTGGCATACTTCACTGATTGGACCTTATTCTAAACAGTGACGATGTTTCTGTAATCATGGAAGGTTAAGACGGAGTCTAATGAGAGGCAATAGTTAAAACTGGAGTTTCAAAACCATGTTGGATGGGCCTTTGAGCAACCTGCTCTAGTGGAAGATGTCCCTGCTCACAGCAGCGGGGTTGGAACTCGATGACCTTTAAGGTCCCTTCCAACCCAAACCATTCTATGATTCTGTGATTCTATGATATTAATTTATTTTACATTCTGGATCAAGTTAACTTAGCAATATAACCCAAGATGCTGATACGTGTAACAAAAACCAGCATTGAAGACCAACACCTGCAGTTTGTATCTTCTAGGTCCTGCTCAACAGCTGAATTTGAAGGCAGCCTATGTAATTGTTGCCAGTAGAGCTCAACCCTTTTACAGTTTTGCTTTTAATAAAGGAGTTTATACATTACACTGGTTCAAATCAAGCTACATTTAAAATATATTCTCCTTGCTTTGTTGCTTGTAGGAATCATTGTATCATTTGTGCATTTAACTTTCAAAACCAAGAATCCTGGATGGTTTTCAGCACACACTGATAGCATTTTGTGAATGAATGTTTCTTAGATTCTTGATCCTTGATATATGAGACAGAAAGACAATCCTTGGCCAGTCAGCCATGTGGAGAAATCCTATCTTTTCTTTAGCTGTAACTTTAAAGATTAGCCTACTAATGATGATGTATTGTGCAAATTAAGTATTTAACATTCCAAAACATATTGATGTGTTTGAATTCAGCTCACCATGTAATCTTCCTTGTTCCTCTTGGCTGATGCACAGTCAAAAGTTCCATTATGTACTATTGAATTTGGAATCAGATTAATGTCTCAAACTTTTCTCTGTTAATAAGTTACATGGCATTAGGGAGAAAAGTAGTTTTTTCTGGAAATAATTGGTTATTAGATTGAAAACAACCATAAATAGTGCTCTGTGAAATTTTTCTACTGATTTCTCATCAGCATAAATGTGTTACAGCAGAAATGGTGTAATTAGAATTGTACATACATTTTGTATTAGGAGAAGAACAGAAACTAAGCTTGAAGACTGGAGTCTTAACCAGAAACTAACAATAATGATAGCATGGTAATTATTCTGTAGCATGCCCACATTTACAAGACCGATTAGACTATTATTATATGGCTAGTCTATCTTTGGGATGATTGTAATGTACTTACCAGTCATGCTTTGGGGGAAAATGGGATTTCCTATTGACTCCCTTCAGTCATCATTGTGTTCCAAGGACGTGATTCCTACAGAGGAAGTACTGGTCACCAGCAGCTGAGGACACTGGCTCAGCAGCAGTGTTCTGCAGAAACAAATGCCCCAGGACCATCTTACTTTGAATTCAGGTAATTTTTTATATGTATGATTGTTACTTTGTATTAACAAAAGTTTAGCAAAGACAGCTAGTGTTAGTTTGCTTTAGTTATCTTGGTTTTAGTCAAAATCCTTCTATTTTGTATTGAATTCTTCAGGTCACAGCTCTTTGCTTAGAGCACAATATAATTAAATTTAACTGGTAGTCAAACAATGAGAAATTGAGAGCTTGTAACATTTTTCCTCCTGATGCTATTAGTCTAGCAGGAAGCAAATTAGTTTTCAGATGTTTCAAAAGCTGATCTTAGAAGCACTGAGATAGCATAACCACAGAGGTTAGATGAAAGTAATCATCTGGTTTCTGTCCATTTTTGAGGTATGTCTTTCTACTTCACTCTGCTTCTGCAAAATCAAACCCTGCATGCACATAAATTTGTAATGGTTCTTACAAGATCAGTGGGAAATGGTGATGTTGAACATCTTAACCATTTAGCCTCTGAGACTCTCCAGCATTCATAAAACTTTACAAGGTGAGTTCAAGGTGCTGCATTTAGTACAGCTGTGGTTTGCTATCAAGTGCTTCCAAATGGTTTGGAACTTGAGGTTAGCAAACTTGCAAATGTGAGGTGGGAGTGCTACCCTGTACAACATCCCTGCCTACTACTAAATGAATCTAGTATTCTACCTCCTGCTTTTTCCTCCATTACTTCTTAAATCATCAACACAGCTGCTTATTTGGGGGAGGAAGTTTAATTTAATTTGCCCAATGACTGGAAATCATCTGTACTTCTTTAAAATGGTTTAGTTTCATAGAATCATTGACTGATTTGGATTGGAAGGGACCTTAAAGCTCATCCAGTTCCAGCCCCCTGCCCTTGGCAAGGACACCTTCTTACAAGACCAGGTTTCTCAAAGCCCCATCCAACCTGGCCTTGAACATTGTCAGGGATGGGGCATTTACTCTGTTAAATAATGAAGTAAGAGGCTGCTTCTGAGGACTAGCCACAACACGGGAAACTCCTCAGCATTCAGCTTCTCCCCTTTCCCATCACTTCATGCACCAGTTCACAACTGGCATTATGAAAGGCGCTGTGTTTGCACAGCTCCCGAGGGTCGGTTGCCCAAGAAGGCACAGGAAGTAGCTTGAGCCGTGGTGTGGGTTTAGGACTGGATAAACGCATCCTTTTTCTATTTTCTCCTCGTTTTATTGTGCTTCAAAGCAACGCAGCTGCCCTGTCACGTTAAAGCCAGTGCTTTCAAACCTTGTGTTAAAGAGCACCGGTTTTAGAGGAACCTGCGGTCTTTTTACCTCACACCTCTCCCACCGGAGCTGGCTACCTCTGCCCTTCCCCCACGGTGCCATAGCGGCTCTGCTGCCCGGCGAACACCGCCGCAACGGAAAGCTCCCCCCTTCGCCCTGCGGTCATCGGTTCCTAGCACAGCTTTACGGCGGGCCGGCAGCCTGCCCCTGCCCCTCCCGCCGTTTGGTAGCTGACCCGTGCCTTCAACCCTGAGGAGGGAAGCAAAAGAAACGGCTGCAGCTCCCGAGGACCAAAAGCCATGCCGCGCGCCCCGCCCCGTCCCGCGTCATATGCGCGGCGTCACGTGCTGTGTGTAGATGGCTGTGGCGGACCCGCTCGCCTGGAGCTGTCGGCCCTGACGGGGAGCCGGTGACCCTGGCCCGGCCCGGCCGCCATGGAGGTGTACATCCCCTCCTTCCGTTACGAGGAGAGTGAGCTGGAGCGGGGATACACGGTGAGCGGCGGGACTGCGATGCGGCCGGGGCCCCGCCAGGGGCCAGGCCGCCGCGCAGGTGCTGGCCTGAGGGGCCGCGGGGCAAGGCCGCCCTGACGTGCTCTGGCGTGTCGTGCCCTGACCCCTGCGGCGCAGGACGAGGGGCTCGGCCTGTCCGGGCTTCTGCTGCCCCACGCGAGCGTCGCACTGTGGAGTGGCAGCAATAGCTGATGCGGCGTAGCCAGCGGGCGGAGAAAGGTGGTGGCTCCTTGCCGCCCGGCCCCGCTAAGAGGCTCATGTGGGTGCTGAGGCCAGGTCAGGCTTAGGGGCTTGCGAGTTCCGAGCTCAGTGCGGAGCCAAACGCGATGAGGGGGCTGGAGCACTTCTTGCGTGAGGAGAGGCTGAGACTGCTGGGACTGGTCAGCCTGGAGAAGTCTCGAGGGATCTCAGCGCTGTGTACAAATAATCTGGATGGAAGGAATAAAGGAGGAGGAGCCAGACTCTTCTCCTTGGTGCTCAGTGGCAGACACCAATGGGCACGCATCACAATTTATGGAATACCATTTAAAGATAAGATGAAACCTTTTTGTTAGCGTAAGGGTAGTCAAGCACTGGCACATGTTGCCCAGAGGACTGTGAAGTCTTCAGCCTTGGATATTCTCAAAACCTGACTGCACATGGTCGTGGGCAGGCTGATCTACCAGACCCTGCTTGACCAGAGGAGTTAGTTTGCACTATTTGCAGAGATCCTTTTGACCTCAGTGGTTTTCTCATCCCATGGAGCTGTTGGGCTTTAACACTTTTCCACCTGTTGCTGGGTGAACCAAAGCCCAAGGCGTTTGACTGAAGATGGATATTCAAAGCTAGCTTCTTCTACTAATCTACTCATTCAGTAGTTCCAACCTATTGAAAAATACTAGGGAAAAAAAGTCTAATTCTGTAGAATTGCCAGAAGATTGATCCATGTAGGCATAGTTGGGTGAAGCAAGTGCATCTACCTGATGCTAATGATGTTTATTCTTTGGCAAGTATTTGTAAGCCTTGTAAACCAGTTTAGATGTGTTAATATAGGAGTGTAACCGCATTAATATTTCTGTTTAGCAGAACTTAAATGTAGTTGGTTCCCTACAACATGTCTGCATGATTCTTGGGAATGAAACCAGCTTTAAAACATTCCAGCTGAGTCTGATTCCAGCATGTCCTGGTTGGGCAGGATAGTTGAAGTGACAGAATTATTTCTAAGATGTGCTTATCACACAAGTAGGATTTTTTGTATCAATATAAATTTTTAGTCTGTTTTAGTGGTTTGGTTTTTTTTTATTTCTTTAATAGCAATTCTGTCAGTGAATCCTGCTATCCAGAGAATTTGTGTTTTTTTAAATCCTATAAATGTTAAGCTGTGTAAGCTTCAAGCAAAACTTTTGAAACACATTTTAAAAAAAAAATTGTTTTTCTAGAAGTCTTTCAAGAAAATGAACTTGCAAGTGAACATGTTTGATTATTGCAGCACTGTTCATTATTATAGCACTGTTCCTCTCAGTTCACTGGTGCTGAGTCACACTCATGGATCTGAAACTTGCTTTAGCTTAGTAGTTTGGTAGTTGTTCCTGCATGATTACTTTGCCTCTTCAGTCAGGTGAGGGAGTTCTATACCACATCCCATACAAAAATTATCGTGCTTTATGCTATCAAGTGCATTAGTTTAGGGATTTCCCTGGCCATGGATCTGTTCTAGAAGTCATATCTCTGGGTGAGGCGTGCTGGTGGGAGAGGATATGGAAGTTTGTTCTGAAAGTAACGTGATATATTTCCTTTATGTTTTGAAGAGCTTTTGGGTTATGCATGAGCAACGCTTATTGTAATGTAATTGTCAGTTTGTGACATTGCTAAATAGTTTACGTAGGTATTGTTCCAAGCATAAAAATTGATGACTGATGCAAACGGGTACGCTATGAATCTTCCCTCCAGCAAAACTGAAGTTACTGAGAGCTTACCCTTGTGCTATACTAGCTTGAAAGATACTGTGTAGGCAGAAATATTAACCTAAGAAAAAACAGTAATATAGGAATTATTTTGCATTGAGCAAAAGGGTGATTTCACTCAGATGGTTAGAGCCTGTGAATGTTTCTGTGTCCAGACCACATCAGCTGTCATTCTTACAGACATCATTATGTGGGTGTTAACAGTCAGAAGCTGTGTGTTTGGTAGGTATTGCTATAGAATATGGGGATTGTAGGGTGTTGAAGTCTTCGTGATTAAGTAGATGTTTCACCCGTTCTGTGCTACCTGAATCTGATGAGTTACAAAAGTTGAGAAAAGTGGAGGAAGTGGAACAATAAAGTATTTAGTCTCTTTGAAATGTAACCTTCAAATTAAAGGGATTGGTGCAGTCCTGGACTAGTGCAGGAGTGTATATGTATATGAGTGAAATATGTTTTTTTCTATGAAATTATAGGTAATTTCTATGAAATTGTAATTCAATATAACTTCTTGTGCACCATCAGTATATAGTATTAACATCTAAACCAGTATGCTGATAAAGGTCAAAGAAATTGTGTCCCCCTGATGAACACAACTGTCAAACTGGTAACTTATAAGGAGAGGGCTGAGGTGCTTAACTTTTTTGCCTTAGTCTTCACTGGCAGTCTCTCCTCCCACACCTCTCGAGTGGATGGACCTCAGGGCAGGGACTGGGGGAGTAAAGTCCCTCCCACTGTAAGAAAAGATCAGATTTGAGAGTAACTGAGGAACATGACCATATATACATCTATGGGACCTGATGAGATGTATCCCAAAGTCCTGGTCCTGAGAGAGCTGGCTGATGCAGTTCCCAAGCCACTTTCCATGGTATTTGAAAAGTCGTGACAGTCAGGTAAAGTCCCTAGGGGATGGAGAAAGGGAAACATTATACCTGTTTTTAAAACTGGTAGAAAGGAGGACCTTGGGAACTACCAGACTGTCACCATCAACTCTGTGCCTGGGAAGATCATGGAACAGATCCTCCTAGAAGATATGTTAAGGTACAGCAAGGGCAGGGAAGTGTTTCAAGACAGCCAGCACAGTTTTACCAAGGACAGGTCTTGCCGGACCAACCTAGTGGCCTTCTAGGATGGACTAACTACCTCAGTGGAATTGCTACAGATGTTGTCTGTCTGGACTTCTGTAAGGCCTTTGACATGATCCCCCACAACATCCTTCTCTCTGAATTGTGGAGATATGGATTTGATGGGTGGACTGTTTGGTGAATGAGGAGTTGGCTGGATGGTCGGATCCAGAAGTTACTTGTCAATGGCTCAGTGTCCAGATAGAGATCAGTGATGAGTGGCATCCCTCAGGAGTCTATATTAGGACCAGTACTGTTTAGTATCATCATCAAGGGCATAGACAGTGGGATTGAGTTCACCCTCAGCAAATTTGCAGATGACACCCATCTGAGTAGTGCAGCTCATTCACTAGAGGGAAGGGATGCTGTTCAGAGGGACCTTAAGAGGCTTGAGGAGTGCGTTTGTGTGAGCATCGTAAAGTTCAACAAAGTCCAAGTACAAGGTCCTGTACCTAGGTCAGGGCCATCTCCTGTCAGTACAGAGTAGGGGATAAAGGGGTTGAGACCAACAGTGTGGAGAAGGGCTTGGACGTACTGGTGGATGAAAGGCTGGACGCAAGCTCATAATTAGAAAACCAACCATATCCTGGACTGCATCAGAAGAAACGTGGCCAGCAGGTCAAGGGAGGTGATTCCACCCCTCTACTTTGCTTTGGTAAGCCCCACCTGGAGGATGGCATCTAACTCTGGTGTCCTCAGCAAAGGAAAGACATGGACCTGTTGGAGCAGGATCAGAGGAAGGCCACAAAATGGCCAGAGGGATGGGACACCTCTATTAAGAGGAAAGGCTGAGAGAGTTAGCATTGTTCAGCCTGGGGAAGAGAAGGTTAGAGGGAGATTTTATTGCAGCCTTTCAATACTTAAAGGGGGCTTATAAGAAAAATTGAGACTTTTTACAAAGTCCTGTTGAGACAGGACAAGGGGGAACTTAAACTGAAAAGATGGGAGATTTAGTTAGGACAGAGGAAGAAATTGTCTATGGTGAAGGTGGTGAAACATTGGAATAGGTTGCCGAGAGAGATGGTAGATACCCTATCCCATGAAACATTAAAGGTCAGGTTGTATGGGGCTCTGAACAACTTCATACAGTTGAAGATGTCCCTGCCCATGTTAGGAGGTGTTGGATTAGATGATTTTTAAAGGTTCCCTCCAACCCAAACCATTCTATGATTCTGTGATCACAGGAGTACTACTTTGCACAGTTGATCTTTTACTGTTCCCTTTCCCACAACTGCTAACTTGCTTAGAATTAAAATGTATTTTTGGAGTAGCTGAAACAAGGAGCTATCAGATTACATGATTAATAGCAGGAAAGGCTGATGGAACTTGGGGCAGATAGATTATTGGTCATGTGCTGGCTCCCCACCAGTGCAGTAGCGTGCCAGGGGGTTGCAGAGGATGCCTTCTGCACTGTGACTGTCAGAAGCCACTGCAGAGAAATAGGGCTGAAAGATGGGGGTTTGAGAAGTGTGGCCATCAGGTCATCCTGGTTTCTTTGCTAGAAACAATAACGGTCGTGACCTCCTGCATTATTTAGAGACTGCAGGAAGACCCCTTCCTCTCTGTGGTGGCTCTGCATGGCTACCAAAACATGCTTTCCTGATATCTCTCTGTTTCTGCTTCCTTATCTATAGCAGAACAGAATCCAGTTCCTCTTGGATTCAGCTTGCCACTGTGTATTTTCACTTCCTGGAAAGTCACAAGAAAGAGTGTTAGTCCTTTCCTTTAAAGAAGCTTATTACCAATTTTAGTGGTTTGTTTTTCAGCTTGCTTTCCCTGAAACCTGTTTTCAGATGATTTTCTCCTTGGTATAGCTAGAACACTGGGAAAGTGGAATGAATAGAGACCCCTCAGCCACTGTCTAGCCTTAAAAGCAGAACGTAGAATGCAGTTCTGGAGAGAGCACAGAAGCTACTTGCCACAGAAACTGAAAACTCTCTAGCTTCAAAGAGAAAACTACAGAGAAATTAAGAAGTAGAAAGGGTGGGGTCTGGACCAATGAAAGATTGGTTTGAGGAAAGAAAAGATTAGAAAGAAAATGAGGAAGACGTGTTTAATGCAACACTTGAGATAGGGATCTGTCAACAAAGTAATGGGAAATGCGCTCCTTTCAGTCTTTGTTTCAGGAGCTCAGCTTTACTAAAGCGCATTTCCTATGGTAGAGAACCTTTTAACCACCACCACCTTCCTCCCCCTGTGCAGATCGCACACATGCTCCCCTACCCCTCCCCCCCCCCCAAAAAAAAAATAAAAACAACAACCCTCAAACAAAACAACAAAAAACCCCAGAGTAAATTTGCACTTGTTCCAGTTCTGTTTGGGGTATACATAACATGATGAAACATAAGAGTAAGGAAAATGCCCGTTTTCCATGTGGACAATTAGATTTCATTGTCAGTTTAAATTGATGACACTAGCTTCCAAACTATTGAGCCTGTGCTAATAAATGCAACAGTTGTTCATAATTTGGCAGTGAATGACCTTTAAATGTAGATGTTTACTAAGGATGTCCCTAGGGAACAATTCAACTTCAAAATGACACCCATGTGTTCTTGTTATCATTTAAATATGCTCCCTTTGTCAATATCAGAATAATAAATACTGGTCAGATTTCTAATGTTGATTCAGATGCTGGGAAACTTACTGAATAAATTAGTGTACGTTTGATTTATATTGACCAAAAAAAATTTACAGTGGTATATTACAGGCCAAGGTGACATACATTTAAATATGTTGTAGAGCAGAGGGCATATTTGACTGACACATGTGCTTACTACGTTTAATTAACACTCCCAATACTACTCCCCAAATTGCTTCTGGAGTTGCAAATGTTGTGGAAGTAAGATACGGTATGTAAAATCCTGAAGTATTGTGGATTTTTTCAAGTCCACAGACTTTACATCCATCGAAGAAGCAGTTTAAATATTAGGCTATACTCTTGTTTCTGGAAGTATAAAAAACTACAAGGACTTAGAGTTTGGTATACCTTATATATACCCTTCACTGAGTCTCTGGACTCTGTGAGTTTGGTAGTTTTAAAAAATCTGAGCAGGCTCTGTGTGCCTTGGTTATGATATCTGCCAGCATGGACATTTCTTGCTTACCAGTCTGGCTTGTGCCAACTCACCACTTACTACTTCATGTCACAGGTCCTGTTGAAATCACTGGCAGACCAGTTACTCTGAGTTCAAGGAAGTTAAAAGAAATACTAGTTCTGTTAGATCAATTTGGCCTTTTTTTTCTTTTTCTTTTTTTTATTGTCCTAGTGTCTTCATAGAGAATTTTGTGGTTACTCCACAGGGGAGTCAGAGTAGGTCAGTATGGATACTTTCCTGCATGGGGTGATGAAGAGGATAAAGACAATTTGATGGATGGTAATGATTCTGTAGTGTCAGAAAAATGCTCTTTTTACCATTGTTTTTTTTTCAGTTCCAATGGAAGAGCAGGTATTAGTGGGAGAAACAGACTTGTTAGTTTAGGTCAAACATTGCTGTTACTGAAAATACTTTTGTGTGTTCATGTTAACTTGTGCATTTGTCAGCAGTGATGATTAAATTTGTTTCATTCAGTCAGTTTTCCTGTTGACAGACTAAGTCAGTGACATGAAACTGACCACTTGGTGCACAGTGGGGAACTTAAAGAGTATGAAGTAAGACACAGCGAATTTTGCACTGCAGATGAAAGCAGCTAAGGCAGAAACTGGAAAAAGGTAAAAGCAAAATGTAAAATTGACTGAATGTATACATAATCATTTGAAATTGTTTCCTTTTTGTGTGTGTTTAATCTGCTTTGGGGTGTAGACAGATTAGGCAGTCATACAGCTCCAGTGATCTCTACTTCTTGTGCAACTGCTCAGCCACAACCCTTTTCCTTCCCCTGATTCACAGTCATGAATCCTGATGGAAATGGCCGTGCAAGATTTTGCTGCACAAGAAATCTTTTTTTCTGTGTTCCTGAAGGGGGGTCAGCAGTAGGATAAAAAAGCAGCAGCTTGATTGCCTGTATCAATTTACCATCTGATAGACCAAAAGTTGACACATTCTGTCAGTAAAACATAACTGCAAAACACAAGTTACCCAGTTCTCTCCCAAGACCTACTGATTTGTAGTTTTGACGAGGAAGTTACGTTTTCAGGAAGATAGGAAGTCGCAGAACATTCAAACATGCATCACAATGAAGATATATTTGAATTCCATTGACTTTTTGAGAGGTAGTGGCAAATCTTTGTTAATAATATAATGCTACCAATGGAATTATTTAATCAGAAGATCCACACAAACTGCTCTTGCTGATGTTTTATGTCCGTATAGCATCAATTTGCGATACTTGTAAAATCTTGTCAAAGGTAGCATTAAGCACATGCACATTTTTCACTTCCCGGGAGAAAGGACACACAAGGCTTTAAAACACAAAATGGGGGAAGATGTATAGTAGATGTCTCTTTTTTTTTTTTTTTTGTTACTGCAACACACATTTTAATTGGTTATTAAACTTTTTAATGCCTAGTGTGATTCATTCCAGGTTTAAATGATGAAGTCATTTTGGAATTTCAATATGGGATACAATATTTATGTTAGGTGACTGGTGATTCCTGAAGAAGCTGAAGATGTGTTTTTCATCTACAGAACTACCTAGGCTATTAAATTAATTAAGTTAATATTGCAGTAGCAGTTTTAGAAAGCTATCTTTTTAATAGTAGGTGTTTATTTTTAGGGTAACTGGAACCTTTACATGAAAATTCTTCAAACCATTGCAATTGAAAATTATTCATTGGAAAATACCACGAGATATCCACGCACTTATAGATTTTAATTCTATATATTCTTTATGAAGAATGTTGTCTATGCTGCTAATTTACATGGATTCCTCTTGGACTTAGCTGTCTCTCTTTTGAAGTTCCTTTGTGAAATTTTTATATGGAGGAATTTAAAGGACTGGTTGTATGGAGGTTGAATATGTGTAAATCTTAGTGGGTTTTGTAATGATTAACTTTGAATTCATAATGATTATCTATTATTATCTTTGAATTCCCAAGAAATAGGAAAGAGATCGGTGGGACTTTATATGGCAGCTTAATGACTTAACTCTGTTTCTTACTTAATAGGTTAGTGAGGACAAAGTTTAGTCAGTCTTGACCCAGCTGCTAAGATGAAGAAAGGTCTTCCTGGCACCCTGGCAATGAGGAGAATATTGAGAAGACAGGCTCTTGTCAGAGCGCTTGCTGATAGAACTTCAGTGCTATGTTTGGGTACAGTGGAAGTACTTATATTGGGTATGCACATGGAAATGTGCTAGTGAAGGCCTTCCAGCTACTACATTTTGAATACTCTTATTGTGAGCAACCATTATTTCTCCATTCTCTGTTATACAAGAACTGTTTAAGGACTTGTATCAGCTTTTCCTTTTCTGTTTCCTATAAGCTTGTCTGTGGCTTGGGGAAGGCTGAAACAGCATTTTTGTAGAGCATTCTGGAAGGCAACATTGGTGACAAAGCAGGAGTGTCATCATTCCCTATGAAAGTGGCATTGTATTTTTAATGAAAAATGAAAGAAGCACCCTGAAGATGTCCTGATGATAAAGATCCTGTAGATAGAACATGTATACTTTCTTCCCAGTAACTGTCTTTTTTTTTTAATTATTATTTCAATCTATATATCATGTTCTAAACATTTCACATTTCTTAAACAAATAAATACTGTGTGGTTATGAGTGTTTTTGTTTGTTTAGTTTTGGGTTTGTTTTTTTTAATAAGGTATTTGGGCACAACACTAAATGCTTGCATACTTCTAGGCATTGCAGTAAGGCAGGGCACAACGAGCATGAGAAAGGAGCAGCATCTTCATTCCATGTTCTAATTAAAATATGTTTCCTCTCATTCCTCTGCTGCTGGTGCAATGAGAGCTCCACCTCCTGTTCAAAACAACGTTCAGTTCTATGAATGTATAAATAGGAAATCTGAGAAAATGCTTTTGGATATTGAAGCTGCCATCAGTGAGCTACAGTAAGTAATTTACAAGAAATGACTGCCAAGCCTCCACTACATCTTCCGTTTACTATATTATTTATTTGTATGTCACAGTGTTTGTGGATCTCAGTTAAGACCGGGGATCTCAGTTAAGACCAGGGGCTGTAGGTGACATTTGTTGAATTGTGTACCATGGTACACAGAGTTTCAAAACTCACTCTTGAAGGAGTTGCTTGCATTCGATAATGGTGTTTTCCTGATGAGATGCTGTGAAAAGTTATATCTATCCAAAATGTTATTGTTTTGACTACTGAAATCTTTAATGTAGTGAAAATGGTATAAGACTTCTGAGTCTTTTCTCCGACTAGTCTACCTTGAAAGCTGTGAGAAAATCTCCTGTAATTGAGTCACTTTTTAAAAATTGATTCCTTTTTTATACTAGGGCAGAATTTGTTTATATACTAGCACATTCATGTGCTGCAAGTATCTCCAAATTGGAAAATAATGAAATCTAAAGCTTTCATATCATCTCTTACATAAGGACAAATAAAGAATCTTGATTACGTGGTGAAACAATCAATTGTTCAGCAGCAAGTTTGTATTGATTACAGTGAACTGCTTTTATGAAAAGAGACCATATGTACTTCAGCTAACCACCTTTATTTCTGGTCTGGCATAGGGCACTTGTTTCTTTGCATACAGATTCCCTTCTGTACTCTTTACATAGTATGCAAGTGCTCTCCAGGAGTAGGACTTCCTACTTCTGCAGTTGAGATGGTAATTACTGTCTTAACTTCCTTGTTCTTTTGAGATGTAGATATAAGGAGCGTATGTTCAGTTTAATAATAGATTAATGGACTAACAGATTTATAGTAATGTCAAGGAATGTTATATTTACTTTGCTTGAAACGTGAAGAAATGGATATTGAGGGAAAAAATACAAGCGAAATTTGGAGTTGAATGCTATGCCGTTATAGATTAAGAAACTAGTGTTAGCCTACCGCTTTTCTGATTTTATTACAAATTCTAAGAAAAAATATGTCCCATGATGACGTACTCTAAAGGAAACTCCAAACCACTCAACGCTTAAAAGCAAGTTAGAAACCGTTTAAAAGCTAGGTTTTAATTAAAGATCCATTCTCCCTCTGAAAGCCGAAGACCTAGCTTCCATTTTCACATTGCAGTGAGGGAGCATAAAAAGGCAGAAAATACTGACAACATCTGTTTTTGGTATTGAATAGAAAATGCCAGAGGCATTTTGCTGAGCACTGAGAATGTGGATGTGTGATTGGTAGCGGTACAATCTTTGCACTATTTCCTCTGCATGTTTTAAAAATTCCTGTTTGACACAGAGATTACAAAGCTCAAGCAGATTCTGAAGTATGGCTGAGTATGTTTTTTTTAGTTTCCTTTCCATATTTATCCTCTATATCAAAATCTGTTCATTTGGGCATTTTGGTTTACCTCCCTTTGATGAAAATGTTATGATGTCAGACTTCCAGATTTAGCCATAAATTCTTAGTGCCTGTTGGTAAGAGGGAAAGAATATTTTTAGATGTATTTTAAAACAATTTGGTAAGAACTTCTTAGGAATGTTACTGAGGTTAGTAATTGTATCCTCTCAAATTAGATAATCCTTAGGCTGGCCTGGATTAGAGACAAAGTTGAAGAACATACCCTAAACTCAGTACTTGTAGCTAAGTTGTTTAAGTTTCTCTTTACTTTTTGATGCCTACTTGCTACTACATATTTATCAGAAACATAAGGACAGTACATTAATGGAATTGGAAACAGTTTTAAGGTACTTGGTACAATCATTTTTTTGTCTATGTGCATTTAGTCTTCATATTTGATTTTTTTTTTCCCTTACTGCTAAATGGTTTGGATCTAATTGTAGCTTTAGAAAAAATCTTAAGTACATTTTCAAGGCTGAAAAAACCTGGTACCGTCTGGTTTGTAATACAGACCTCTAAATTAGAAGCCTGATTTTTGCCTAGACCATAGAAGAAAGAAGGGGATTTCTCCTGGAAGAAAAATTTGTTCTGTAAGCTAAGAAGACATGACTAGAAGTTAGTTTCTTAAACCTAAAGCCACTGTTTTTGTTGTGGGTTTTTTTACACACACACACACACTTTTTTTTTTTTTTTTTTTTTTTGTGTGTGTGTGTGAATGTTATTGATATCATTACTCTCCCTAAATTCAGTGGACAGGATAATGCTACAACACAAAACTTTCCTACCTGCTTAGGTGTTTAAATCATACGTTTTGTGAACTGGTACAGAAAATACTGTTACTTTAGTTTTGAAGGGTATTTGTTGTCTGGGAAAGAACTGGCAACATGCTGCACATTCAAAACTCTTTGTTGCTACTCACCAACTAAATTGTCAAAAATTGCTGATTTGGAAGGGGGTAAAAACCTGCTTAAAGGAACTGCAGATACAACTGTTATCTGTTACGGGCTAAGAACTTAATGCCTCATTTCTCAAATGACTTTTTACAATAACAAGATAGTGAAAAGTGAAAAGCTCATGAACTTGCCTCCATGGTTATTTCCAACCTCAACTCTTTTGACAAGCTCCCAAAGTTGCTGTTGCTTATAGAAGTGGAAAATAGGCCTGATAAAAATGTTTAGCCTGCAGGGCTGTGTTTTATTTATCATATCACAAAAGAACAATGTTTTGTTGCATCACGGTCAAAATAGAAGCGACCTTGCTTGCTCATGAGTGCTCAAAGCCTAGAGATAAGAGGCAAAATAATAGAGTACCATAGAAAGAGTGTAGTGTAATTACTTGTGGCTTGTCAAGTGAAGCCCTCTCAGGCCCCAAGTGATTCGAATCTGGGAACTCTGCACAATTCTGTGCAGTAACTGTAGCCAGCATCAGAGAAATCTCACCCAGCTTCTCCGACAGTACTGAAATTGCATCAGTTTGTCATACACTGAGCATGCCAGCTTCACACAATATCATTTGCTTGCAAATGGGCCTGGCCTCAATGCCCTGAGATGCATTCTTTGGTATCTGACTCTTGGCCTGCGATTTGTCATGTCTCTAGTGCTATCGGCGTAAAGTAGCGTTAATAGATTCTGATGGTTTGCTTGTGGAAGGTAAAGAATGCACTACAGATTGTGTCAGGCAGCTTTCTGTGGCATGTAGCATGTTAGAGGCCCTCATGATGGTAATAGCCAAACAAAGGGTATGGAGAAATGAGAACCCTATTTTGAGTGGTATTTAATGCTCCCCTTCTCAGCACCCTGCTGTGGACATCGTTGCTAACTCAGCAGGTGCAAGATCATAGCAGCCCAACAAAGCAGTGTTATTTGTGCTTAAGGTTTGTTTACAGATGGAACATGCAGCCAAAAATCAGTGGCTTTGTTTCTCCCTATTCAAAAATTATAGTGTGTAAAATGTGTAAAAATGTCAGTGAGTTTCCAGGGCCTAAACTGTGCATACATTTATCTCTATGTTTAACTCTGTATTGTTTGGAGTTTTAGTACTCTAAATAAAATCGCTGTATTTTTTTAATGAGTATGTTCTTTAATACTGTAAAATAAAACCAAAACAAAGCTTGTACAATTTATCCTGAAATATATATTGTGTAAAATAACACCAGTATGATCTAAAGTGTAGATTCCTGAAGAATTTCTTCTTAGATTTTAATTGCAATAGTTGTTTGACAATTAATTGGATTACTAAATCTTTGCTTGGAGTAGTTTTCTTGCATTATGAAGTAAATGTATGGAATTTTTTCACTCTTCCTTTGACACCACTGAGATATTTTGCCATTGACAGCTCTGATCTTTGTATCATTTTTTTTTCAGCTGACTTCCTTAATTGATTACAACTTTGGTGCAGGAGCCTGCAGCATAGCTCTCCAGAGTTCTGTTGACATTAATCGATTAATGTGAAGGTGTTAGTTAGTAATTTCATCTAAGAAACATTCAAAACCGTGTCAGTAATCTGTTCTTAAATACTGCCAGACCATTGAATCTTGTTATTTTGAACGTGTTAGTTTGGGTTAATGAGGATTTTTCTGGAGGGAAAAAAAAAAAAAAAAGTGAATCCTATGGGAAGAGCAGATTTGTATTTTATTGTTTTACTTTAGCATACATGCACATGCTTTAATATTTAACAGATTGTTTTTAAGTATATTATTAATATTTATGGTATCTCTAAGAAACTTACAAAAATGCTTGAGCAAGACCTATTTCTTCTTAGCTTTACCTAGGGAATTTCTGACAACAGTGTAACTTTGAGCTCCCTGCTAGCCTGTCTGTGTAGGTCTGACACTTTCTTTCCTACTGTAGCTTCCACATTTGCTTAGCAGCTTTGCATAGCTCAGCAAAACTTTTAAATGAGCATGCATTTTTTTGTTCTAAATATATTCAGAAAAGTATTCTTGTGTCATACAGTACCTTGGAGAAATTCTGTGTTAGGATTGGAACTCTTCAGTATTGCATATAAAAAGAGAGTTTCTTTTTAAGCTTAACACAGACCAACTTTTGGAAGTATGTTTTGCTTTTATTTCTTGGTGGAGGTCTTTGGTAGGGCATCAGCTAGCTTATGTGAATGTTAGCTATGTGTTAGTAAAACAGCTGTGCCCTATTTCCCAGTGAAAAAATGTGGTTGGTTGCAGAAAGTAGAAGTTAGTTAAATTCAGTAAGCGTGCTTTTAGCACAAGGTTGGTTTGTACTGAAGGCAATCTGAATCAGTTGCCACTAAGCAAACATTAAAAGCAGTAAAGTACTGTGTTCACTGCAGTCTCCTTAGATTCAGATAGGGGCAGAACATAGACGTGCATAAACACATGTGTTTGAATGTATGTGGGTGCAGGTCTACAAAAGCACAGGCATATGTCAAAAATGGAAGGTTGTATTGCAGAGCAGCCTGGTTGAGATCTTGGATGAGTCAATGTTTTAATGACCCAGATGATAGAGTGTCCTTATTTAAATTTGCTGTCAACACCAAGGTGGAAGTGACTGTGAGCATGTTGGAGAACAAGAATAGAATTAAAAATAATTTTGGTGAATTGGGAAGATTTCTTAAGAAAGGAAGATGGGAGCTAATTCAATAGGAACTGGGTACCAAGTGCTGTATTTATCCAAAATAATCAGCAGCACAGAGTAAGGTCCAACAGATTATTAGGTAACAGATATTCCTAAAAGGATGTGGGGCTCATTGTACATTGCAAGACGGCCATGTCACTGACATCATGCTGTTTCAGAAAAAGCAATTGCATGTTAGAGTTTCAAAGGATACATATTAAAAAAAAACATCGGTACTGAGAACTGTATACTAAGCGTGGACTACCGTATCCAATTTTAGATACTGAACTCTAAGAAATATGTGAGTCTATGGGAAAGAGTGTCCACAGGCAAAGGCACTGTAGGAGGAAATATGCTGTGTTACACTGCTTTCTGGATCTTTGATCACTGTGAAGAATGAAATATACCAGGGGTGGTTTAGGTCAAAAAGAAAACATTGAGCAGGAACTTCATAACAATCTCAGTAAGAGGAAAGGCTGTTGAAAAAAAGAAAGGAGGCAATCAGTCTGTGGAGATCCTGTGCTCCTGTGCCGTGCAATTCCTGTTCTACCCACCAGAAATAAAAAAAAGTAATTACAAAGTGGTGCCGAATAATAAAGATTCTGCAGCACCAGAACACACTTCAGGAGTAGGGTATGGAAGCTTCATCTGTATGAGGCTTAGATGTTTCTGTCAAAAGTATAGTTAGTCCTGGCTGGAGGCAGCAGGGTGAGCTGATAACTCCCAGAAATACAGAGCCAAAATAGACATGAGGTCTTTCAGAACTGGGAGATAATATGCCGAAGACCCATGTAAGCAAATTGTGTGGACGTTCTGAAGCTCATGTAGGCATCTCCCGGCAAAGTCTTCCTCAAGCTTCTTTTTGTGAGCCTCCCTTGATACTTGGCAATTGTCCTTTGCATTATTTCAAAAATGGCTTTCTAAAACCCCAGAGAACTCACCCAAAGTAGCTTGCTCTTTTTCTCTTTTCTGGGGAATGGTAAGAGTATCTCATAATGGAACAGTTACTGAAACAATCATGAGCTTCTCTATGCCGAAGAAACATAGTTTGCTCAAGAGAGCCTTTGGCATGGTCTTCCTGGGAGGAGGTAATTCTTTTCTGCTCCCAGCTTTCAATTTTGAAGTAACAACTGTACTTGGAGCAGACTTGTCAAACCAGATTTTTCTCCCCTTTCTTAAACATTGCAAATACTATTCAGTAAAGCACTTATGTTCAGTATGCATCTTGTTTAGTACTTCAGAATTGGACCACTTATATTTGTTTCTGTCACTGTAAATGTACATAGCTCTGTAAGCCACTCAAGAAACTGCAAAAATTCAGTGCCACTCTTACCTCAGTACACCTTTTCCTGTATTTAATGTCTGCCATAAAATGAAAGCATTCTAAATGTTTAAATTGCTGGATGGGTAGCTTATTAAGAGGTGGCTAGATTGGTGGCTTAGTTGTGAAGAAGAAAACAGCACAAGAGTAACAGGAGTCCTTATCACAGCTCTGGGTCTCCAACGTAAATCAATTCCTTTGTCCTCATCTGTCTGTTAAAACAGGAGACATTTTTATAGGAGGGGAAAGCCATGCAGGAGCCCTTCCCACAGTTAACACCTGAAGAGCACAGGCATCTTCTGCCTCAATCCTGTCCCATGTGAGGAGTCATGAAGGTAAACTCTACAAGTTTGTAAAGCTAGAAGGATCGTCAGGTTTGCTAATGACTGAGATAACAGAACAAAAACACAGCAGTTTGTGTCACTTACTCCCAAGTATTTTCCAGAGCTGATCAAAGAATTGTGTTTTTAAAAAGAGAATTTCAGGGACATTTGTAGGGCAACCTTTGTTATATACCTTTATTTGCAGAACTTACTGTAGGTGTCACCTGATCTTGAATTAATGAATTAGTCAAGCATGTATTTTTAACTTTGTGGGATGAGCTGCTGCTTGTCAGTGTGTGCTTTAGTGCTCAAAAATCAGCATCATCTCCTTTTCCCGATGTTTTCTTGCATGCTCACTGGTAATGCAAACCTTGTCTCTGATGCAAGAGGCATTATGTGGTGACTCTGTAAAGTTCTTAGGTGCTTGTTCCCATGTGCCTTCACAGACCATGTACTTTGCCAGAAGTCACTGGCAGAGTAAGACAATACAGCAGTGCTCTGCCACCTGCCACTGTAGTCCTCTTGCTTCTCTTAGAGACATCCACAGATGGTTTAGCTTCACTTGATTCTTGATGTATGTAACTCATTTGTTGTTCATGTTTAGATGTAGCTTTTTGTCCTTAACACCAAGATAGTGATCAAAGAATCTTCTGCAGCTTATGCAAGGATAATACCTTAAAACAGAAGGCTTGGTGCAAAGTACTGGATGTGCAGCAGTATGGTGATGTGCCTCTGTCCCAAACACTAAATATAAACCAGTTGTATTTCACTGTTGTCATTAACAGGATGTTTGAAGCTATACTATTTAAGAATCACTAGTATGCAAGAATCATGGTCACTAACAAGGAATATGATTACAGTAAAAAGTTCTTATCCTCATGGCTCAGGCATGGTTTTTTTTTTAAGGTAGCAGTGTCAGGTTATGATGGGCATTGTGGTAAGTAGGCAACATGAGTCAACATTCATGCATTCCCCAGTTACCCATTTTTACCACCTGCATTACAGCAGTTTATAGATGGTGAAACAATATTCCATTTACAAATCATAAGTAGACTTGCAGAAGAGCATTGGGGACCAATTTACCATTCTCTGGAATTTACATTACCTGTGGAACACAAGTTAGTAGCCAGGTAACCCATGTGATGGCCAACATATATTGACTGCCAGCCTTTTGGAGGCCTCAATGCCAGATCACTCAAGCACTGGAGACAGAAGATATAACTTTGATTACTAACATCCCAATGGGTGGTTTTATCCTGAGTGTTCAGTGTGTGCATGGAGTGGCCAGTGGGGTGTGGGCTGGGGTGGGGCTTGGGTGGGAAAAGTCAAGGTACCCTGAGAGAATACTCTGAGAAGAAGCAGAGTGAAAATCCCCCAGTCAGCCAGATGTGCTCTTACACCCATGCAGTCACAGTGTGGCTTTGCACTGCTGTATTTTATCTGCATTACAGAAAGTAATGCAGATAAAAAGCCGTGGTTTGATCAGAGCAACCTACTGATGTAGTAGTGCATCCGTAGCTTGTCTAGAACTGATGCTAGCTAGGCAACAGCTTTGGCACTGTGTTACTTCCTCCTACCACAGGTTGGGAATCAGGGTTTCTATTAGACTTAGGGCCCTTCTTTTGGTGTGGACAGCTTGGAAACGTAAAAAGTCCCCTTTCGTAGAATCATAGAATGGTTTGGGTTGGAAGGAGCCTTTAAAAATTGCCTAGTCCAACCTCTGACATGGGCAGGGACATCTTCCAATAGGCTGAGTTGCTGATCAGTTCCAACCTCACCTTTGGCAATTCCAGTGATGGTGTGTCTGTAACTTCTCTAGGTGACCTGTTTCAGTGTCTCACTCACCATGTTCAATGTAAAAAAAAATAAAATAAAATACAGAATTCTTCCTTATGTCCTAACTCTCCCATCTTTCACTTTAAAACTGTTGGCCCTTGTCCTGTCTCAACAGGACTTTGCAAAAAGTCTCTCTAAATTTTTCTTATAAGCCCCCTTTAAGTATTGAAAGGCTGCAATAAAATCTCCCTCTAACCTTCTCTTCCCCAGGCTGAACAGTGCCAACTCTCTCAGCCTTTCCTCATAACAAAGGTGTCCCATCCCTCTGACCATTTTTGTGGCCCTCCTCTGATCCTGCTCCAACAGGTCCATGTCTTTCCTGTGCTGAGAGCACTGAAGTTGGAAGCCGTACTCCAGGTGGGGTCTTACCAGAGCAGAGTACAGGGGTGGAATCACCTCCCTTGATTGCTGGCCACAGTTCTTCTGATGCAGTCCAGGGTATGATTGGTTTCTGGGCTGCAAGTGTGCATTGCCAGCTCATGTTGGGCTTTTCATCCACCAGTACTGCCAAATCCTCCACAGCACTGCTCTCAGTCCCTTTATCCCCCAGTATGTATTGATGGTGGGGATGGGCCTGACCCAGATAAAGGACGTTGCACTTGGACTTTGTTGGGATTTCTGATGCTGAAATTTATTACATAGGCCCAGTCCTCAATCCTGTTGAAGTCCCTCTGAATGGCGTCCTTTCCCTCTAGTGAATGAACTGCATTACTCAACTTGGTGCCTGCTTCAGTACAGTGTTTAGATGGCTCTTAGTAGCCATAATGTACAAGACCCACCACAATAATGGTTGAACACTTACTCCCTGAATAGTGCTAAGATCTTAAGAAATAAGTTTTTACTTATGTCTCGAGGCATTAAGACTGAAGAGGTTGATTAAGTTATACATGCATAGCATTATTTCTTGAATTTGCTGTCTTTGGGGTGCTTGACTTTTAACTTCAGTGTTCTTTTTTTGTATTTTTTTTAGACACAAAAATATCTAAATTTATACATCTATAGTGGATGTTGTAGTACTTGGTATTTCAGTGAAAACAATAGCAAAGTTCACTGCATAGTTTTGGAAGAAAAAAAGCTACAACAAAATAGACTTGCAGTCTTCTTAAATGTTTTATAGCATGTCACTGTTCTTTCTCTTTTTATATTTTTCTTTTATTCTTCTTTGTCTAACATTGTAAATATTTAAATATGGCTCCCAAAATTAAAAACTCTAGAAAATGTTGAGCTCCTGTTGAAGTCTCTAGGGATTTTGTGTGGTAAGTTAGAACTGGTTCAGTGCATTTTAAGAATATCTTTTTACTGTAATTGTTTGTTCCAGCAACCATAACTAGTGGTCAGAAGTAAGAAGCAGAATGCAGGCCAGCCTGCTGGTGACCACTTGGAAGCCCTGAGGTTCTGCCTCTGGGTTCCAGCTACTCCTGAGCAACTGCGATGAGGACGTCTTCTATAAGTTCCTGGTATGAGCACATATTGAGCAACACTGGAGTGACTTGGTTTAGATGCAGTGGAAACTTGCAGTCCTCACAATATTCCGTTCCTTTTAATTTGCAGGGATTCTGAAGCAGAGAGAGTAGATTTCTATTACTTAAGCTTTCCAAGCAAAGGTTTCCTTCCAGAATGGGAAATAGCACTGCTTTCTTTTGCTAGATTCTTGGAATTAATCCTGGCTGAAATGGAGTCAGAGGCAAATGTTTATTTTGTTTCGTCAATCTCCCATGCATTTTATGTTGTAATCACATGTGTGTAATTTAAAAGCCCAGTGGTGAAAGAAATGCATTTGGAATTCACACTTAGCTAAGCTTCTTTGTTTTCTAGTTGTTGTTGATTCTAGTTGGATACTGATTTCAGACATAAATGTGTGTATATCTAATATATACATATATATTTATAAAAAATCATAGAACATTTAGCACTTCTGCTAAACACCATAATCTTATTAAACTGTGAGTGTATTCATCTTAGTGTTAAGATCTTGAACTGATCCTCCTACAACATGAATTGCTTAAATGAATAAGATAGTGCATTAGGTGATAAAGTATGTGTATTACACAGCACATTACTGGTTACCTAACTTATTATTTAGTTGTATATTAAAGCAGAAAGTATTTAGACAAATAACTGGATACTTTTGTGACCTTATTTTCTATGTATAAAACAGTAGCAAGCACAGTCTGATTCATGGGGGCTTATTTTCATAATTGCTATTCATGTTTAATTGGGAAAGTACAGGAAGTATACATTTCTGTCATTTAAAACCTCTAGTTGACTGAAGTTTGTTTCTCCTGTTTTTTTCTAAGAAATTTTTTGGAAAAAAATTGAAACTCTTCATGATGATGTGGTTTTTGGCTATAGATACTGGTATATGGTATACTTTACAAGCCATTTATTTGATTATTTTATTTTGAATAAGAAGAAGAGTGTGTGTTTAAAAGTCCTTAAGAAGCACTGGAATATTTTTGCCTCTATGGAGTTAATAGTACTAGTCATTCTTTAACTTGAATAAAGTATAGATGCTTTTTATGTGAGGATTGTCCTTGTAAGCTAGCTCAGGTACGCTTCTTGGAGGGATTGATGGGTTTTGTCACTTGGTGTCTTCGAGAGGGTGTCTAGCAGACCAGTAGGGGTCACTGTATGCATTGAATTTAGGAAATACATAAGTCATTTTAATTACTTTATTGTGTATGCTAGCACACTTGGAAATAGCGAATCGTAGACAATAATTCATTCTTTGTCATAGCATTTTATTGTCTTTGAGTTGGGAGTATCTGTGCAAAACACATAATAGCATTTTATAAGGTAAGTGCAAAGCATGGATATGACAAAGACTGGATGTCTAATGATAGGTTTCAGGAGGATCTGACTTTGAAAGGGTCTTCACAGCTTGCTGAAAATAGGTGTGTGCTGAGAAGAATGTGGTTCTGGCTGGAGCTGCTGTATTTTCTTATCCTAACACAATAAAAGAGACTGGAAAGTGTGATGAGGCAGGTTGATGTGCCACAAAAATGCTTTAGTAATGTTTGCTTGAATTTCATTCAAAAACTAAAGTTTAAATCATTTTAACAAGTCTGGCAGAAAGATATACCAACCGTATTTTTCCTTCTAAAATGTGCATTTGAAATAGATGGCTGATAATACCCAGCTCTTCTAAGTGAGGCAGTTAATCATGCAACTAGTTCATAATCAATGTGGTCACTTCGAACCAATGTATAAGATCCATCTGTTTCTAGTTTTTCTGTAGTGGCGATGCTGTGAAATACTTCTTTCCTTTCTGCCCTCTCCTAAAATCTGTATCTTGGGATTTTAAATGTTTCTGTCTAAGGCTGAAGAAAGATGAAAGCACATAAGCATTTTAATCCTTTCTTAAATGGGACATTTATCCAGTTTTAACTTAAATGTGAAGAATGAGAATTCTTGTTTATAATACTTCCATTACTGAGATTTCTTAATGAGGGAAGCATTGCACATAATTAGATGGAGCTAGCTATGCTGTTTATTTTCATATCCTTCCCATGACCTCCTCTTCCACAGTTGTTATACCACTTTTTGTATGTGTGTTATTCTTGCCACAGCTGTGCCTTCAGGAACTCATATAGAGATCTTGAGCTTTATTTCAAAATGTTTTGAAGCCATTGAGAATCTTCAGTGTAAGTGGTCTGTGGAAAAAGCTCTTTTTTCCAGGAAAAACCACCCAGGTTGATGCCCTAGCTGAGATCCAAGACCTGAGAATTCAGTTTTTGATTCAAGCAAGTGGAAGTGGCCTGGTAGTTTGCTGCAGAAAAGAATGCCTGCTGAGATTTGCTTAATTTGATTGATGAGCTGTATTTGAAAGCTTGTGCTGATCGCTGTTGCACGCATTTCTCTCTGACAAGAGAGCCAAAGATTTGCTCAAGTGTGTGTCTTTCTTCCTTTTTGTTTTTTTTTCAGTGAATTGGTTGAAATTCTAGTTCTATTGGAAATTTTTGCATTATAATAAAGAACATCTTTGTTTCTTCCTTTAAATAATTGTCATCTCTTCATAAAGAGTTTTATAGCATGGGAGAGAGGGAACGGTGGAGAAATAAGTGATGGAAAAGAGTATTAATCTTTTCCTTATATTCTTATTTTATAAAATTGACATTTTGCTTGATTAAGTAGTCTAAAAAGTGATATCTTAAAAGCAGAGAAGTGCCTTCAAATGATGATACATTTTGATTGAAACAGAATAACAAATTTAGTAATCCAGTGAGAAAAAGCAAACGTTTTCAGCAAATGTTCCTTGAATTAACAAAATTACTTCAGCTTCACTACTTGTTTTTCATTCTTCTGTATTTTCATTTTTCTCTGCATCTCCAGTGCAGTCATTGTAGCTGAAATGAATCACAGCTTTTCTGGATTCTCTTTGCTCCCAGGTATACTAATTGTTCCAGTCATCTAAGCTTAATATATTCTAACACTTTTATATGTAGTGTTTGTTTCTTCAGAAGCTGATCTTTGAAACAAAAGCTTCCTCTCCTTTTAATTTCAAATACATTATGATTTTCTATTATATCAGTACTTTAAAAGATTGAACGTGAATATTTCCACCTCTTCAGTTGATGAGTACGCAGCAAAATTCTGCAGTAGTTCAAGTTAATGTTATGTTGCTAACATGATAGCAACTGAGATTATTAGTTTTAGTTCGGTAATACAGATTAACTATAGCACTTACTATTTAGCATGACCTATGTATGATTTATTATAATGGTTACTGATAAATGAGTAGTGAAAATTGGGAGAGTATAGTATGTTGGCATTTTTTAAAGGGAATATTTGATTAGGGCAAATAATTGCTATATTACTCACTGACTAATTGTATTACCTTTTTTTGCAATTATTTTTTTCTTCAGAAAAGCTATCTATTCCAAGGTAGGCGGAAATAAAACTTTCCGGGAGGGTTCAGGGGGTTGATGTGGATTAGGAATATGACAAAATGTCAGCATACTGTACTATAGCTTCAGACAGCAGCTTGGTAAACAAGAGATTGGGGGGAAGGGGAAGAAATCCTTTTGTTTCTTCATCTATGGGGAAAACATAGACTTGTCTTTCTTCAAAATACATCCAAAGAATAGTTTTAGAAGTATGTTGACAAGTTCACTAGATTTCTATGGAAACATATAGGAAACAGGTTCCTGTATCTAGTCTGAACATACAGGAAACAGGATCTGAGAAGATAAAAATATTTTGTCACTTTATTGACTGAAACAGTGCTTCTGTGGTTTTAAATTAATGATGTGTGATTCTATCTTTATGTACTGAATTGCTGTAGATACATTTTAAATTTAGATTCTATTTGTAGGCTTTGTATTTCGTAAATCACAGATGTAGCTATTTACTTTTTTTTTAACTGTCTCATTTTCAGGTATACTTTTACTTAACATAAAACCTTTAAAAAGGTAAAAATATCAGTAAAGTATAATAATTATTTTTTAAAAAACTAGTTTACAAATAGTAACATAAGTGAGAGTTGATAACTGTCAAGCCACCTCAGCAGGGTGAAAAGACTTACTACATTGTACAGTAGTGAATGTTGCACTGATTTTTGAAGTTACTGCTCGTACACTGTATTTCATGCAGAACACAGATCGGTCATTTTGCCAAGGAGCAGAGTAAGAAGACTGAGGCTAAAAGAGGGAGCAAAAAATGACATGGAAGCGCACTGCAGAAATTGTCATAAGATCCTCAGTGTGGGACCCTTTGATAACATGCTTTTAGTGCAAAAGATGAACCTGTGCTCAAAGGAGCTCTCTTAAGTGATGTGTTTTCCAATGGAAAGATCTGATTATGTGATGCAGGTTATAGTGTCTCATGCTTTGGGATTCAAGATAGCAGAACTATAATTTACTGCAAATTAGTAAACATGGTTTTTGTTTTTCTTAGTCTTTCAGGATTCCTTTTAAAAGTGTTAGTTTCTTGATTTATTGTAAATATTTTATAGAACAACAGCCTATGGCACTAAAATCTATACTTATCCACTAACAAAGAAAGATTAACTCTAATGCATAAGGAATACAAATACTAGTTTTTCTTTTGACTTTGACTTAAACTTCATTGAGTTTAACTAGGAAAAACAGAAAAGTCATTGCTTCAGCTTAGTGTGCCTATGTAGAAAAAAGTGGTGATACCCCTACAGGCATGCTTTGAGCAATGGCTTGGGCATTTACCCAGTTCATATATCCCTGTCATAAAGAGTCAGTTTCTGTTCTTTTGAAGTCAGATGCAGTGATGTAGCCTTTTTCTGAATTATTCACACGGAAGAAAAAGTCTTCTGTCTCTTCTAAAACAGAAATACCTGTGATGTATTTTGTCATAATGAGATAAAGGAATATTAAAATAATGTCCTAAATATGAACAACTAGTTTAGATTATTGCATGCTTCAATTAGGATCTGCTTTACAAAAATAAAATCCAAATCTAAAAGTAATTAAGAAGTAACATCAGATGTGAAATTTGTTTTATGTTAAGATTGAAAGAGCAAAGTGTGTATGTTATAATTCACATTCAAGTTTTTCATGTCCTCTATGTATCCATATGTCAGCAGCCTGTCTTGCAGTCTGTTTCCAGTCCTTCCAGCTACTATTCTTTTAGAGTGGAAATGTATGGCTTCTTGCTTTTTTGTGAGAGAACTCATTCCAAGGTATGTCCAGAAAAATTTGGAAATGATTAATACTGTGTTGTGTATGTTTGATTTTCAGGGTCACTCAAAATTGATTAATTTCTTTGAATTAAGAGAGGTGTTTCTTGTGCTTTGGACTTAAAGCAAACAGTTCTAGATCCAGGGTTAATTTAAAAGTAGGGTCACTTGGGTATTTTTGTTTGGGTTGGTTTTTGGGGTTTTGTTTTTCATAATTGGCTATGAATTCTTGCCATCATCAGTATCACTATCAAGGCTCTGAGCCCAGATATTTATGCATATCAGACAACTGAGATGAAGAGAATTGCATGTTTTCTATATAAGCACAAAGTACAAGAACCAGACTTGGGAAGGACAAAATGTAATTTGTCTGCAACTTCTTGTCTAAAGATATTCTGGATAATTTTGAGTTCCTATGAATAAAACCTTATGTAGTAAAGAGTTTTACGGCAGAATGTGGAGCACTTCTTTGTCCTTTCTTTTTATTTCTATTTTGTAAAAAAAAAAAAAAAAGGCCAGTGCTAAAATAAGTTTCTTAAATATACATAAAATAGCATCCTATCTATACTGTCTATTGTCTGGAGTACTTCCTCTTCCCACTAACTGAGAAGATTACATAGAGTTTGCTTTTCAGACATTTGACATCACATACGTTGAATATGTGACTGTTTCTTTACCTTCCTTTTTCCCCTTAGTTCTGTACATGTTAAATATGCATGGCTTTGTCTATGTGCAAACAAATACAGACAGCTAACGATAGTGTCTGAGATGACACAGTTTTTATTAGATATACCCAGGCTGCTTGGTAAGATTAAGTCCTTCATTTTATTTTTCTGAATCATTGTTAAGTATTGGGGTCTGGACTGAAATCTTCCATCACAAGTAATCAGTACGCATTGAAAGTCTTCTTAAATTTCAGAAAAAAAAAAACACCAAAAAAAACAAAACCAAAAAAAACAGCCAACCACAAAAACAAAGGGAAAAGAAATGTTTTGCCAGGGCTAATAAAATAAATTCAGTCTTGTAACTGTTGTGCTGCTGCTATTTTTTTTACCTCTTCCCGCCCCCCCCCCCCCCTTTTTTTTTTTTCTGTACAGTAGACATTGGAAGTTTTATTACAGTGAGATACTGTAAGACTGGGAAAAATAATTGCTGTATACCTGAAACTTGATCCAAACTTAGCCAGATAACCTAGGAAAATCTCTGTTTATCCCAAGGTTTTTTCCATCCTGAAAGCAAAATTCTTCTACACTTTTTTTTTCAGCAAGTATGTTACAAGAACACCAAGGAAAGAACAAGACACACTTCTAAGTTACTCTTTTTGTCTGAAAGAAGTTTCAGTGATACAACTGAACTGAAAATAGCAAGACTGCTGTCATATTTTTCTGTTGTTGTAAGTCACATATAGGATAGGCCATGTTGTTTCTACTGAGAAATAGCAGAGTAAGTACTCTGTTTAAGACATGATTCACTTGCATTTCTCTGTTACTTTTAAAGCTTGGATTTCTCTAGTTGTGTAGGGCTTGGATTTAGCCAATTTATAGTCTCATGCTACTTGTTTAAGTTAAGTGGTAGGAAATGCCTTCTTTGAGACCTTTTTATCTCCATCCCCTTGAAGCTGAAATAATTTTCTAAGTGTCTGAGGTGTCCAGTAATTTTGGTTTGAATTTGAAAACTCTTTTTGAGCAACACTTACCCATTGTGAAGAGTGACTTTTGGAGCTTCAGCATCTTTTTCCCCCTCTGTATTTTTTATTTTGAAATAAAGACCTACTGCTGTTATCTACTGTAAGATATGAAATGGAAATCAAGTTCTTCTGAGGTTTGTGCTGTAATCAGTGTACCCCTAGAAGTTTCATGATTGCGAGTTATTCCAGTAACATACTGGCTTTTTGAATCACTTGGGTTTACTTTATGTTAAAACTGCTTTGAGTTTTCCAGTTACACTGCTAATGCAAACATAGATTCTGTAAAGAATGGTTGTATACTGTAATTATATCCTTATAAGTTACTCTGTGGAAAATATGTTTACATTGGATGTGGCTTTCTACTCAACAAAAAGAAGAAAGTAATAAAAATAATATTTTAGCTGCAGCACAGTTTGTATGGAGAGCTTCTGCCCAAGAACCTCCACAGTGTTGAAATCAATACAGTTTGAAAGACATTCATGCAGCTGATATAATAACCTCTGAAATACTAATGAACAGTTATCACTTCCATTGGGAAACTGTATGAGTCCCAAGCATAAAAATGGTCATTTAAAATGTCTTTACTAAGCACCACACAATTCTGCAGAACTAAATCTCAAGTAGATCTTGCTCCCTAAATGGTAATTCTGTCTTTTTTTTAAAGGTCAGCTCAATTAGATTTTGGCAAGATTGAGTCTTCAGTGTCTCTTAGTGTATTCATCAGAACACATTGGCTGGTAGTTTGCAAGTCTTCATGAGCAATAGTAATACATTGGTACCAGTACAGATAGATTGTCCTCATCACCGCATAGACAAACTCTCATGAGAACTGTTTAATTCTTTAAGCACTAGTGGCATCATCTAATGAAGTTGTATTCTGTTAAGCACTTGTATACAAGGGAGCAAAATGTCATCACCTGAGTGTGGCTGCATTTCTGTGATACAACCTCATCTGTTCCATCAACTAGTTTTGCTCTGATCAATAAGCAGTTTTCTGTGGCCTTTCACTACTGTCAGATGTCATTGAATGATGTAAATACGTGTCAGAACTAGAAACTTGACAGCTCCCCTAGACTAAAAGAAGTGTAGGAGGGGATGTACTGCTCTGATAGGATAGACAGAAATGACAGCTGATCTCTGCTGTGTATAAATGATTTGATATTGCTACGTACAAGATTTTTCATTTTCCGTGAGCATGCAACAAAATGACTGCGGCTTGTACAAGTCAAATCATTCAAAAAGACTGAAGAGAAAAAGGAGGCTTTTTGTATTACAGGGCAGCACTGACCACAGTTTTTGAGTGGCCTGCTTAGAAGTTACCTCTTACTTTATTTTTGTGTTTTGATACTAAATCTTCAGTCCTACTTGCTGTTAAAATGAAGGAAGATTAAATAAATATAGAAAATGTTCTCCTAGGCAGCATACAATAGGTCGTATGTTATTTATGCTAACATACTCTTTCAAAGCTCCAGATAGTTAATTTCTTCAATATTTCACCACAGAATTGAAAAATGGAGGGCTTTTGGTTGATTGGGGAAACTTAAAGAACCTCAGAATTGACAGCAGGGGAATGAAGAACAAAATAGTTGCATTGTGTAGTGGGGAATTGTAGCCGAAATGTGCAATATTTTTCTCATTTGAATATTTTTTTGTCATACTTCATGATTCCAGTGAGGATCAACTGCCATAGGAAATAGTACAAAGAGGAGAGAGATTAGTACTATACAGTATTTCATTTATAGCTGGCTGTATTACGGGTCTTACACTATGGGAACAGACTCTAGCTCCAATTTTACCATAAGAAGTTTACAATGCAAGTTCCATAGCACAGTCTCCTGGGAGGAGAGGAACTTTCTATAATAGATGGTTGGAGCTAGATAAACATTTAAGCTGTTATGACAGGAGCATGGCATTTGGCTTTTTGTCTTGAGGGTTGGTTTAGTCCTTCCTATGCAGCATAGACATCTTATCTTTACCAGGTTTGCTAGTGCACAAGAAGGAAAACATGGAAATTGTGAGTTTGAAGAGAAACTGAATATATGAATAAAATGAAATGTTTTTCTAAAAAAATAATGATTTTAGTATCTAAAGTGACACCTGCTAATGCTCTAACAAACTGCTCTGTAGCCTACCTACTTGTAATAGCAGTCTCACTGAGCTCACCCTCCACCCTGCTCTCCTGGCCACTGGCAAAACTGCTGAGAAGATAGGGGTGTGATCTTTATGTGATGTTGCGTACATGTTTATACAGGTGTGTAATTATGTAGCAGTTTACCATAGCCAGTTGAGTATTTGCTACCTTAATTATGCTATCATACTTTAGTATTCTTATCCATTATGCTGAAGTGTGATTTGTATGAAGAAAAGCTTGAGAGCCCTGAGGTTTGATACTGTGCTTCCACTGTGAGAGGCTTGGGCATGTGCCATGTGGACAGTGCTTATTTACTGGGGATTTGGTTTTCACCGGTCACTCACCATACTGCCCATGTGTACGAGAATGTCTCAGCTGAAACACCTGGTTTCAGAGCAGGAAGCGCGATTCCCATCGACTTCTGGAGTCCTCAGTTTGGGCTCTCAGGTTACCATCACCTGAGGGGGTTTCTGCAAGGCTTTCAAACAATAATTGTCCTCAGCTGGAAAACTTAGACCAGGTTTCTTGAGAGGGGCATGACTCTTCGTTAAACTAAACCAGTCAAAATTAACTGTATTCCCTATTTTTTCAGACATCAGCTCTTACTTCTGCCTTTCCTTTATATTGTTAATTATTTGATACGAATTACCTTTGTGTTGTATACAAAGAGTGGCTAGGTGCTCTTCTGATGTTACACATTTGTACCAGTGGAAAGTGATGCCAAGTTACTAATTGCTACTCTGCTAGCATACTTTAATTAATTTATTGCATATGATGAACTATTGTGGTGAAAGAGAGGCTGTTGGAAAGCTCTGTGTGGGTTGATGTTTATTTTAAATCAGAAAACTATTTTTAGTCAGTTTCTATTTTTTCTCTGTTTGGCTTATGAACTAACTCAGAGCCAGTATTTTTTGCCTTGCAAATGATAAACATTGTCATTCCTTCTGATACATAAAATGACCGAAATGATTTTACAGCAACCTGTAGTGTGTGTAGAATAATTGTCAGAAAACCAGAGTAGTATCAAGGTGTACCTGTTAAGTGGGACTTCTATTAACTGGCTTCATTGCGGATATTACCCACTTCTTTGTGGGAGAGAAAGGGAAATGAAATCATTACCCAGAAGGAAAATATTCCAGCTGCAGTCTTGTGTGTCTGGACTCAACCATCTTGAGAACAGCTACTGAAATTCTCTAAAAACTAACAACAGGGTTCTGCTACAACCTAGTGCCTTCCTGTGCTTTAGGACATTTCTTGGGTTTAAAACAATTACTGCATATTTTCTACCCATTACATTTTTTACATAATCACCCTTACTTTACTTTGAATACTTGGTTGCTAGAACTGACAAGTGAGATTAGGTATCTCATAGTCCAGTATAACCCCTCCAAATACTGTAACCTCCTGAATACATTGAAAATCCCCAAATGAAGAAGGAGAAATTACACTTTACCATTATTCACAATCCCACTTTTGATATTTTAAAATCTCTTTCTAGAGCTGTTTCTGCAGCAGTGCTGAAATATACTTTCAATTCCAATATACTGCACAGCAATATAAAGATTAAAACGCATTTGTAATAACAGGGAGTTGTGTGGTTGCCCCAAACATATACTGATCATAGCAATTTTATATATCATTCTGATTTTTCTCTTTGTATATTGTATATTAAAGTAAACACCTAAGCAGGTTTGGGGGTTTGGTTTAGTTTTGGGGTTTTGTTCCTTTTTATTTTTTTATTTACAGATTTTTCCATGTTTCTGTCACTTGAGCTCCTTGTTCCTTATTAAGACTTCAGAGATACAAACCAGTAGCTCAGTAATTGCTTTCTTGAATCTGCCTTTAATAATTACATTTAGTAAAGCTGTATCGAAAATTAGAAAGGCAGAGACTAATGGAAAACTAGATTTTTCACTGAATTAGAAAGCAAGACAATCCATATATTGACAACATTTCAAGTTGAAACAGATCAGGAAAACTGTTTTGGACTGTGCAAAGAGGCAAACATAGGCCTGATGTGCAGTTGCATCTGCATTTTATACAGGCAGAGAAACTATAAGAGATTTCATGTAAATAGGTGTCTTGAGAGGGGACAGTACAAATCTGATTTGGAAGCAAGTCACTTGAGGTTTTTTTCAGACAGAGAGAACCTCTTTTTTTCTTTGCATTAACAAAAAGTCTAGAAAGTACAACTTTTCACTGATTAAAATACCTTGAAATGGGAGGTGAGGAGAAGAGGAAACATTTTATATTCTTATTTTAAACTGGATCATAATCTGCAGAATAATGTTTGTTGAGGTTGGTATGAAGTCATTGTAAGCCAGCTTGTGTGAAGGGGGTAGAAGAAAGAATGAATAGGTTCATTGTTTAGTCATTACTGGGACTTTTAACCAAAAACTGAAGACATTTGAGTTCCCATTTTAAGAATAAGCAAAACCATGAAAAATATTTTCAGACTTCTATTCCTGATATATTGAATATTTTAAATGCCTCTAACTATAAGCAGGCAATGTGTTTATTTATCAAGCACAGTGTGTTCATTAATAAATGGATGCTTTGTGGTAACTTAAAAGTAATAAAAAAAAAAAACACAAAAATAACCGAACAAAACAAACCAAACAACTTTAAAAAGTATAAAGATCTTGCAGTGTAAACAGATCATCTCTCAGTTATGTATTGTTAGTTGGATCTAAAAGTTTATGCTTACAAAATTTGTATTTTAAACCAGGTTTATTTACTGTTCTGTCTCCACATGCTTTCCCTTTTCATGTAGGAACTGAGCTGTTTTGTTGATAAATGTAATTTGTGTATTTTTGAGGTTCTATAGTGTTTTGAGATTGGGATTTACTTCAGTTATCTGCTGAATAGGCGCTGTGCCTAACAAAGGTTATTTTACTGTTGTCGGCATTTTTGGGGACCCTTATTTTTACCCAACAGTACAGTCACACTTACTTGCTACGCATTTAATAATAGTTCGCTTTGACTGCATAATACTTTCTTCTGCTGCTTTTTAGGACATTAACAAAATTGGGCATATGTCTTGCCCAAATCTTTGCAGTGTGCATCAGCAGAGTGTAGATCCTGTGATTTTATGGCACCCTGGAGCAATTAAAATAAACATGGAAAAAGAAAGTTTTGCTCATGTAAATGTATACAGTTTGTTTATTGGCTATTCATTTTACTGTAAATTGCTGCTGAATTTTCAATTTACAGTATGTTTGATTGAACATAGGTTGATGGTTTGAAGGCTTCTGAACATAGAAAGGCATTGATCTTCTCTTTCTAGAAACTTCACCTTTAATCCTAATCACATAAGATGGAATGTAAATAATAACTTTTGTTGTGTTATATACACATCAATGAGTATGTAGTCTCAAGTGTATGATTAAGTGATCTGATAAGCTTTTTCATTAATCCATCAACTTTTATGACATACTGAGAGCTCTAGCTGTTGCTAGTTACCATTTGAACCTTTGTTGAGGAAGTATGCTGTATCGTTCCGTAACAACAGCAAGTATTCACAGTTAGATCACCAGCAGTCTGAGAAATATCACTCTTCTTTGTAGAACCCATAAAAGCTAATATTAGCCTTATTTGGAATAGCAATAATGAATGTGTAAGAAAGCTCTGCTGAAGTCACAGAGGAAATGGAGAGAACCACAAAGGTGACGCCAGCTTGAGATTCCCTCCTGGCTCCTCTGTGATTGCTGTTTGAGCAAACAAGCATTATTTGTAGTTTAGGAAGGATTTTGTCTGTGGTGAATAAATTACTGTTTGAATGAGGACTTGTCGACCTGACTTTTTTCCCCTGTATCTGGTGGGAAAGATGAAAGGCTCTTAAGAAGATAAATAGTGTGAAGCTAATGGGAATATTTACTGTCTTCCATCCCACCCATCTTCTTCAAAATATTGCAACAGGATCTTCACAGAAACAACAAATTCAGGATATCATATAATATCCTAAATCAGAATAAATTTAATCCTTCAAGTTAGTTACTCCACAAAGCAGAAGGGCAAATTGTTGCCCAGTAACACAAATCTACAAATATGTGACAGAGTAAAAGCTGGGAGTACGTAACCGGATCTTCAGACTGTCAGCCAAAAAACGAGCACAGAAAAGCAGATATTTTTGTCTTTTTACTTTTCCTCCTGAGTTAAAACGAGTATTTCATAGGATCACAGAGTCATTTAGATTAGTAGGGGCCCATGGAGATGTAGGCACCCCTCACCTCACCCCTGCTCAAACAGGGCCAACATAGGTCAGATTGCACAGGGCCTTGACCTATCATGTTTCGACTTTCTCCATCACCACTTCAGGCCCCAGATGCAGTGTTTATCCAGTGAAAATTTTCTGATGAAACTATTAAATAGTCCAGATTTGGCGCTAGATCTGTCATGCTCTTACTTTCCTAAAAAAAAAATGAGTTTTGCATGAAGTAATTTCCCATTGGTTCTTTTTAACAAAAGAAAACGAAGGGGAAAAAAAAATGTTGTTTTCAGTACAAAGATCTGGGAATGGGATTATACATTTTACATTGTTTATTTCTGATGGGTAGCATTTTACAAGCTAGTTATTTATTTCACAGTTGGATGTCATGACACATGCTGGGGGAAGACTTTTTTGAAACCCAGCATGTTAGGTAACATGTAGATAAAGCAACAACTGTCCAAAAGCATTCAAGTGCTAGGGTTTTTTTCTGAAATTATTTTAGTTGTATTACCTTGTCACAGTAAACTGCAGTAATAATTAATATCTTCCTGTAAGACCATTATAAATACTATCAGTCTTTACAGTCAGCAATCTTATGTTCAGTTTTAGTAGGGCATTACAATTTCATGTAGAAATGATGATCAAGATCTTAGAAAGCTAACATGATACAGGAATAAGAAAATGTGAGTCTTCTAACCCTAACAGTTTTTTACCTACACATTTAAATGAACTGGTTTGCTCTTTTTTTCTGTGATCTTAGAGAAATTAGAGGAGTTTGTTCTACTTTAAAATCCTCCATTGGTTTCGTTATTTGTTAGCAATTGCAGTGATTAAGAAGTTTGAGGAAAAATAACTTCTTTTCCTTTTATGTATTTCAAGAATACTAGAAGTATTTTTCAGTTATGTAGTGTCAATGTATGCCAAAAACACTGTCTAGAGCAAAATTTTGCAGTGCTTCATGGTTTCACAGGTTAATGTCTTTTTTGAGACTTCTCTTACAAGGTAGAGGAGCAAGGAGTTATTTTTCCCTGAGACTCTCTTTCCTCAGGTTGGAAAATCAATACTGCATTTTCTGGAATAGGTTTTCTGTTTCCTTCTCTAGTTCTTTAGTATACCCTAGAAGGAGGAGTTGAGATATGTTGGATCTGTGTGTAGTGTGGTCCGTGCAAGGATACAGCTTCTCATGTTATAATAGCTAGATGGCAGTGCACGTAGGAGGTGACTTCAGGAGGCATTTGAGTTTGTGTGTGCGCTTGCCAGGTTTGATGGTGGGCTTTTGGTTTTCTGTTGTTCTTGTTCTTCCCCCTGCATTTTACATGCAATCCTTACTGAAAAGCCTTCTTGACAAAATCAGGAAGAAGCGAGTAAGTGCCAGAGTTAGTTTCTCATGTCCTGAAATCAACACCTGAAGAACAGTATGTGTTCTTGTCTGCATAGGTGTAAACATGTACATCTTTGCTCTGCATACACTGGGTCTCTGAAGGCTTGGCATTTTAACCTAGGAAAAAGCATGAAATAAATTGTTCAGTGTTGCAGAAGTACTTGGACTATAGATCTAAAGTTTCCAAAGTGACTGTGATGTTACCGTTTGCCTTATTCTTGAGGCCATACTTTCCATACATACGGTTTTTCTGGCTTTTTAAGTGTTTTTTTTTTAATTCTTACATTGAAAGAGCCCTAAGGACATCATCTCAGGGGCTCATTTTTTCCCATGACACTGTCAATCCTGCATGCTGAGCTGAAAAGGCTCTCACTAGGGAAAAGTAGCATGAAACTGACCACTGCAAGTAAGTACATGGAGTGAGACTGGGTTGCATGGTGTGAATAGTTTAAATGACACTTTGAGTACTTAAGTTCACAACCAGTGTTTCTTAACAGTTTCTGGTTTTTCTACCCCATAGCAGGTGACTGGTAATAAAGGGAAGGGAGTACATCATTTGGATATGTACTGCCCCAGACATATGATCACTGCATGTGGAGCCTTTAGGTCCCTAGTACAGGCCTCTAGACTAAAAAGTGTTTGGTATTTTTTTATCTACCATCTACCAGCAGTGGAGGGAGGAAGAGGAATACTGTGTGTTACCAGTGGGTTCTCACAGTGAGCAGATCCAGTGACATACTTTTCTGATTCATACTTGACGAAATCATGCATTCCCTTCAAGGTTACAGGAGCTGGACTACTTCAGACTAAAGGGCCCTTCTGGTCTTCCTTGGCCTGCTTTTTTTACGGTAACACTGTATGGTCTTTTCCGGTGGTGTTCCCTGTGCCATAGTGTAGATTCCTGTCCAGCATCTCTTTCTCACAAAAACTAAAAAGCATTGTCCAATCTTTTTTCTGCTCCCTAATATCATAGTGGCTCCTGAACCATAGAAAAATACTCTGTAGGCCTGAAACTTACCCGAGCTTTGTGGAGATGCCATAAACATGCAGTCAGTAGGGATGCACTGTAAAAATAACAGCACCAGGACTGCTGGTGGAAGATGTGCATTGTGCACATACTTTGTGCGAAGTTTTGTTGTTTGTTCCAGAAGTTTATGGGTTAGCCAGTTTTGCCTCCCAGCTGTCTTACTGGTTTTCTCATCCTAGTCCTGAAGGAATTTGTGTGAAATGGCATGGGCTTTCTTTTGAGTTGGGTTTGGAGGTTTTGATTTGTTCTTTTGGCATGTGTCAAGTAAAATATATTTTTCTTTAAGTTTGTGTTTGGACTGTCTCAGCTGTAACTTTCTAAAGATATTTTCTGTCTGAATCACATACCTGGTATGAAAAATCTAAGCTCAAAAATTGAAGGTTGGCAAAACTATATGTAACTGAGAACAGTCTTATAACTGAAAGTATTAGATTATTATAATTATTCCTAGTGCTGCCGTTAACTTATATGTTTTATTAAATTAACTCCATCTCAGGTCCTCTTCAAATGTTATTAAGATGTTAATTAAAATAGTAGTGTGTATGAGCTGAAGTATGAAAAAGGAAGGCTATAAGATAAATGTCCCTTAGTTACCCATTTAGATTTCTTACCTGTGAAAATGTATGTGGGTGAAAGAAAAGTAGGGACAGAGGCTGTACAGAAGGAAGAGCAACTGCTGAGGCAGTTGAAGGTGAGATGACACCTTACACAAATACAGGATAAGTCAAGTTGCATGTTTTCTGCACTGTAAATAGAGAAATGGCACTTTCTATAAATACATAAAAGAATAAACTTTCACTGCAACTAAGAACTGAAAGTAAAGTGAAGTTTACATTCTTTTGGCAGGGAGGCACTGGAGACTCACAATAATAGAGCCTCTGTAACAAAAAAGCTCATTTGAATAAGTTATTTATGGCAATGTTTTTGTGAATAGAAAGGACAAAAGTTTTATATGCATTACAGAAGGTTAGAACCAGGAAAATGCTGAGATTTGGTGAGGCTTGCATAGGGAAGTGGGGTTTCCAGTAAGTTCATAATAAGGCAAAAAGAAAGTTTGAAGCCTCAGAATGAGGGAAGGGGTGATATCTGTGACAGTATTGCATTGTGTCTGTAGCAACTTACTATTATTATTTTTGATAGTACTTTTGAATTTGTCCAGTTGAATTTAGAGGTTTAAATGGGGGAATTGTTTGTTATCTGCAGGTGATGAACATCCGGAGTTTTCTAGTAGAGTTAATAAAGATTTATTTTTCAACCAAGAATCAGGATATGAAATGTGACTCTCAAATTCCAGCTGAAAATTAGTATATGGATATTATTTCTTCATTCTGCTGTATTTAGGAATCTGTAAGCTTTTTTGGACAGTGGGATTGAGTGCACCCTCAGCAAGTTTGCCGATGACACCAAGCCGTGTGGTTCGGTTGATACACTGGAGGGAAAAATGCCGTCCAGAGGGACCTCGACACGCTTGTGAGGTGGGCTGATGCCAACCTCATGAAGTTTAACCATGCCAAGTGCAAGGTCCTGCACCTGGGTTGGAGCAATCCCAGGCACAGCTACAGGTTGGGCAGAGAAGAGATTCAGAGCAGCCCTGAGGAGAAGGACTTGGGGGTGTTGGTTGATGAGAAAATGAACATGAGCTGGCTTCAGTGTGCGCTTGCAGCCCAGAAAGCCAGCCATATCCTGGGATGCATCAAAAGGAGCGTGACCAGCAGGTTGAAAGAGGTGATCCTGCCCCTCTACTCTGCTCTTGTGAGACCTCACCTGGAGTATTGTGTGCAGTTCTGGTGTCCTCAGCATAAAAAGGACATGGAATTGTTGGAACAAGTCCAGAGAAGGGCCACGAGGATGATCAGGGGACTGGAGCACCTCCCCTATGAAGACAGGCTGAGAAAGTTGGGGCTGTTCAGCCTGGAGAAGAGAAGGCTTCATGGAGACCTCATAGCAGCCTTCCAGTATCTGAAGGGGGCCTGTAGTGATGCTGGGGAGGGACTCTTCATTAGGGACTGCCGTGACAGGACAAGGGGTAACAGGTTAAAACTTAAACAGGGGAAGTTTAGATTGGATATAAGGAGGAAATTCTTTCCTGTTAGGGTGGTGAGGCACTGGAATAGGTTGCTTAAGGTAGTTGTGAGTGCTCCATCCCTGGCAGTGTTCAAGGCCAGGTTGGACAAAGCCTTGGGTGATATGGTTTAGTGTGAGGTGTCCCTGCCCCTGGCAAGGGGGTTGGAACTAGATACTCTTAAGGTCCTTTCCAACCCTAACTATTCTATGATTCTATGATTTACTGAAGTATTCAAGCCAGGTTAGTTCTTCAGCAGCCTGTGCTTGGCTGTTTCTAAATTTTTCTCCTTTGAGGAAAAAACAGTCACAGATTTTTAGACTTGTCAATGCTAATTTTTTGACTCTGATGCTTCTAGTTAACATTTGAAGAGATTGGCATACTGGGTAGTCTTCAGTTCAAGTGACAGGAATTAAACAGCATAATTTTCAATCATCTGTTGCTGTCACTTTGTTTGCAGTATGCATGCTTTCATCTTCACGTTGCCATCATCAGACTTGTTTCATAACTTATTTAAAATCTTTCTGAAATGTGTTGGATACGCAATACTTTATCTGCCTGAATACATGTGCGGGCATGTAATTACTTGATATTTGCCTCACTGTCTTCCAAGTGATTGAGAGGCTAGTTGCAAATTAACATAATTCTCATTTAATCAATTTTAATTGTCTTTCAAATGGTAAATATTTAATTGTACAACCAGTTCTGATAGGTTATTCAATCTCGTATCACAAAGTTGTTAACAGGATACTTTATAGATTAGCCTGGATATTGGTTTATGTTAGTATTTCTACTGCCTTTGAACCTATGCAATATGTTGATGTAGTCTCCGTAAGTGGTTTAGATGTTGCCTTTTCTCAGATGTGTGTTTGAGTCAAATTCTGTGCTGCCTTAGCTCTTCCACTAAAGCCAATGCAGTTCTCCTTAAAACTCTGCAATTCAGCTACTTGTGTTTTATTAAGTAACTCTAAGAAAAGAAAATTATGAAATATTTTTTCTCTTCCCCCAGTATGTTGTGCTCAAGTCAAATCTGAACCCTGCATTCCTCTGAACTTCACACTCACTCTTGCTTCTTTTTGTGGGACCCCTGTGCTTCACTGACTGCAGCTCATAGATACACCTGGTTAGAGCCAGGCTGGCTCCATTGTCACTGACCATTGTCTGGCCTTTTGACACCAGTTTTGCATCTTATGCTAGCCACCCTGCTGCTACTGCTATACTGTCAGCAGTACCTGAAATAGTTTAAATCTGGTTTAGGAATATCTGCATCCACTGTGGCCACTAAGCCAACTAATCCCAATGCTTAAATGAATGATCTTTGCTAAGATGCACAGATTTTTAGACAGGCAACATCTTTGACTACTTTGACTGCCACTCTTGAAAAATGGTTCAGATGAACTACTTACGTTGACGGGTAAAGTGGAGCAGAGACTTCTCAAGTGAGTTACTGCAGAGACCCTAATAAGAAAAGATGCAAGCTGGGTATGTGGTATTTCTTACCCCCAGTATTTACTCACTATGAAAAATACGGAGCTGATTTTAATAGCTTGTGTATAATGTAATGTGGCTAAATACTGTTGTGTTTCGTGTTCATACATGTTTAGTTAGTCACTAGCAGAGAAAAAAAGCTGAATTCACATACCACGGTAGACATACCATGGAATATAAGACATGCCAGCTCCTTTGGCATACAGTGCCAGGTCCTTTGAAGTGTAGTGCTTATCACGCTGCTGTGTGTATACTATTTTAATGTGTTCTTTGACACATATTTGACATTTTTGTTTCTAAACAAAACATCTGTGCTTTGGAAGTCTGAGGTGACCCAGGTGTTCTCCAGACAGCAAACACAAGTGTAAGCAAAGTAATACAGTCTTAAACTTTCCAGAAATAAACTTGGTCTTGGGTCTAGTGTCTCAATAAAAGGAGTTTTTTTGGAGCTATTTTGCTGCAAGTGGCGGTACTTTCATTGTCATTGGGAATTGCACCCTGCCTTGGGAAGTGGGAGGACTCTATAGAATCCAAATAAATGGCAAAAGATTTTGTGACAAAATAGAAGAGTCCTTATGTTTCATCAGACTTAGACATTTCATGTAAATATACTTTCACTATCAGTTATTTTTTTTGCAATATTCAGGTGTTTTATCCCAATATACTATTTCTGTTGGAAAGTTAATCTTTGCATGGTTATTCTATTAGTAGAACACTTCCGATAAGAAACATTGAGATGATCCAGGTGAACAAATAGAGCAAAGCAGGCTGATTTTTTTGTTTGTGTGACTGTAGGCATTAGCATTTGTTAGGAACTTTCTCCTTATTCAGTAAAAGATAGACACATTTTTCCTCGAGTTTGATTCTAAGGATGTTACCCAAATAGGGGACCACAGTGCCAATGAAGTTTTAAAGGGGTGTCACCCATGTAACAGTTGTGCTCTTCAGGGCTAATAAAGAAAACTATCAAAAGCAAGTCAGATCTTGTAGCTTCTTGGTTAGGTTACAAATTATAGTAAGTGTCTCTGGCAAGGGAGAGGCTTGGAAAGCCAAGTTATTTTTCAGGAAATGGCAGAGAAGTTCCTAGGGGATTTTATGAACCATGTGTTTGGAAAAGATTGGTTTAAAGAGAGTTGAAAAAATCAGAAAACTACTTAGTCTTATATGTCAGCTACTCTTTCATTCAACAGTGACAGCTCAGTAGAAGCCTCCCTCAAGCTTCCCATGTTGTAGGAATTACAAAACTGTCCCTCTGGGTTGCAGTATAATTTGTTTTACTACCTCTTCCTCTAAACCCTAAGAAATATGATATACACTTCTCAAAGGCCATCTTCAGAAAGAATATCCCCAAGTCCTATGCATGCCTTTTGCATGTAGTTCCTACCAAGAGTGTGCCATTTTATGAACGGAGGAGGCCCATGCTGCAAAAGTGCGTAGGAGAAGGAGTATCCTTGATTATTTTGTAGTATTGCTGGGAAAGATAAACTTCATGCTGAAAGGTTCTTAAAGAGACTGTAGTCTTGTTTAGATAGCTGCTTAGCTGCTGGTACAAGTAACACTGGTGTTAGTGAAGAGCCAGCGTTTTCAGTAAATAAATGGCTGAAGGTTACATAAAATTAGTAAAGAGGCATCTTAATAATGATTAATTAGATTGCAGTAACATGAGATTTAACAGAAGTTAGTGAAACAGCATATTTGTCCTCTCAATGGGTTTATATCACAGTAGAAAATCTATTTATTATAATACAAAAATAGTAGGGCTGCTTCTAGGGGGGGTCAGGTAACTGCTTCACACATGCTACAGCTGTTGGGAATACTCTCTAGAAATCCTGTAGTGAGCATTTCACTTCTCTGACATGGTCTCCTTCTCAGACCTGAGAAAGCAGGTCATAATTGCATAGTGCTAAACCTAAACCTTGATTTCCATAGTTAATAATGGAATTCTTCTGCTGTAACTTAATATTGTAGATCTGTAATTGGGACTAAGTGAAACAGTCTGATTTCGTATAACAGACATGACACAGCTTGGGCTGGGGGAGGGGGCCATTTGTGGGTCTTAACCAAATTTTGAGTTGGCTTCAGGTAAGGTAAGTACATCTTGCAATGGGTAATGTAATGGATATGAATTTCTTAGGGGCCCTTCTGTAAAAGTGAAAAGAAACACTTGTTCTGAGTAGAGCTGTCCTGTTGCAGGTCAAAGCACAGGCACAAGCAGTTGCGCAGAACCAGCTGGGAGGTGGAGGTGGCTGTGGACCCACTGCCTGCCTGTGAGGACCAGTGCTCCAAATGACTGAGGTAGCCACGTTGCCCCTCTGCAGCTCCTGCTTTCTGCCTCCTCTTGTGGCCATCAGGAAGAAGGGTTCAGCACGTGTGAGGGCTGCTGCTAGGGGGAGGATGGATGACTGTCAGCTCTGATCGTCAGCTCTGATCCTGTTCAGCCTCCCCCCCATCCAGCACTCTGATTACTTTCAGTTTCTAATACCCGATGTTTCACTTTTCCTTTGCTGTCTCTTACAGCCATTTTTCATCCCTCCTTAGGGCCTCAGCAAAGCCGAATGGAGCAAACAGGGGTCTTGAGAGGTGTTCTGCATATTTCTTTACTGTGCCCCTAGTTCCATAGCAGGAAGGGGACATTTTCCTTATGGGAAGACCATGCAGGGTCTTGTGTAGGGGTTGCTCCTGTAGAGTGGGGAGATCAATTGCTATAGAGAGGAGGCAAAGATGTGACTATAAGCAGTTTACCTATGGCACAGAAGGCCTTAAGTCTCAGCAAGGGGTCGTGGTGGCAATTAATTCAAAGTAGAATGGGGGAGATGTCCGAAAGTAAACAGCAGATGCAAGACAGGGAAGTGCCAGAACTTGGGAGAATGTGGTTTGAGAGAAAAAGGGAGATTTCCCTCACTTCATGCCTCCATGATCCATGTCAGCCTGTCTCTGCACCCTTGAGCTGCCCTATGCCCACTAGAAAACTAAGTTTTGCTACTCCCCCTTCCAAAGTATGAAGTCAGAATAAGTTAATTTGTTTTCATTTGGGGGATAGCGAGATTAAGTTTTATCAAGGCTGCTCTGAAGTTTGAGTTGGCTCCAAATGCTGTCCTTGTCTCCACCTCTGCTGTGGAGGGCAGAAGTATGGAGCATTGCCAAGAGCAGCCCTGCGGAGAAGGACTTGGGGGTGCTGGTCGATGAGAAAATGAACATGAGCTGGCTTCAGTGTGCGCTTGCAGCCCAGAAAGCCAGCCATATCCTGGGATGCATCAAAAGGAGTGTGACCAGCAGGTTGAAAGAGGTGATCCTGCTGAAGCACTGGAATGGGTTGCCCAGGGAGGTTGTGAATGCTCCATCCCTGGCAGTGTTCACGGCCAGGTTGGACGAGACCCTGGCTGGCACGGTTTAGTGTGCGGTGTCCCTGCCCACGGCAGGGGGGTTGGAACTTGATGATCTTAAGGTCCCTTCCAACCCTAACTATTCTTATGATTCTATGAGGCACACCCCTGATATACCGAATTGCTGCTATAACTACATGCAGCTCTGGTTACCACCACCCCCCAAGTTCTCTTACCGATTCTGTGGAATAATATTTTCCCCTGGATCAGTTGGGTGGGAATAGGTTTAAAGTCATATTTTGATCTCTACTATATGCCGTAGTCTTGTTCCAGTTATACAACAACTGAGACAGAAAATGTGCCATTGTCTGTACAGTAATGAAACACTGAACACATGGAAATCTGATTAGTGTTTCATGGACTGTAGCTGTCATTTCATTTGCTCTGGAATTCCTTTCATATGGCCATGGCAAAGGTTTAAGGGTGAGTTTCTTGACACTTTGAATGCATTAGCTGTTCCTCAGACAAAAGCCTGTCAACCATACTGAAGCATCTAAAGGGATGTATTTATTTCTGAGGGTAATATTTTAAATAAAACTAGTGTTATTAATCTTGGTCTTGAGAGAGAAAAGCACTGTACTAGAATTTTGTGGGGTTTTATTTCCTGATGAATGTTAGGCTAGTGGGTCTGGTTTTTGTAAGTTTCTCTTTTTCTGCTTCTGGTTTTTGTTTTTCCCCATTCTAAAAAAGGCTGCCCATTTCTCAACTGTGATTTTTCAGAAATTGATGTATTTTGGAATTAATTTTTCCATGTATAAATATACACAATATGGTATTAATTTACCATAATTGTAAACTGTGTAGTTAATGTATTTTCGTGAGTGAATATAAAAGTGCGATCTGTGTATTTCTTATATAATAGAAAACCAAACTGAGAAGTTACTGTTCTTGTTTTCTCCCTACTCCTGGTCATGTTTGTCGTTCTTGTCTGTTTTTTGTTGAACCAGTCATTCTGGGCTTTTTGGGACAAAGTTACTAAAGCTGCCTGTTTTCACATCAAATTAGCAGTTAAGAGATATCCTTTTGTATCTAGTGTAAGCATTTGACATAGGTAAGAGCTGAAGGAGGGCAGTATCAGAGTTATTTAAGGAACTGAAGGAGGGCAGTATCAGTGTTATTTACCAGAGAATTCTTGAAGTACGCTTAAGACATTGGTGGGCTTACAGGAAAGCATGGGTAGTTTTTAAATGTAAATTCATATAAATATGTCATACTGGTTCCTGTTTTGTTCCATTTGTGCTTTTTGTCTTGGAAATTCAAAGTAATAGAGTACCAATTGTTTGCCTACACGTAATCCAAAGTAGTTACTACATTGTACTGTCCGGTTTCTGCAGCGAGAAACATTAAGTATTCTTGTAAATAATGAAAAAGGATCATTAAGTTAAGAGGTTTGCTAATGATCAAAAGCCAATAAATTTGAAAAAATGGTAAAATCAGGCATACTTGCTAACAACAACAAATGAAGAAAATAGTTTCCAATATCTGAACAGAATCTGTATCATTGGAACAAAGTGGAAGCAAAGAAGTAACACAAAAAAAATTGGTGTTTCATACTGGACTTTTTAAAAATCATATGTAAATCTGTTTTGTAGTTGGACCTGAAAGTTTTTACCATAGGAATTCTTCTTGAAGAGTTTCCTTCACAGGTTTGATGGTTATGAATTACAGTGGCAGATCTGCAATTCCGCTACGCAAAATGTCAACATTATTCATATTGATATCCAAAGGTGTTTGTCCCATACTTCATTTACATGGGTTAAACTCTGTTGGGAGAATGCTTTTAATGGATAATGATCTTCTGGCATTGTGCAGATATCTTCAGTAACTGTTCTGGCAGGAACCAAGAAGGGTGAGACATTTCTGCTTTAACAGTACTCATAAAGAGTTTTTTAGTTGGTGCCTTTATATCTATGGTCCCTTGTATCCAAGTCAGAATGAACTGCAAATCTTTCAGTGTAGTATAATTTCTGGTATTTCAGTGACTATTGGAAAAGCATTTTACCTGTCTTATTCGGTGATTAATTGTTGCATTTTTCGTTTAACTAACTGTCACTCATAAAAAGTCATATGTCTTTTCAGAGTTATCTGTTCATAGAACATGAACATTTTTACAAGAAAAGTAATTTCCTTGCAGTGTTGCGTTTTTTCCCCCATAGTTCTTCCGTTTTTATTTTGGCACTTTCATCTGTGTTCACCAGTTTCCTTACATTGTTTTTCTGTCAAGGCCTGCAATTGCTCAGTTAAATTTGTGTGAGATTTGTCTATAGCTATTTTGAATCCATGAAGAGATCCTGTCTCTCTCATAAACTAATGTATGTTTCTATCTTTCACACAAAGCCATATTATATAAAATAGTGACACAGAAACTCACTTCTGTGCTTTTAGTTTGGTCTTGTGAATTCTGATCTGGTAAATAGGAGGAAAACCTAGAATTTATGCTGTCTGAATAAAGTAATAATACGAAGTTCATAAACACAATATGTGTTATCTCACTTACTTGCATTTCTGGGTTTTAAGTTGCTTTATAAATCAATTCAATGTTTAGATTTGCATTAAATGAAAATATTTACAGAATGTCCACTTATATTTCTGAAACATAGGTGCCACAGTAAGTAGAAGTGCCATCTGCAGGGTTTTGTTTTCAGGCAGTAATTTTCAACTTCAGGCATAGCAGATCTGTTGTCTAGCTTTGTAAATTTTAGATGGCTGCTAAAGCTGGATCCAAGAGCTTTGGATGGTAGGAGGCAAACTTAAAGCTTCTCTATTGTCACAGGCATTTGAGGGTGTAAAGATACCAGATTTGTGGTTTTGGAAATTATGCTACTGTGATGTGTGAGCAACTGTGGTTCTCTTTTCTCATGTCTTCTGTGAAAGTGACTGCCAAATACATTCTTTAGTGTCATGTTGTTAGCAAAAATTACAAAACAGTAATTAAAACTTTTCTAAGATGAAAAAGGAGAATGAATAAAAGCTGCGTATTTTTTTCAGTGTTCTAGAGCCAATTCTGTAAGTCCTTAATCAATGATGAAACACAGAACAGAACAGATACGTGCTTTGAAAAGAAGGTCCACAGAGAGATTTGTATTTAATTTCTTCCCCATATCCAACTATTCTTCTTCAAAAAAATGTCAGGTTTATAGTCTTCAGAGAGAGAGACTTTTCTCTGAAGTTGCACATATATGACTAAAATCAAAATGGGACTGTGCAAGCCAAGCCATGATTCACAAGAAAGTTACCTGTCAAGGGAGTGCTTATAGCTGAGGCAGGAGCCCCTTGCACTTCCCCAGATTGTTTGGCAAACCCTGTAGCCAACAGAAGTGCTAAACCAACAGTGGTGTAGTGGCTTTTAGCTGACCTAGTTGTAAGAATTACGAGTTGCTCATAATTCCTGGAGATTTAATATCAAGTTAATTCAGAATTGCTGTAACACCTTAACTAGTGACTCATTGTCACTTCTAATGTAACTGGTTTTATATTCTGTCATCCATTCTTCCCGACAAGATAACCTGAAACCCCCTCAACGCAGTAGCTTTCATGTGCAATCCAAAGCATTTTGTTCCTTGCAGAACTATTTTTTTTTTTTATACGGCGTGTAGAATATAAGATGTAAATCATGTTTTCCTCTCATATAATTAGGATTAAGTCTCAACTGAAGAAAAACGTCTACATTGATTTTTCTTTGCATGTGATTCTCTTTACAACTCAGAACTTACGACATATTCCTTAGGGTCCCTTGGAGTTTATTCATGTGTAGAGGAAAATTGTTTAATAGCCAATAGCTATTCTCCCAAAATAGGCTAAATAGATTAACAAAAAGGCAGGGGGAACAGTGCCCCCAAATAAGGTCATCTGTCACAGTGATTAGGGCACAGAAGTAATCCTTTTCAAAGAGGTAGAAGGTAGAACAAATTATTACAAGCATCTGAACTAATTTTGGTAAAGTAAACACTGGTGTGAAATCAGTCCTGTCCTTACTGCATTCAAACAAAAGTAGATGCATTTCAGGCTGGATTTAATAAAATGCTGTCTGTTTCTAATGTGGTTTGGCTAGCCAGTGAAAACCATAGGATTTTGACCTGTTTGAAAGGTTCTAGTGGACAATACAAAGTGTTTATCCAGCTGGGCATGTTGTGACAGAAACAGGCATAAACACTGCTTGCAAATTTATTTCAAACAATTTTTTATTTGGCCAGAGTTTTGAGTCTTGATGTAATCATGTGTCCTGAACATTGTCTCTAATTGGCCTGTAAATAATTATTTCCATCATTTTCTGAGCAAAACTGAGAAGAAGTCCTAGTAGACCAGGCACCTTTTCTGTATTGCTTTTCTGCTGATTTTGCCTTTATTTAATAGACCGTGTTGTTTTCTTGAGCACTTCAAAATATTTCACATCACTTGCCCTCAGAACTGACCCAGTGACCTGAGAATCAAGAAAATGTCATGTTAGTGACTACTAATTAGTGGACCCAGAGAGGATCTTCTCCTGGCCTTTCAACCTTCCGGAGGCAGCAACAAAAGCTGTCACATGTATCATACAAAGAAAACAAGCATTTGCCCTGTTTGGGAGTTTGTTCTGGTTTTTTTTCCCCTATGGTGTAGGTGGTAGCACAAGCTCTTTTGAGGCTGTAGATGAATATGTTAGGAGCAAATAAACCAACAGTAGATCATCTGCATTTATTTCTCCTTTTCCATGCTTAACCTGCTTCTGTTCATACTTAACCTACTTCTGTTACCCAGTTCTTACTGAACATGTGTGTGCAAGTAACATTAATCTCTGTTTTATTGCTTATAATTTTCAGGTCTTTAAAATAGAGGTCCTTATGAGCGGAAGGAAACATTTTGTGGAGAAGAGGTATAGTGAATTCCATGCACTTCATAAAAAGGTAGTAATTTTCTTTTTAAGATGTAACTTTGTTTTGCCTTGGTTGTGATGTTTTCCTTTCTCAAAATTTGTTACTATATATGGTTTATCGTAAATACATCTTGTGATTCCTGTATCTGGAAATGAGTTCCCAACTAACTTGGTTTCTTCTTTTTGTGGAGGGGAGTGATGTCTTCTCACATGTTACTAGCTCACCATTTTATTACTGTTTACATGTCGCATTGCTAAAATGCTGTCTGTAGTATGTGGTTTTTTTTTTTCTTGTAATGTCACAAAATAAGACACATTCCTATATCAAATAAATATGTTACTTGGTTTGATTCATTTAGGCAAATAACTTGTTAGTTCTTTAAATTATGTTGCTAACCTGCTATATATAAAGCTGAAAAAACAACTCATACACACCAGAAACTAGACATGAAAAAGACTGAGTAGAGCATCTCACTCTGCTGTTCTTCATATAATGAATGTGTTATAAGATACAAGATATCTGATAACTTTGTCTCCTGAATCATTGCAATAATGTGTAAGGAGGAACTTAGCACTTTCAAGTCTGGTTATCCACTAATTGTTCAGCTGAAATGTTAATGGAGGCCAAGTGTTGTGAAGGAAAATTGTGGAAAAGAATTACAGCCTATTGCCAGAGGTGGCCTGCAATGAAGAGCTTCAGTCCTTCATTCCTAGGACCTGGGTCAGCCAGACATCTTTTGGTTTATAGCTCTCAGTAGCAGTGGGGTTGTGCACACTCAACTGCTTTTGACTGATACTGCTTGCCTTAATTATGGAAAAGCTTCTCTGCAAGTGACAGATGAATGATCTCATTCAGGGAAGAAACATTATACTGGTGGAAGACAGGATGGCTTTACCAGCCATATATGGGTTATGGGTATAAGCAAGCTCATGTCAACAAAAGGCAACTATTAAACCATCAGTTTGGTGGCCCTCAAAAGTCCAAAGGTATATTTTGCTTATCTGAACTGTAATTAAGATGTGCAAGTATTTCTTGTCTTTTTGCTTCTTGGCCCGGTTAATGTATCAGCTGCCACTTTTTAATATTTCCTTGTTTATTGTTTTAATTCAGATGTGTCTCAGATGTTTTCCCCTTGTATTTACATTGAATATGATACCTCACGAGCAACAGTGTCAAAATCAGTGGTACAGCTTGCCCACCCGCAAGCCTTGCAATACACGTGTGCTTTATTTTACATTTGAGACTAATGCTGCAATTGAAAGTGAAGCCGGTGAGCAGAGATTATACAACTAAGTTAGGAAGCATTTTGAGAGGAAAATCAGGATTTATATGCTTAAAATGCACCCTGCCCATGATTAGAATAGAATGTTTTCAGTTGCCAGGGACCTACAAGGATCATATAGTCCAACTGTCTGACCCCTTCAGGGCTGACCAAAAGTTAACACATGTTATAAAGGGCGTATGAGTCCAAATCAGTCTAAAACACTGATACACTGATATATCAACTACCTCTCCAGGAAGCCTGTTCCTCTGTTTCACCACCCTCTCATTAAAGAAGTGCTGCCTAATGTCCAGTCTGAACCTTCCCCAACGCAGCTTTGAGCCATCCCCACATGTCCTGGCACTGGGTACTAGGGGTCAGAGCTCAGCACCTCCCTCTCCACTTCCCTCCTCAGGAAGCTGTGGAGAGCAGTGAGGTTGCCCCTTAGCCTCCTTGTCTCCAAACAAGCCCAGAGCCCCCAGCCACTCCTCACAGGACATGCCTTCCATCCCCTTCACCAGTTTTGTTGCCTTTCTCTGGACGCATTCAAGGACCACATCCTTCAGCTGTGGGGAAAGAGCTGCACACATTACTCAAGGTGAGGCTGCACCATCACTGAATCAGAACTTGGCTATTGGATTAAAAAGTTATTGAAGGATGAACAAGGAGACTGGATATATTGTGTGGCTCCATAAGTTTACCCTTCACAATGAAAATGTCTAAAAATAAAACTTCATATATTTTTTTACATATTTTTATGTAAAAAATAAAATTGGGGAATTAAAATTGCAGGAGCAATTGGAACTGGAATGGAGTATTTCTCCCCCCCACACACTTTATGATGGCAGGCAGTGTAAATTATAAACGATGAGCTATAAAGCACAAGGTGAGAAACAAGGAGTGTTTGTGTTTGTATAGCACATGTTAAATGTTAAAGCATTTAAAAAGTCTTAAATAAGTTTGTCAATCTCCCCACATGGAAAAAGCATTTCTTTCTTGTATTACTGTGAGTGATAAGACATGATCTAGTTTTCAAGGCCAGGTTGGACAACGCCTTGAGCAACCTGGTCTAGTGGAAGGTGGCCCTGCACATGGCAGGGGGGTGGAACTGGATGAGCTTTAAAGTCTCTTCCAACCCAAACATTCTGTGATTCTGTGAATACAGCAGGATAATCACCTATTTTGATGAGTTGGCCGTGCTGTGTGTGATGCGCTCCAGAATGGGGTTTGCCCTCTTGGCTGTCAGGGCACACTGCTGACTGACACTGAGCTGCTGTCAACCAGCTCCCCAGATCCCTTCCTGCAAGGCTGCTCCACAACTGCTCCTCTCCCAGTTTATACTTGTACCCGTTATTACTCCATTCCAGGTGCAGATTCTGGCATTCAGACTTGTTAAATTTCATCCCATGAATCATTGCTGAGGACTCAAATTTGACTAGATCCCACTGTAAGACCTGTTGTCCCTCGAGAGTCAACAGCACCTCCCAGTTTGCCATCATCAGCAAACTTGCTAATGGTGAATTCCAATCCTGCATCCAGATCATTGATAAAAATACTGAAGAGAACTGTTCCCAGAATTGAGCCCTGGAGAACACTGCTGGTGATCAGCTGTCAGCCAGATGTAGCCCCATTTGGTACAAATCTTTGAGCTCTTCACTTCAGCTGGTTCTTCACCCAATATATTGTAAACCTGCTCATTTCACAGCTAGACAACTTGTCCAGAAGGATGCTGTGAGGGGACAGTATCAAAAACCTAACTAATACCAGAAAAGCTACATAGACTGCCTTCCTTTCATCTGCCAGGTCGATGACCTTATCAGAGTTGGGCTCGTTCAGCCTGAAGAAAAGACTCTGGGGAGACCTTATAGGAGCCTTCCAGTACCTTAAGGGGGCCTGCAAGAAGGAGGACTTTTTACAAGAGCATGTAGTGACAGGAAAAGGGGGAATGGCTTTAAGCTGACAGAGGGGAAAGTTAAATTAGACATTAGGAAGAAATTCTTCCCTGTGAGGGTGGTGAGACACTGGCACAGGTTGCTCAGGGAAGCTGTGGCTGCCCCATCCCTGGCAGTGTTCAAGGCCAGGCTGGATGGGGCTTGGAGCATCCTGGTCCATCAGGCCGCAGGGACTTGTGAGCATTCAGCTGCTACAGCTGGTCCCTTATAATTTCAGCATTCACAAATGGAAAGTCACTCTTCCCATGCTTGTGGTCTTCCAACTCCAGGGACTGGGCAGCCCAAGGTCTGTCAGTATTCATAAAGACTGAGGCAAAAAAAAAAAAAAAAAAAAAAAAAGGTATTGAATGCTTCTGCTTTTTCTTTTTCTTCTTCCCTTTGAAGTCTCATTTCACTGTAATTTCTGGAGTTGCGCAGTTACTCCACATGGAAGTCACAAATGATTGCAGTCTCACTCTCAGATTTGTCTCCTTGTACCCTGATTCCATTGCAGTAGCTTCCTTTGCGGATTTCTCCTTAAAACACTAGAAAAAAACATAAATGATGTTCACTTTATCTCCAGAAACAGCAGCAAAATAAACAGCAAAATAAACAAACTTGAAAACCAGTTATTCTAACTAGACACTTTGCACCGCTCTTCAGTTTGTTCCATCTTACTCTTCATCTGCTTGTTGTCTGTTTATATTACTCTGCAAACTTGATAGTGACTTTTCTTTATTTGTTCCTTGTCCCGGGCAAAGCACCCAGTGTATTTTGCAACAATATACCTCTTTTCTTAAGTCTTACTGTGTGAAGCTGGAGTAAAATTTCAGTAAACATATTTGAACAGCTCATGCTCTGAACCTTTTTTAGTGCTTTCAGTGTTACAGAAATACTGGAAAAAGCATGTTGTATTAATACAGTATGTGATTTCACCCTTCTCTGTTTTGTGTTAGAGCAGAAAATCTCAATGCTCTTAAAAAAGTAAGGTGTGTATTTGAACAGTTTTTATTGGAGAAGAATATTTTGCACTTGTATCTAGATTGTTCTTTGTGAACAATTTGTTCACATCTCATGACACTATTTATAATCAGGTCCAAATACCAGTTTGTTTTCAGCATGCTAATAAAGTATTTATTTTTTGTTCCTGTCTTATTAATTTAAAATGTAAGTTTCACTCCAAACTGCTGTGAGTACATGGTAGTTGGAAAGGTATCTTTGGACTTGCTGCATGTTCAAGATATCCTTAGTGCTGGAGATACCTGTAGTGAGCTGGAGAAACAAAGCTTCCGTAGAGAACAGCCATGATAGCAAATGGGAATAAAGGCTGAAGGGGAGATTTTACCTTTCGCCAGGGAAGGACGTGCTCATCTGGCATTGTTTTAAGGAAGGAGGACTCCAATGCTCATTTAAGAGATTACTTATTCATCGGAATGCCAATTAAAGTTTTTATTTTTATTTTTATTTTTTTTAAAACAAAGCCATTTCCAAGAACACAGGTGAATATTTCTCCTTCCTGGGTTCAACATTCTTTACATTCCAGTTGTGTAAAAAAAAATAAAGCCCCGCTTCTTCTGCTATCTGGCTGTAGTGGAAAAGGTTTAAAATCTTTCCAAGACTACACCAGGACTACAGATTCTTTCCTTGACTATCCACTGCTGTTGTTTTTTTGAAATAGTTTTGCATAGACTTTTACGCTTTGCACTGGTTATGAAAGGCAAACTGGGCCTTTCAACCTGTGCACCATTCACATTACAATATTATATTGAAGTCTGATCAAAAGTTTTAGTATTCTCTTATGGAGAGCTTTTTAGAAAGAATTAAATTCTTTCTATATGTATAGAATAGTTAAAAATACAACCATTTATTGCTTAATTATTTTTTATACTCTTCTTCCTTTACATTTTTTAATATTGGTAGTTCTTTTTAAGCACCAGAATGCTAGAAGGTGACAGCATTACAGCTGCAGATTTCATGTCAGTGAAATCTCTGAAAATCTTAAGCTCTTTGTATCCTGTCTTGCAAGTTACTTATAATTTTAGAATAATTAGTGTACATTATAAATCATATTGACTTCACAGCTGGACAGATAATTCTTTACTTGGTAATTTGTGCCATCGTTTAGTCTTGCAGGAAACAGAGACTACAGTATGTCAAATAGGCATTAGGTCAGTGTTACGGACCTAATGTATAACACAGTATGAAGATTTCATAGAATCACAGAATCATAGAATAGTTAGGGTTGGAAAGGACCTTAAGATCATCTAGTTCCAACCCCCCTGCCATGGGCAGGGATACCTTACACTAAACCATGTCACCCAAGGACTCGTCCAACCTGGCCTTGAACCCTGCCAGGGATTGAGCATTCACAGCTTCCCTTGGCAACCCATTCCAGTGCCTCACCACCCTAACAGTAAAGAACTTCTTCCTTAAATCCAATCTAAACTTCCGCTGTTTAATTTTTAACCCATTACCCCTTGTCCTATCACTACAGGCCCTAGTGAAGAGTCCCTCTCCAGCATCCCTGCAGGCCCCCTTCAGATACTGGAAGGCTGCTATGAGGTCTCCATGCAGCCTTCTCTTCTCCAGGCTGAACAGCCCCAACTTCCTCAGCCTGTCTTCATAACGGGAGGTGCTCCAGTCCCCTGATCATCTTCATGGGTTTTTTTGTAGGCACAGGTCTAAAGAAATACAGCTAACGCATACATAGAGTTGCTTAATATTCTTTGACATTGTAGTAATTATTTGTTGCAATATATTATTTCAAGCATAAGAAAGGGGGCTTATTTACTTCTACATCTGTAGAACCCATACTTTATACCTATACATAGTACCTGTACTTGCATATTTATGCAAATGGGGCTTGGATGCTTTATGTCAGAGGACCACAGAGCACAAAATGATTGTTAATCATCATCTGGTGGCACCAGCCACAGACCATTTACCCTGAAAGCAGCTAGGCTTTGGTGGACACTTGTTTTGTTTCAGATTTGTCTCCTCTTATCTGGAGCGTTCTGCTTATTTGTTACTCCCGTGCAGGTGCTGTCATAGTTCGCAACAGCTGTGACCATAGTTTCTTCAACATTCTCAACCAAATTAGATGAAAAAATGGGGTTCATTTTCTGGCTTTAAGATCAGGCAGTAAAAGTACATGGATTTGGGGTTTTGCTTTGGTGGGTTGTTTTCTCACTTCATGTTTAATTGTAATTTAGCACTGTTAAGAAATAAGCAAGTGGCAAAATGTTTCCAGAGCAATTGAGGTTTCCTTGCAGTAGCTTTGTTACTTGTGATTGTAGAGACATTGATATGTTGGCACTGCTTTTTCCTATAGTGACATCTCAGCAAGCTCAAAAATGAAATGTAAATTCTCAGTCTCCCATGGGCATGCATGTCAAAGTCAATTTTTAGTTTCTTTCCATGCATTCTTTGCCTCAGATTTACTCAGGCAATATCCAACAGAAAGAATGTCTAATGTCACCTTCTATTAAAATGCAATGAAGTCTATTTCAGTTATCATTTTTGAGCTGTAGTTTTAAGAAAAACATTAATATTTTTGTGTTTCGAAAAAATATGTTGCTCCAGCAAGCGGATTCTTAGTGTTCTCAGAATGCATGTTTGTGTCCATCTGTATTCATAGACACGTTTCTGTATGTATCTATAAAACTTTCCTATGCAAATCTTTAGAGGAATAATTATGGAGAATTACTGGAAATACATTCAGTGGCAATCTTTCTATTTCTCAGTATAAGATATTAAACACAACTGTCGATCTGTTGGTGCAATTTGAGAACATGGATATTTTTCTCTCTTGATTGCCAGCTCTCCAAAGAAATGGTTAGCTCTCCTGTCTGTACTTCTTCCACCTGTTCATCGTTCCCTAAATCCAGAGTTTCATATTGTCACCATTTTTTGTCAGTGGACTTAGCAAAGTAATACCTAGGTATGCCGCAGTGACATTGTGAGGTATCATCCCCGGTTGACTAATGGGGAGTTCATTTCAAGTATTCTCATGTAGCTGTTGTTTTAATGCAGTTAGTCACACCAAACTGTTAGTAGGGCTCCCCTTCACCATCCAGGGCAGCATGGAGATTTGTCATGGCAACATGTAGGTATGAAGTCTTCTGTTACTTCAGTGAGCTGATGGTGAGTACTTTCATTGCTGTGCTGTTGTACTTTATGCATTATTATTTTACCTGTTCTGCTTCATCTCTAGCAGAAATCTTTTGTTTACTCTTATACTTTCTTTCTTGTCTGCATTTCTTTTCATTTGCAGCTCAAAAAATTCATGAGAACTCCAGAGATGCCTTCAAAGCATGTGAGAAACTGGGTCCCCAAAGTCCTGGAGCAGCGACGGCAAGGCTTGGAGTTATACTTGCAGGTGAGTCTCCTCTCAGCACTGTGAAAGTAAAATCAACATCCATTTTCAAAGTGGTGGTGTCCAAAACATTTGAAGGTATGAAGTGGGATGTTTTTCTGACAGGCAATTTTAGAGGTGGGAAATGGATACAGCAATGATGATTAGCCAGCCTAGCAGCTAGAAATCCAGACAGGCATTTTTGTCCCAAATTCATGCAAAAGCTGCTGACTGACTTTAGTGTACTTACTAGTACCTTGTTTTCCTGTGCCTAAAATGGGGAAAATAATGTTATTGTTCTGACTGTACCAATCAAAAGTGTTGCAGAAGAGGCTTTATTTAACTTAGCTCTATTTAGACAGAGTAGGGAAGTATCAGCTCATCAAATTTATATCTCTCTATTGTCATACCTGTATCTGAATTGTTCATCTAGTTGACATAGGCACCTGTCATCCTGTATTCATCTCAGTTTGTTTGCAAACTTGCATTTAAAGTCCCAGATTCTACCTATTTGGGTTCTGATTTTCCTACAGACTGTAAAAGGATTCTTCAGGAATGACTTAGACATACAGACATCTAAATATACCAGCGATAAGTAACAGCCTTTTCTAATAAATGGAATTTCTACTCTCACCATGGTTGCTTTAAAAATCCCCTATGGTGTAGTTTCACAGCTATTTCTTTGGTGACAAAGTCAGATTAAGGTGGTCCCCTAGACATGTTCCTAGTTTACTGGACATTCAGCTGTACTAATGCAAGTGCTGTTTTATTGAGAGGGATCATAGAGATTACCTTAATCAGAAAATAATTTTTGGAGGAAGACTGAGAATATTCTATTTTTACTCGTATCTGAGTAGGAAAAATAGTAAAAGTTTCATAGATCTGATTTATGACATCATCCACAATTGCAGTGGCACATACGGAAGAATGGTGAAATGTAACACAATGGACAGTGAGTTTCATTCATAGAAAATGGATGGTAGCCTGCACTGCTCAGGAACGCCCCTGATTTTCAAAGAAGGTTTGTGAAAGAAAACCGTTTAAGGAAGAGAGTATTGGGACAGAATTACTTCTGGCATTAAAGTTTTAAAAGTAATTTGGAAATAAGGAGGAAAACACAGCTCAGATTTTGTTCTGAGACACAGGGAGCAATTCAGGCAACATAGTTTATTTTGTATTTTTAAATATTTAATTAGTATTGTTAAATGCAAAAATTTAATCATTTTTTCCTTCTTCCTCTGGGGTATTTATGGCATCTTTGACATCTAAAAATTATATCTATTGTGTGAGTGAAAAAACATTGCTGTTGGAGAGACTTTGGTTTTGAAAAGGAATAGGGCCTTTTTGGTTTTGATGGCTGTCAGCATAGCTTTCTCCATCATCAGTATGTTTTTCTGTTACAGCTGTTTTCTGTGATTTTTTTTTTTTTTCCTGATTTTCATACAACTGTGTTTTGGAGCATATTGCCACTAAGGCATGGATTTCTGTTATGAGATTGATTTTCTTAAAAAGATACAGGGGTAAATCAGTTAGCACTTTATAATTGCCGGTAAACTTTAAAAGAACATCTCCCCCTACTGGAAGAGTCGATCAACTCTTGGCCTTTTACAGTCTGGTACATTCAGTTAACTTTTTCCTCTTCTATCACCATTGGCTAGCATAGAAACATGCAGTGTTTTTTGTTGGAAGGGATTGATGGACATCATTTGATTAAAACATGACAAGCCTCTAAGCTATATCTATACTCATGTACGTGCTAAATTAAAAGAACAAAAGTCATTGAATTCTTGGCAAAGTCACTAATTTCTGCTAACAGAAAGCAGAACTAATCATCAGTGAAATTTTGACTTGTAAGATAATAAAGAACATGATTTCAGGCAGAAGTTCACACTTGATAGTGCCTAGCATTTTCTAAGACACAATGTAGAAACATGGTACAATTTCAGAAGACATGATCATTTTTTAACATAACAATATGTATATAAAGTATTGCAAACATATTTTCAGGTGATACTAATGAGAGTTGATCTGTAAGAGCAGTTTGGCTACTACCATCACTAGTCAGTTGTGGTACTAGAGGCCAGCCATTTGTGCTACTTGTAAACTATTATGGAGTCACAGTAGTCACTTTTTCAAAAAAACAGTCAGAATGTCATGGAGAGGTTAAGCATTTGCACGGATGTTACACTGAGATATTTTTTTCTTATGTAATATGCATTCATTTCTCATAATTGCACTTTGCACCTTGAAAATCTGTACAGGCAAGAAGTAGCATGCCACAAAGATTGTAGTCAAATACAGAGCTGTGTCTGACATGGTCTAATCATACTGGGTTCTTAATTTATTTTTGATAAAGTAGTCTCCTATAGTTAAATGTAGACAAAAATTATATGAAATTAGAATAGTAAAATCAGTCTGCATCAAGTAATAAAGACAGCAGGGAACTCCCCTGTTTGAGCTGCAGGGTGCTGCAGTTGCAAGTACCTTGTTAGCTCTTTGTGACTTTTTCATGATGAATTCTTCCTCTTAAATCCTTATAGCACAGGTGGTGTGTTTCTTGGAGTGGAAAGACAGGAGCTCAGAAACATTTAATTATGTCTTTCTGAGGAATACCAAAATTGTGAATAAGTAAAATATTAAATTATGAGATAAAAATAGTAATTTTCTTGAATTTATCGGTATACACTGCTGTGTCATCAGACAGCTTACTTCTGTTCTCAAAAAGTTGAGTGGGAAATTTTTGTGTCGTAATAGACCAGTTTTCATTGAATTGTGAAAGAATGATTTAGCTATATTATTTTTAAGTTACTTTCATGTTTTACAAGTTTGACCAGAATTTACAACTTTTGGTTTTAATACTGTGAAACAGTTGACTAGTAAACGCTAATATGCGTAGTAATTCAACTTTACATATAACAATAATAATGAGCCCTTGTGCATACTGAGAACAATCAACTGACAAGAAGAAAGGTGATTATGTTTAATTTATTAATGAGGAAACAGATGCAAAGATAAGTGAATGTCAGAGTGCAGCCCGAAACATTCAAGCAGATTAGTATGAAGCAGTAAACTATTGCTTCTCTGCTGATCTGTGGTAGGTGTTTCTGTCCATGATCTTAACCGATAGGACAGAGGGCTTGAGCTGGTTTAGTCTTTGCTAAATAAAAAAATGCCTATTACTGACAGTGGAAGCGGACTAAGCCAGTTCTCATTACCTTGTGGTGGCTATCAACTAAGAGTTAATGAATCAACTGGTGTGTGTTATAAATCCTAACTTAATAGTTACTTACTTGAATATCTGAGCTTGTAGCTTGTAATACAGCAGAGATCCAGGTGATTTTGATTTAAAATTTGTAAAATATGTATCAATCACTGGATTATACTATTGCTGACAAAAATATTATTGATAGTAGTATTAGCCTGCAGCAAGATTTAAACTTAGCTATGACTTTTTTGTAGATACAAAATATGTATTATCAATATGTTTCCTGTAGAGTTTGGTGTTAAGAAGAAGTGGAAGATACAGATTTGAGGGAGCTGGTTGTGTAGGGAGGAGCCCTTAATTTGAGAAGGGCTGCCAGCAGGGCTGCACTGAAGGTCTGTGATTCCTGATAGTATGTTTGTGAGCCTGGAGAAATATATTTGCTTGAAAGTACAAGAAGATGAAGGTAAGTGTGGAAAATGATAGGACAGAATGTCAATCAGCATTGTAGCTTCTTGGTGGCAGTTATTTGAGTTTTGTTTTGTTGGTTTTTTTTAATCCACTGTCTAATCTTGTATCACAAAGCAATACAGAAATATAGTCTGCTCTGGAAGCATATTTAAAGGAGGCATAGATCACTTGAAATGCTCCCACTTGCACAATTATTATTGTGTATGAGTTCAGTAAGTCGTCTTGTGAACGGGCCAACTGAAGAGGTAGATGGGGTTTCATTTTGGACATTGAAGATGTTGGGATTCCTAAGGGCAGGACTGAAGGACGTTATCTAAATGGTTATCAAAGCAGCTGCGTTGTCAATCTGATCAGTATTTGTTAATAGATTTTATATAATGTACTCTTGGAGGAGGAGTTTTTATGGAGCATATTTCCAGTGAATTGATAATGGGGTAGAATTTGATCTAGCCACCTGCTCTCTACTGATTTGGAGTTAGGTCATATCCTTGTCCCAGTAAGCTGACACTGGATGTTATTGTCATCCAGTCTCTCTGCCCCAAGGACTTGCCCTTTGACAGATCTGGCTTTTATTAAAGTTCAATGGAATAGATATTTTCTAACCCCCTTGGGCAAAAGAAATCTCATCATTTGCTGATATCATCAGTCCAACAAAGTAACAGGCATCATTAACAGAATTCACTGTGAAGTGGCACCCATACCTCAGCATGACACTGTGTAGCTGCTACTAGTTGTCACAGAAATGTTTTGGGTATGGAGAAAGACTTTGGAAGAGGCACATCTTTTTGATGAGTTTCGGGATACTAACTCGTTTCTTCTGGTCCTCGTGACCTGAAGAAATTCTTCTTGTGACTGGCAAGATTCTAATATAAAACAGAGGGCTGTAAACCTTCTGAACTGCTCTGCATGTATGTAAGGTCTGTATGCACATATGTCTCTAACCAGAGTTAATATGTATAGCTAAATATTTCTGTCTTAGCTGTGGTCAAGAAAACATATTTGGCTTTTATTTACTCTTGAACTTTTTACAAAGAGAACAGTCCTGATTGCTGGAGATAAGGTTGGTTAAAGTGCTGCTTGGCTGTGAGATTTGAAGATTTTATGAACTTCAGCATTCCAGCAGTTTCAGGAATCCAAATCTTAAAAATGAGTTATGGAGTTTATGGAACTGGACTAGAGATTTGTTTTCCATTTAAGGAAATAATCTGAATATTTGAGAAGCACTTTGTCCTATATTTCATTATTCTTGAAAATGCAGTTGTCTTTAAAAATCTTTTAACTACCTATCTTTCCTGAAAAATATAAATAAACCCATACATGTTACGATTTTGCTCTTAAGAAAGTAAAATCCAGCCCTATACTCCTTAGCTGTCTTAGTTTCCAGCAGAATGGAGTTAGGAAAACAGTGGATGGAGTGTTGAATAATGTGTAGTTGCTTTATGAGTAAGTTAATCAGAAATATAAAGCAGAAAATCACACATTATAATGCATTTTTTTACTCTTTTGAGGGAACAGTTGAACAGCAGCCGAGAGGAAAAAAAAAAAACAACAAAACAACCAAAAACCAGCAAATGAGCTATTTGTGCAGCTAGTGACTGCAGAAGGAAAACTATCTTACAGAATATTTGGCCCAAAGTGTTGTTTCTTTGTGGGCCATGATGATTTTTTTTAATTACTCCAGTAAGTGTTGATAAATTCCTTGTGGTAAAGTTTAAATAAATAAATACCCTTTTCTGACTGGGCAGTGGGTATGAACAAATCAGTAAATCCGAATGGAAGCATTAAATAACCTTCACTATCCCCAGAAAACCCTCTGATTTTAGTCATCAATCCAAATTATATTCTAAAACTTTTGAACTTAAGTTGATTTAGTTATGTGCTGTTGCTTTAGATTCAAAGTTTTAGATTCAAATTAAAAAACTAAAATACTGAAAGGATCTTTTTGTTGATTTGGAAGCTCTGTTGTAGAGCATTTCAGACTTAATAGAGCATTTCCTATTGCAACTGAGGATAAAAATCTACTTTCTTTGAGTGTCGCTCATTGCCCCTTTTCACTATCATTTTGGGGAATGAGATAATTTATTTTCTTATGGGATTTTTTATCAAATTGTGAAGAAAAAGAGTTTTCCATCACCTAGTGGAAGTTTCATTAGTTCTTGACTGCTTAATTGATTGCATTTCTGTTGGCATCTTGCAGTTCTAATAAGAAGGAATGCAAACTCAGCTATTTATAACCTCATCCATCCTCAAGAAGACTGAGAGTTCCCTGCTCTAAGAAGAGCCGTCTAGACTCCTGACTCCAGTCTGCAAGTTCTCCACATAGTGCATTGGCTAAACCTTTGCATTTCAATAGCCAGATACTCCTCTACAGCTGTAGCTGAAATACTGCTTCAGAGCTATCGTGACTAGAGTAGGATTAGAAAGTGAGGAAAACAAATCTTTGGTGGTGCACTGGATTTTTCAGGTTTTTTCTTCTGTTTGTGAAGTGAAGATAAAAATATCCCATGGTAGCACATAAAAGTCAGCCTTTTTGCTCTTCTAGGTGGAACAAAAGCTAGGATTTCATATAAAGACAAGGAGATCTTGGTTGTGAGTTTGTTGAAGCTGGCATAGTTCTCTAGAATCACAAGCAATATGTAAGTGCTTTCTAAATGGAACAGTTCTTTATGTTCCATTATCAATATTAAAGAAGAAAAAATAAATAATATCTGTAGAGGTAGATAGTTTTGAACCAGTGCTGTTAGAGCTGTTTGGAAATATTGAGATCTGTATGTGTGATGCATGAATTTTTATGAGATGTTTGTTTGCCTTTCCCCAGTAAAATCAAGTTGGTTACTATTTAATTCTGGAAATGTAACAGCAAAATGATCTTAGAACTATTTAATGATCATTCAGCTATTCAGATTTTATTTCTGTGCAGTTCGCATTCATCACATTTATCCATTCTGTCAATGTTCATATTCCTTACAATTGTTCTTCTTTTATATTCTCATAAATCCATTCTGTATCAAGCAATTTGTTATTCCTGTATTCCTGTGTGTCTTTTCCCGAGGGTGTCATGAATGCAAAACTTTAAATTGGCTCCATGGAAGACTGGAAAGGTTTATGGAAGAATAGTTTATATCAAGCATAGAAAGTCCTCATGTCTTTCAAGGCTGTTAGAGTATTGAAAAAAAGTTACTTATATGTTAGTCTTGTTCGTTTATACTCTTCCTTGGTATCCATTTTAGCCATTTTTGGAGATAGGATACATACAAATGGACCTTTGGTCTGAACCATTATGTTTCTTCGTATATAGCCCTTGAAGTAATTAAACACATACTTGTGCTTCAGCTTTCATTAGATCTGATTGAACATTAATGTGTTTTCATGAACTGAGCCCTGTGTTTATCACAAACACTATTCTTAAAGAAAAGAGATTGAATCATATGGCTGAGAAGACATGATAGAATCATATTGATATAATGAAGAGGTACACAGGTCAGATGCCACTGTGCAAAGCATTAGTAAAGGCCTTTTAAGACCAAATACTTTACATGTGGGAGGTAATTGGCTTAATTGGCTGTATACTTAAAAGCTGAACTTGGAGGAAGAAATTTTAAGCTATAAAACTTCTGTGCAAAATGTGAGCCTGTTTTTGTTGTTTTCCACCTTATCCTGTTCATTTCTGACCTGTAGGTTTTCTCCCAGTGGACTTATGTTTAAGCATTCCCCATATTTAAGAGCAGGAGGTGCGTAGAAATCACTTCGACTTCCTTGTGTCATTCATTAACCACCACAAAGATTTCTGCAAAGGCAATACTTGCCTTTGTCCTGTGTACACATTCACTGTTGGGATTTACTTCTAACTAATTTAAGACTAAATTGGCTTCTTTTCAGGAAAAAAAAAATAATCTCATGAAGTCTAGAACAGATGCTTATCTTTCTGATTGTTGCTTCTGGAAATCAGTTGTTTTAAATGCCGATAAATACATTGCAAAGAATCAGTCTAGCATTAGGAAGTTGCAAATAAAAGTTGGATTCAGTGAAATAAGATTTAACTGATGTTTTGCTGGCAAGTCTGTCAAATCACACACATCTGTTAATCACATTGAAAATTCTCTCCATTATCCAAAATTATTCAATGTCTTCCTTTTCTAACTCCATTTAGTCTGCAGTAATCAAGGTTGAACTGTACCTGTAAGGAGCTCTAAAACCAATGGTATGATAAGTGTAAAAAGACAAAATGTTCTTTGTCCTCATTAAAGATTGTGAGCAGAGTGTTAAATAATATTAATGGCTGGGATTGTCAGTAGTTAACAGTACTTTCCTAGTACAAGTGATTTTATTGATCGATACAGTCTCAATGTAACAGGGCAGATTATTCTACTGATTTTATCGAAACCTTAACTAAGTTTGTTAGTGTACCACATATCTTTAAATAGATCTAGATGATGATGTAGATTAAGAAAAGCAGACCACCATCCATCTTTTTTTGATCAGTTAATAACTTAAATCCATCATTGCTGTGACCAGGTATTTTAAGATGCTGTTGTGCATGTTTCTTGGGTGGTACAGTTACATAGCTGGTTTTAGATGGCTGTAGATTTTAAAGAAGTGTGCTTAATACATGCAGGACTGTATTTTTGTTAAGACAAGGCAGAAAGCAAAGGAAAACGAGAGAGCAGAATAATTCTGTAGGTAATTTAAAGGAGAGCCATTTATTGACAGTGTCAGTAGAGGTGTTTACTGCAAGCATTTTTCAAACATGCTTAGGAAGATTACCTGGTTTATGTTTTAAGAGATACATCTTTTGCTTTTCAAGTGGTACTGCGTTGTGGTTTATGATTCATATTTTTTCCTTCATCTACAATAATCTGTTTGGTTTTGCTGTGTAGAATTGTGCTGCACGAAAACTCTCATTTCACTCTTACATGTTAGAGCAGATCAAAATAAATTTTACTCAGCTAAAAGCAGAGTTTACATTAGAAGTCATAAAACGTTTAGAAATGATGTCTAAATGCTTGTTCTCTTTTCATTATACTGTATATCATACCACTGTTGTGTCACATACTTTCACCCAAGTTAAGATGAACATCAAACTATACTAATTATGCATTTCTGTACAGTGAGAAATGGTCTCTGTCATGACCTGCATATGCTCAGGGTAACGGTAAGATATTTTAAAGGGAAAGAAATCAAGTTCTTTGCCTGAGATTTCACAACCTGATAAAGCAGAACTAGCGATATTAAAACTTGAGTGCTGGTGCACTGCTGTATTCACTGTAGTCTACTGATGGCCAATTGTTCTATAACCATGATTGCTTCTGGAGCAGTAGAAGGCTTGAGATACTTACTTCATTTAGCCATGATGATAGAAAAAATGGTCACCTTCCTTATCCTGAAGGCAGCCCCTCATTTGACATGTAGGCATTAAAGTTTCTTTTTCCTTAATAAATATTTTATGTATTTGCTTGAGCATCTTTGGAGGGACAAAAAAAAGTCAAAACAATTTTGTATATTGTAATAAAGAGATGAAGGAGGGAGCTGTAATTCCTGCAAGGAGTCCTTATAATCACCACTTGAAGTATGACAGACAGTTTCCTTCACCCTTTTAATCGATCTACAGCATTTTAAATGCATTTTCATTTCCTACTCTGTGTTGGTTTGCATAAGCTAATACTTTGTGGTGTACAGGTGAGTACCCCTTTTTTTAATTGGACTTTTAAGGCAAGTTAAGTCTTAAGGGCTTTTTCTTCAAAATTAATCTGTAAAGCTACTTAATGAATTGCCAGTGAGTTCATGAAGAAGTGAATAATTCCATATTCAAAGCAGGATTTGAATTTGCAAGTAAGGCATAGGCCATGTTTGGAGGTGAGAGGAAGAAAACAAATTAAATGTATGCTGAATAACTGAATATCATCCATTCTGTGCTTTGTATGAAGAATTGATTCTGGAGGGCAAAAGTAGTATGGGATCATACTGCATATGTAAGCAACAGTAAATAAATCGTTACACATAAGGAAGTGGAATAAAAGTTTGATTGATAAAACTAACCTGGCAATTCTTGACTTTGAAGTGTACCATAATAACGTTTAATGTATTTATCTAACAATGTATCATCATAGGGTTTTACCAGAAAGATATTGAATTTATTTAACTCAGAATTCTCGAGCTTCTGCTTATAAGAGTCATTGCAAGCAAAGAGCACAGGTCAGAAAAATCCTTTACAAGAAGAGTTGCTTAAGCAAGAAGCTATACCATCAGTAGCTAGGGAGGTGAGAGGAGGACGAGATGACTAGTCTTCCTCATATAGGTTGTGCGAAAGTAGTCATTGCACCTTCTCCTTTGGTCTTGCAGTAAATTGGACTCCTGCATTAGATATAATTCCTTTGTATGTCTTTCCTTTTCTTGGCTTCTGTGCAATCTTTTCTAAAGGATATGTTGAAGGATTTCAAGAGTGAACTGAGGGAACAAGGTCCTGTGCTCATGGGTAGGTTGTTATCTTCTGCTAACGCTTTCTCCACACACGTCAGTGTTGCCTATCTTTATTTCTCTTTTCACCTCTTATTGTCTCTGTAATCTGAATATAATATGAATTCAGTTAAGTGTGAGAAAGTTAATTTTACTGAAACTGTTGATTCTAGAATGTCTTCACTGTGGGTACGTTTACAAACATTTAAAAACATCACTGATGTCTAAACTTACAATTCCCATAGGGATTCTTCATGTTGACTTTAAAACCATGAACATTAAGAAACTTTCGTAGAGCTGCTTATCATCAATACTATGAATTATATATAAAAAAATCTTCAAGAAGTATTGACAGGAAAATTGTTGATGCAGTTTCTTTTTAATTTCTCATAACTATTATTGTCTTTATCTAATATAATTTTTCTTCTGTAAGTGAAAAAAGTTTGCAGAAACAAAGCATGAAGTAGAAGTAGAACCTTTAATTTCATTAGGCATGTTGTAACTGGTGAAGATTAATGTATATATCTCTTGCTAATTCTTTTCAATTACTCAGTTCATATAAATTCCCAAACCTTGTTAATTATGCTGAAGTCAAGTGGTAATTTTTAACAGTATTTCCACAGCTAGGGAATTTTCCTGGTCTAACCTTGCCCTCCTGTAGAAACTCTCAGCAGATTAGGTATTCTGACTCTAGTCCATTCATTTCCAGCACAAGCCTAATTGCTGACGACTGCCTGCCACAGGTACCCTGGTTATCGTACATTTAAGGGATTCAGGTTCTTCTGAGAACAAATAAGGAAAGATTAATTGTTTGTTTTGTTTCATCCCAAGAGAAATGTAGGAGCTTAATCAAGAAAAATAATTTCTTCTGTTGATTCGGCTTATTTGTGGAAAGGGATAATTGTATAGAGGCAGGCATAGAGCTATGCATTTTGAAAGAAATTTTGCAATTTACCTTTGTGGGAGGCAAAGATAGAGCAAAATGAATGTAACACAGCATTGGAATTGATGGGGATGGGTCACATTTCTCATAGTAAGTAATTTGGCTGCTGGCTTTTATTTGAACCAATATTGCTAGTTGGTATTGTCATTTGTTTTGTCTGCTACTTTGGATATCTAATCAAGGACACGATAGTAGGGGGAAAAATGCTTTTCCAAATTGTCCTCAATTGTTAGAGCACGAAGTGAGCTGAACACTCTGGTATTTCCAATTAAAGAACTTGTTTCCAGCAAGTACCATTAAATCTATCTTTCCTAATCTGATAAATAAGCTATCAAAGAGTGGAACAGATTAATTGAGAGCAATTAGTTCAGAGCTCAGTATAACAGTCAGAGTAAACCAGTGTTATCAATGAATCCAAATTTTACATAAAGCAGTAAGAAGCAGTGGTGGAAAAAAAAATAGAGTTGCAAGTAACCACTAAGAACAAAGGAAAATTTTATCTGTGATATAGGAGTAAGTCTTGTTTGTTTCTCCTCACAACAGAAGCACTAAAAGCCTTTTCTTTTCAAGACCTCATTTGTGGGAGTCAAATTGTATTTGACACCTCTGCTGTGTACATTTCTCCTTGAACATTGTGCAGGAAATAACACACATGGGAAAATCTCAGATCCTACAATTCAGAGCCAGTCACAAGATTCATTCCAATTGCTTCTAAAGCTCAAGAAAGCCCTGCTTACACTATGTTTGTGGTTTTTACTGTCTACATATGGTAATCTGTTAAGTGTCTGCTTCTGTTAATAACCAGTAACCCATGTGCCTGATAGAGACTTAAACCTAGCACGTTGGATTTTGGTTCCTCTTTAATACAGGTGGGTGTCCCTAAAGACATTTTTGATGGGTGTTCTTTTCTTTCAGCTGTCCATGCACACCAAGTAGTATTGACCCATGTGGTACAAGCATCATTCTGCACGTGGGTCCCCTAGATATTTCTCTTAATGACAAATGACACCTAGATGATCCTCTTACGTCCCAGCCTCTTGCCTTTTGAGAATGAGTGCATCAGCATGAGGAGAAAGCCTCTCTGTCACTTAAATATCAAAATAGATATATAGGCTTTGAGTATTAATATATATTTGTTGTGTATATAAGGCTTTGGAGTAATGTGCTCCATCAAGAAGAAGGCAGGAGAGGATACACATAGTCAATTACACACTAAACAGGCTTATTTGTATATCGAATTTTACAGAACTATGTTGGTTAGGTAAATCATATTGCTGATATTGGCATCACTCATGTAAACTGACAGCACAAATACACCAGCTGCCACAGCTTTTAAAACTGCTGTCTTGGAACAGCAGGTTTTGTGGTGTGTCCATGGCCTTTACAGCAGCAAAGTGGCTGGAGTCTGCTTTTGTAGAATTACAGTTTTAAAATGGTTAGATACAAATCTTATTTCTTATGCTGTTGCAACCCACTGGCTGTGTCTATTCTAGGAAAATGAAAAGGTCAGTGATAACTTTCCCAATAAAATGTTCTTAGAAAATGTCATTCCAGTTATATGTATCTGGCTGGGGGAGTTCATCCTCCATTTTTTAGTGTCTTATCTTTTTTTATTTCCAGAATATCATTATCAGTAGGGAAATCCAGCATTCATAGTTGTGCTAGTATGGTATCATATCAGCTCATGAACTGATGATAACAGACATGCCACAAAAGACATAGCACTTTGAACACAGATCATTTACAGTATTTTTCTTTAAATCCTTCCTGGCAAGTCATTGGGAGATAACAGTTGCATACTGTGTAACTGTGGTTTTCTGAGCAGTTTCCCTGTAATGTTGGCTTCTCAAAAATGTTCCGAACATCCCCAAGAAATCAAGAGGAAGTTAGCCAGGTGAAACCTCTTCCAATTTTGCCAGATGTCCAGGTGGACTTTTCAGCATGGGATCCAGACCACACACCTAGTTCAGTGGGGAAGATTCCTAATGTAATGTTTCAAAAGCACTCTTAAAGTAACAGGAGATTACAGAGGAGCAAAGACCTTGCACAGGATTCATAATCACAGCCACAGCACTTAAGCAGCTGTGTCTACATTATCCAGTCAGATGGTTCTCTGTCTGTTTGGACGCAGTCAAGGTCATGCAGTGATACATGCTAATAGTTTTGAACAGCAGCAGTCATATAACTTCAGGGTTAGGAAGCAGTTTGCTTTTTTGTAATAACATTGTATTTATATGCCATAAACTAGTGTTTACCTGCTTTACAGGTGGATTTTTTTAATAATTAATCAAATTCAGGTAAGTTTAATTATGTGACCTTAATTAATTATCCAACTTTAAAAGCTGGAACGATGAGGACAGGTTCTGTAAGAGTAATTTACCATAGGATATTGAGGTCTTTTTGTAGTATTGGAAATAAATGTTAGTAGGTTTTGTGATGCATTTGTGCTCTAATGATGCAGGAGGCTGTTGTTGTGGTCCAGTGCAGGTGCTCAGGAGCAGTGTGATTAGTATAAAAGTACAGACAGCACTTCAGTGCTCTGATAGCCAGCCTTGGAAATAATGGATGTGGGGAAAAAAAAAAAAAAAAGAAATAAAAAAGAAAATCCCAATTGCTTGAGATTGGCCAATTATTTTAGCCCAATTTTACAAAATGGTGATGTTCACCCAAGAAGTAAGACGGAAGTCCACCACTGACCATTCTGACCATTGACTGACGCATTGACATATTGGGCAGATGGCGGACCTGGGTTTGTTAATGTGTGGATGGACAGGGCACTAATCCATCATCACAAGTACATTGTGTTCACAATCTAAATTATTTTTCATGTAGTATATTTACCAGTTATAACCAGCATGTTATCATATCTATATTTGTATATTATCTCAACCACTACTTTTTTATATTTACAGCAGATTCTTTCGACTTCATATGTCAATACCCATCTTCCCACCTTTTCTTGTTTTGCTGGTTTTTCCCTGAAATTACATTTTGTCCCCTTGACTGGTTTATTCAGTCTACATATCACTCATAATGGTGTCTTCTAATGATCATGTGTTGAAGGATACCTCTGTGGCCAGTCAACAAAGAATGCAAGGAGTTTTGTAGACTTCAGTTCAACTATAGATCCTTTCTGAACCCTTACACTATATCCACATATGCTTTGAATTCAGGGTGCCAATTCTCCAAGTGTACTTTCACTGGTGGCATAGAATCATAGAATAGTTAGTGTTGGAAAGGACCTTAAGATCAACTAGTTCCAATCCCTCTGCCATGGGCAGGGACACCTCCCACTAAACCATGTCACCCAAGGCTCTGTCCATCCCAGCCTTGAAGACTGCCAGGGATGGAGCATTCACAACTTCCTTGGGCAATCCATTCCAGTGCTTCACCACCCTCACAGTAAAGAACTTCCTCCTTATATCCAATCTAAACTTCCCCTGTTTTAAGCTGTTACCCCTTGTCCTATCACTGCAGTCCCTAATGAAGAGTCCTTCCTCAGCATCCTTATAGGCCCCCTTCAGATACTCTTATTTGCTTATCATGGAGCCTAGAGTCTGATTAAGCTGTCTGTGCCGCAGTAGTATTGTTCTGTCCTTGCACTGAGGCACCAAGAATTGTGACAAAATAACAATTTAAGGTTAGTTTCAGATGACAAGGCTTATTTGCAGGGTAAACAAGACTCTCTCGGGCCAGAATACCTGTGCAGCACAGTCTTTTTGCTAATTCTTCTGGCATGGGAAACCCAGAGACTAAATATTGATGTCAGAAACAACAATATAACTAAGGAAGACTGCTGTCTAAAAATGCCAGAGTATATGATTCGGGAATTCTTGATTCTCAGTCCACTTTACTGGCCAAAATTAAGTAGCTCTCTAATTGCTGAGTAAGGAACATCAAGCAATTGCTATGTGTGGAAACAGCATTAAAACCATGAAATTTTAGAGAGCAGTTTGACATTTTTGCAGTATTTTCATGTTACGTTATTTTTTTAACAGAAATCCAGGCAGCTATGTTACTTCTGTTAGCGAGCTAACTTGCAATCTTGTTTCTCCTTTCCAGAGAAGTCATCCTGTTTTCAATAACAAGGATGTGGAGAGTTTTAGCCAAATCAGAACATTGCAAAATTACTATGCTGTGATAAATGCAGCCCTCTGACTGCTGCTGCTTTTCTGCCATCAGCACAGCAGAAGTAAATAAGCATTTGCTGACCAAGTTAGGATGATTTCTTCTCCCAAGGAATTGCATTGTTCCTCACCTTTATCAAGGACTCCCTTGCTAGTGAGTTTTGGGAGGGACAAGTGTCAAGGAGCAGAACTATAATGAAGTACCTGTGATTTAGCAAGTATTACATTGTTCCGTCAATTCTGTAAAAACTTGTCAGTTTGCCACCCAAATAAATACCTAGTGTGCGTAAAACATGGAGTAGAGTGACCTCTGGAAGAAAAATCAATGGCAATTCATATTTCATATGTCTATAATTGCTTGTGAGAGCATGGCAGCAGTTTGTTTATAGAGCAGCTTGTTCTACCAGGGGTTGTCTCCTGACTTTTTCTTCTTTGCTGTGGTGATGCCTGTCGGGGACTGTGAATCACAGCCAGATGCAGCAATAGATAAGTTTTATTGGTGGTGATTTTTTATTATTGTTTTCACATTACTGTCTTCAGAATTGCTGCACCATGCTCCACTTGAACCTTGGCACTAATCCAGCTGTTTCCTTGGAAGACTTCTGAAGCTGTTTTTTACCTTCTTTTCAGTAGGCAAGGCTTTATCTTCTGTGAAGTTATCCATTTGCTAGTGTTCTAACCATCAAACTGAATCCATTCTGTGGCCTTCATTTTTAACCAATTTGTCAGAGAGTCAAGGAATTCTCAGAGTCTGGTAATTTAAAGACAGAATTTTGAAAATATCTTTTTTTCCCTCTGCTTTGCTTTGGGTTTTTTTTTCATCTTTTTTAAGAAGCTGTTGGAAGATTTGTATCCCCACTGAGGACTGAGATGTCATAGGGATAGAGAAAATGCCGCTCGCTTTATGGATTACTGTTAGGTCAAGAAAACTTTGGCAGCATTGATTAACTTGACAGTGAGTACAGCAGTACATTTATCACTTATGGTTGTGCTGTAGAAAATCTAATAAGAGGCAAACAATTCCCTTTAGAGCAGTAACAGGCTCACTGTGGCTAACGGTGCATGCACTGGAAATTTCTGACTTTAAATTATACCCTTGCTGCTAGTTGGGTCATTGACTCAAAGCTACTGTGTTTTCACTACTATGTTCTCTATTATTAATTTGATCAAAATTGTTTTGGCTTCTGTAAATGTGATCAAACTGTATATTGGAGTTCATGTAAACTCGTAAGCTTTTTTGAAGAAGACATGCAGAAGGAGCTTGATCCAAGCTTCGTTATGCAGAAGGGACAGCTGCCTGTTATAACTACAGATGTTTGGGGTCTTACAGGGTCTTTTTTTTTTCAAAGAAAAATATTGAACTGTTGCTTACAAATCAGCCTCTAATTCACACATTTAAATAAACCCAAACCCCAAACCTGTCTTACATTTATTAAGTTTCACTGATTGGTCAGAAGGACCTTTTTCATATGTGCAAACATGTGCTTTGTTAATTACCAGTAATTATCTTAAAAATTCTATACAGCTTGATTTATAAATACGTTCTTCCAGTTGTCTTGTTTTTGTAAGAATTACGAGAACCAAACAACGAACAAGAGATTTTCTGTACCTCCTGGGTATAAGCATTGCTGCTTGTCTGTAAGTTAGTGTTTGGTTCTAATCTGATCATGAAATGATATTTTATTCAGCATTGCTTGGCTTCACCTTAATAAATCTTTTCTAGAAGTCCATGACCAGTACACTGGGATGTGTCTTTGCATTGCAAATCTAGAGAACAGGTTTTTGGTTTTGTTTCTTTAAGTCCTTCTCTTGGTAGTTCTCTGAAATGGAAGTGCTGCAAAAGACAGTCTTCTACAGAAGTGTACCAAGCTTTTTTTCAGTTCAAATAACCAAAAGTGAGTAAGGGCCACATATCTGAATAACTGTGTTTTCTAGGTACAAGCAGGAAGGAACCATGAAGAAAATGCAGTATTAAATGCAGATCAGAACATAGAGTGTGGAACTACGTTTGTGGCTTCATATTTGTGATATAATCTTCAAAATTGCTGTTTGAATAAGAAAGTAGTTTTGGGTTTTTTTTTTTTATTAGCATATATGGCTCTCTACAGTAGACAGCCTTTGTGAGTAGCAATTGTTATTTCAAGTATTTTGTGTTATTTTAGGGAGTTGTTTGAATTGGAGGTTTTGTTCTGCAATATCTGTAAAAATGTCGTTTTCTTTGTTGGGAGAGGAGTATTCTACTTGAATCAATTGTCAGGAGGCTTAATGTAATAAGGCAGTTTGTGGTCTGACTAAGAGAAACACTGTGCAAAAGAAATTCCCATAGCAGTTTGTTTTTAACAGAAAAACTGAATTCACCTGAAACATAAATACATTGAAAGCCAAGACTTAATAAGGTAGAGCAGCTTTAGAAGGAAACAGAGTGTGTTGCTGTCCAACGTATGTCTTGTAATGGCTACAATGGTATCTCTGCTAATGATGGTAGACCACCATCAACAGCATAACAGCAGATTCTTTGCAACAAATTATCAGGAAGGCTGACATAAGGACACTCTGTACAGGGAGGGGGAAAAATACAATTGAAATAGTGCTTCCGGTTTCAATATTTTTTATTTTTATTTTTTTAATTTGCAGCATAAAGTTTCGTTTCTCGTACTGTATTTTTAAAGGCAAGAAGACACATTTCCACACTTTTTCCTGGGTTCATACAATAAGGGAGTTACCCTACTGCCTGCCTTACTGAACAGAGACCTGATATTGATTAACTATCACACTGGCATCAGAACTACTCTTAGGATTCAATTTTTTTGTTGTTTTGCATATTTTATTGATCAAAAGTGGTAAATGAGCATCAAGCGTGCAAGAAGACGACGAATTGTTTACTTGCATAAAATAGCCTTTCAATAAGGGAAGATGCATTGCTCACACTTTTGGTGCTGTTCTGCTGCCCGAAGCAGATGGCATTCAGCTGCTATTGATTTGCTCCTATAGTTACAGAGCAGCATGTAACAAGAGGTGCTCATTTCTCTGAAAGAGGTAAGGTTTTGGCCAGGGTGTTGGGATTGAAAAAGGAGGGACAAGGCATTTTGAGGATTGTTTGGGGTTGCGTTTTTTGGCAAGAAATAAAAGGGAAAACTTGCAACTTCTGTTAGCAGTTCTGCACAGACAAAAAGCGGGGTTTGTGTACTTGCAGAGAAAGGGAGTTACTTTGCCTGGTTCTAGCACTTCTGGTAACATTAATTCTCACTGTAGATTGAATCCATGAGCAAGCAAGTACTTAAGGGTGTAAAGAGCATCCAGAATTTAGGATCAGAGACTCTACACCACACTTTTTAGCTGCTGTATCTTTTATTTATACTTTTTTTCCCTCCTGCTTGTTTAGACACTGTCTATTCCTTAGCAAGACAAAGTCATGCTGCAGTATGCTGGGCTTGATTCTGCAAACAGTTCATTTCACTGATGAGTAAAGAATTTAATAATTTGCTGTTGGATCTCTCCTGTAATGGGTGTGAGTGGGAAGAGGGACAAAGAGAGCTTTTTCTGAAAATTTGCAAGAGTATTTAATGTAAAATTTTGGCATGAACAAAGTCTTTATTTGACAGATTTTAATGAAAATTACATGCATGATAAAGGAAGGTTTCAGTAAATAAGGCATAGGAATTACTGGTTTAAGACATTTTAGATGATTGAAAGTCTCATTTCTGGAGGAGTAGTATGGTGGGTGGTACAAAGAAGCAGGGTGCAGTCCCCAGTCAATCTGGTTTAACACAGAAGTAACACATCTGTCAAGGTCCACATGTGTGTTAGTACAAGAATTAACAAACTCAGCTTATTGATGACAAAACTGGACCAGTTAAATATTCTGACAACACATATTAAAGTCTTCCTTGCCCACATGACTGTTCTGCAGTGGCTGTTACCGCTGGAAGTGCTTACTGTTGATTTTTGAACAGTCTTGAGCATCTTCCTGCTCTGATGTTGTTTGGCAAAATAATTTACTCTGTTATGACTGCCCTGTTATTGTCCAAGTCATTTATATTGTCTTCCTTTTTAATGAAAATAATCCATGAGTTATAACCCCTGACAAAACATTCTTACAGCATAGTAGTTATTAATCAAGAATTTAATTTAAACGTACATATTAGTGTCTGTTAAAAAATGTCCTACTTCATCTGTTCAAGCTTCTATTCTCTGACATTGATTCCAACTTGCCTGCGTAATTTATGAAATGCTCTCTAAGCTTTTTTGATATCCATATGGTTAGATATCACTACATCTTGACCATTTCTTATGCTGCTTCTGTAGCGTAAGTAGGCAAGAAGAGATTGTCTGAACCTTTGACTTTAACCTATTGGTTTCCATGCAGAGTAGAAATTTCCTACAAATGTTTTCCAAAGAGAGCAAACCTTGTTGAATTTCTCAGAAAACTGATGCTTTTGAGTCAATGGCTAATGCTGTCAGCACAGCATCTACTGCATTGTTCTGAGTTGATTGTGTCTTGGTCTCCTGTGGTGCTAGGGAAATGTTTAAAACATAAGAATTATTACAAACAGAAGGTAATTCAATATGATCTGAGAAAGTAGATGTTTTAAAACAGATTTTTCTTTGCTACAGTGGTTCTACAAGAAAGCCAGTTGTTTTCACAAACTAGAACAAAGACATTTATACTATTGTCCTATTCCTGTGGTATCTATATACACTGTTAAGACTGACTCATTTTCCTCAGCCCCCAAGTCTCATTTCTGAGTTTGTTAGTGATCAAAACTTACTTTGTGCTTCTCTGCCCTAGTGTGAACAACAACCTCATTAACTACACAATTAGGATATCGGAGTAAGTTGTTAGTATGTTAATAATTTGGGGGAACAAAACAAAACAAAAGGAAAAAATCCTACAGATTTTTACCTCACTTTTGCTGTTAAAAGTAAGTAAATGTCTTGCAACTGCAGAGTGTATTTTCTTATTAAGCTGATTAAAATGTAATGGAAGCTTCAGAGTTCTTAAAATTAAGCTTACCAGTTTCCTTGCAGTGACACTTCCAACACTGTAAAATAGCCTGGAGTCCTTATTCAACACCACATTTTGTGCTGAAAGAGCTACCAACATACAAAACTAAAAAAGAAGAAATCCCCCCAAAAAAACTCACCATATAAATCTAAACATGTGTGGTCAGCTAAGTTACCCCTTGTTACCTCTGCAAAAATGGCACTGTGAGCTTACTAACCCCTGGTGCAGCAAATTCCCTGTGCTTTCTACATCTCTTGTTTGGACTTTGGATTGGGTACCTGCTGCTTAGTCTAATTAGTTTCAAAGGGAATGTCGAATCATTTCTCAAGAGTTCACTATGAGTCAAAACCTCTGACAAGAAAATATCAAGGAGATATAACAAAATAAGTTATTGTAGACTTGAATAGCATTTTTGTTACCGTACCTTGTGGAAACAATGCAGATGGGGAAGTCATCCCTCAATGATTTCTAGATTTTTGATACAACATTTACATGTAATTAACCTTCTTGTGGGAGAGCAAGACTTAGAGACTTGGTTTTAATAGGTAATTTCCTCAGTCTTCATCACATACCTGGCTTTTTCCTTGTTCCCAGCAAAACCAGCAAAATTGGAGCTGTGGGATGCTTTTTTTCTCAAACAAAAAAAAGTGAAAATGCTATTTCAAGGCTATTCTTAAAGGTTTCAGTATTGTTCTGGGCTTTTTCAGTTCTTGCAAGCTGCTTTACTTGACCAAAACCACATTATCCAACAAAAAAATCAAGATCCAATTCAACGTAAGTGTTTTAACAGAATAGTCTGTGACATTATCCAGAGACTGGAGGCCTGGGGAGATGAAGAGAAAGATGGTCATGCTGCAGAACTATGCCTCTGTTTCTCTGACTGTTGAGGTAATATTGTCACACTTGGCTCTGAAGAATGGAGAACAGCTTAGTTCTTTAATTGCTCACAGTTTTTCTTCTTATAAGGGACTTCTTACAAGCATAGTAAATACAGCAGTTAGAAAAGACAGCAGTGCAGGAAAAATAGTAAACACTCTGTGTAGAGATAAGTGACAATTTTCTTCAAGCTCCTCTTTGAAATAACATAATAAAAGGAGAAAAAATATTTTTATATATATTTTAGTATGTCTAGAAAGTAAGCATGAAAATACAAAACTGCAGCCATTCTGCAGCCAAAACTGTATTCTGTGTCAAGCAGCATTTTTTATGAAATACGAATTAATATATCTCACAGTGTGACTACATAAAACATCTAGCAAATTGAAGTAACAGTCATTTCACTTCCATTTTACATTAGAAATATATTTTCTCTCAGATAATTTGTATTCAGTACAGGTAAACCAAGACAAACAGTACCTGGTTCCAGGTAACATCTGAAAGTTTTCTGAAAATATTTGTTGTGTTCCTTTAACTCTTTCCTGTTTTACCTTTGTTTTGTCCTAAAATTATTTTGCTTTGCAAATCTTTAAAGAATGCGCATATTTCTAAAATAGAACTCCTCAGAGTTGACAGCAGGGAAGAGGTGTTGGATTATCATCCCTGCATCACCCCTTTGTCTTCACTGCCTGCAAGTGGGGATGTTGGCCAGCACCACCGGGTTAGCCACCAGCTCTATCCTCTGTCCCTGGCAGTCCTTCACATAAGGATCCACTGAGCAGAACAGAGCTCCCATGTCTCTTCAGCGAATCTCCACTCTCTCTACTGCTGAGAGAGGAAGGAGGTAGAGGGGCTCTGAGTGCATGGAAGCCAACAATTTACCTTTCATCATGGAGTTTTGCTGAGGAGAACTGGCAGGTGGGAGCAGCCTCTCCCAATCACCTAAATGGCACAGAGGACGAGGGATATGAAGAGATGAGAGAGTGAGCTGGCCATCTTCCTTCTCTGGGAGAGCCATCTGCTACTGTGGACTAGCACAATTAACCCTGTAAGTCACCTGGCATACTGTAAAATAATATTTGGAGCAGATTAGACCAGAGTTTCCTCTGGGAGAATAGCCTGCATCTGATAGGGCTCAAAAGCAGGTACATGAGGGAGAACAGAGAGAACATGCCTTGATAATTCTTTCTGAATACACTCTGTATTGCCATGTGTTTTCAGTTCAATGAATTCCTCTTCCATCATTCTGTGCAGTCTCTCCTTTAAACACATTTTTTAGCGTTGGCAATGTCCTGTGGCCCATGATTCAGCTACCTGTTCCATAAAGAAGTGTCTTGTTATCTCTAAATTCTTTCCTTTTTCATAATATTAGCAACATATAATAATTACTTCTAATGAGTTCTTGATTTCTAATAAGTTTATGATCTGTTTTTTTTAAGTTGCTGCTAGATAACAGGCTTGTCCTTTGAGGGATACATCGTAGCCCCCAGTATCTCACTTCTCTGATTACTAATGGTCAGTCTAAAGCTCATCATTGTTACGTTTTCCAATATGCATCACTGTGGGCTGCATTCTCCTATCCTTTGTTTCAGGACCTGTAACTGCTTATGTTTGCAAGATCATGTCTGTTTAGTTTACATCCATGTCTTTGGTGGGGGTCTTTGTCAAAAGCTTTTTGGAAATGAAAGTATGCTTAAACAACAGGGCCATATTTATCCGTGCTTCTTGATCCTGTCAGGGATTGCAGTAAGTTTTGAAACAGGGCCTCCTTTAACAGCAGCTCTGTGATCCGTTTCTATCCAGATGTATTTATCCACGCAGTACTTACTGCAGTTGTTGCTAACTTCCCTGCAACAGGTGTACCAGTTTATAAATCCCCAGTTCTCTTATGGGGCTTTCTTTTTTTTTAAAAACATTTTTAACATTTTTTTAGTCTTCCTATTCTAAAGCAGCTGTAGATAATGTGGTATAGACCAGTGGCAAATCAATCAATGAGTTTCCTTAGGCAAGATAATGTGTGAGCCTGCTGATTTGTTACTGTAACTGTAAGCAAATATACTTCTCTGTGGTTTATGGCCTCAATTAGAGACATCCTTTGATGAGGAGACCGAGGGAAAAAAAAAAAAAAAAAAAAAGAAAGGAAACATCTGCTCATGGCTTGGGCAAGCATACTCTTTACTGAGTGAAAACTGGATGGCCAGGCTTATGGAGTTAAATCCAGTTGGTGGCTGGTCACAAGTGGTGTTCCACAGGGCACAGTACTGGGGCCAGTTCTGTTTAATCTCTTTATGTGGGTGAGAGGATCCATTGCACCCTCAGTCAGTTTGCACATGACACCATTTGGGCAGGAGTGTTGATCTGCTGGAGGATAGAAAGGCTCTGCAGAGGGATCTAGACAGGCTGGATCAATGAGCTGTGGCCAGTGGTGTGAGATTCAACAAGGCAAAGTGCCTTGTCCTGCCCTTGGGCCACAAGAACCGCATGCAAAAAAGAGTAACCCCCTTCCAACCTCCCTTGTCTCCTAGGTCAGTTCTATCTGCCTGATGGCGAGAAGGTCATGGCGAGGGGATCCTGAAGGTCTTTTGTTTTGGGTAGCTGGCTTGCTATGCTTCCCATTCAACGCCCCAGGCTTGGGGCAGAGTGACTGGAAAGCTGCTCAGTGGAAAAGGACCTGGGGGTGCTGATTGACGGAGCTGAACATAAGCCAGCGTGTACCCACAAGAAGGCTAACAGCATCTTGGCCTGTATCAGCAATAGTGTGGCCAGCAGGGCCAGGGCAGTGATCATCCCCCTGTACTGCACTGGTGAGGCTGCACCTCGAATCCTGTGTTCATTTCTGGGCCCCTCACTACAAGGGGGACATTGAGGTGCTGGAGTGGGTCCAGAGAAGGGCAAGGAAGCTAGTGAAGGGTCTGGAGCACAAATGTGACTAGGAATGGCTGAGGGAACCAGGATGTTCACTCTGGAGAAGAAGAGGCTCAGGGGGGACCTTATCACTCTAAACAACTGAAAGGAGGTTGTAGTGAGGTGGGTGTTGGTGTCTTCTCCCAAGTACCCAGTGATAGGATGAGAAGAAGTGGCCTCAAGTTGTACCGGGGGAGGTTTAGATTGACATTAGGAGCATTTTGTCACAGAACGTGTTGTTAAGCATTGGAACAGGCTGCCCAGGGAACTGGTGAAGTCACTATCCCTGAAGGTGTTTGAAGAATGTGTAGACGTGTGCTTAGGGACATAGTTAAATGGTAGGCTTGGCAGTGCTAGGTTAATGGTCGTACTTGATGATCTTAAAGGTCTTTTCCAGCCTAAATGATCCTGTAATTCTAAGGAGTTATCTCATACTAAGAAGACAAGAACATGCACTAAATCCCAGTATTTAGAGAAGCATTCTTAGGACTTAAGTAACACTTGCAAATTTGGAAAACCTGAAACTCACATTTCAGTACCGGCTTTATTTGCCTTCAAGTATGTATTTGTGGTAGTCTTTAATCACCTGATCTGATACCATTGCGGGTTTTTGCTGCTTTATCCCATCTGACCTCCTCCTCAGTGTGCAAAAGCATATAAGGACGGCAGCATCTGACTATGAGGAGCCAAAAAAACTTACAGTTGCCAGACTTTCCGGGTGTTTTAGTTTGAAACCTGAATGTTGGAGGGGATGTGGTAATTTACAGTGTATTTGTATTTAGTTCCTTTAAGATTTCAGAAAACAGTAGCTCAAGTGTTAATCTATTCTGCTTTGTCTTTTGTGTACTGTGTATTGTAAATGTGTTTGCTTTTTTTCAGATCTTCTTCCCCTGTACTTTGAGGAGACTTCCAAGCATAGCTATCCAATCTCTTTACCATCCTGGAATGTGTATTTTCTAGATCTACTGATTGATATATATGTATGTTATTGTCTAAGGTAGTCCTGCACCTGTTTGTTACCAGTAGCATTATTGACAGGGTCTTAATTACTTGTTATATGTCCATTGTCTTAGGGGTCCATTGACTTTTAAGAAACACTTCAATTAAGCCGTTTTAAAATCAACATTTATTTTGGTGTCTTTTTTGTCATTAAGGGATCTGTTTACTCTTTGCAATACTTATTTTTAAAAGCCTTTCTTGTTCCTACTAACTTTTTTTTTTTTTTTTATATCATTAGCTCATCCTGCCCTTCTGCTTCTTTTCCTTTTGCTCTGTTGATTTCTTCATTTCTCAGTGAGCTTTGTCCTAACCTCCAGTCCTTTGAGCAGTGTCTCAGGAAATTATATTGACTGCTTCCTTTCATTTTTATTTTTCAAAGGAACCGTAGTCTGTTGCACTTTGTTTCTAATCTTTCAAAGGTTAGTCTCCTATTTTGCTGCAGAGATATTCACTGTTTGCTCCCACTACATTCCCAGTTTTCAAAAAAAAATTCAGTGCTGTATTTTTCACAACAAATGGCTTATGTTTGTGCACATAGCCTCAAGTCAATTTGTTCTGCACTTAGTAGTTAAATACTAGTTGGGACTGCAAATGCATAATTAACTAGCTTTCTAACTGAAGTACTGACTACCTTAAAACTTAGTGGGTAGTAATTTTAGTGAAAATTATTAAAGTGCTTTAAATTTAGGTTAAGTAAGGCTTAAATAGAAGTGTTAATAGCTTATAGATGCTGTCATAAATTTGCGTACATATTTTCAATGATGATCCAGCAGTCATATAACTCACATGACTTCATTTCTATCCAGTTCACTTATCCTCCATGTACTTTGAGAATGCTGTGATAGATGGATTTGTCACTCAGGAGATACCTTGCAAGTTTTAAGCTCAATGGAAGTATAACGAATCTGAAAGTTGGTACAGGAATTTTTACTCTCCAGTCTTGTGGTTCACAGGGGCGATTCCCCTCTGTGCCTTTTTTTACTGTTGACCCCCCTTCGATATGCAGCCTAGGAGTGTTAGCTAGCTGGTACTTTGCATGGAGCATCACTTCTGTATTGTTACATGCATGTTTGCATGTTTCTTGTATCTTTATACAGGGTTTTAAGCATGTTTGATAACCTCCTGTCTTGAAAAACATGTTTTTAGTAATAATGAAAAGTGGCAATTCCTTAGTAAAGCTTAAGTGACAACTTATTTAGAAATAATTCTATAACAACATTCTTACTGAAGAAGGAAGTGGTTTCTTCATAGTTCTTCACAATGGGTAATATAAAACGTTATTGAATCTGCTATGACTTTAAAAAAAGAAAAGCTGGCTCTTAGAAGTCTGGTTCCTTTGTCTAGTTGGTTTTTAGTTAATGTGTTCTTTTGGTAACTTTTTTATCATTTCATGGGACTGTATAAAGCACTTCACAAAAAGGAGGTTAGTGGAAGAATGTAGACTGTAAAGTGTTCTAAAAGATGTGGGTTTTGGTCCCAGTGGAGACTGACACTCCATCCTACTTACTGTAGCTGGAATGTATTGATTTTCTTCTCCCACATTTTAGCTGCACCACTGAATTAGGTATAGTGAAGCATCTCTGCCTGTGAAGAGAAGAAAAACTGTCATGAACTTTTTCATCCAAACAGTACAGCATTTCAGACTAAACCTGATTGAATGGAAAAGTCTGTAAGGACTCATAAAAACCTTGTAACTCAGCTCCCCTCTCGCATTTTTTGCTCTCCAACAACTGTTCCAGTAACCCTGAGAAAATATGATAGGTGATATTAAGATATTGATTTTTAAATCTTTTTGCATTAAAATAAAAAAAAATAATTATTATTAATAATAATTTAAAAAAAATAATAAATACCTGAAAACTATGCATTCCTGTGGCATGATCTCCTAAGGTTATCAAAGTAGTCTTGTTCAGGTTTTGAGCAGGATGTTCAGTTACTCTTATAATTGGCTGATGAGTAGGTTTGGACCTAACTAAAATGCCAGTGTTCGATTTTGCAGTGTCCTCTGTGAAGATAAGTCACCATTTACCCTGTCTTTAGAGACAATTTTCTAAAAAGGAAACTCGTGGGAAATCATTATGCTGTTTGTGTGTCTCCCTTGTTGGAGAGCATTATCCTGTGATATTTTAGCGCTGTTTTCCACTGCATGATGGTATCTAGGTAAGGTTAAGGCAGAACAAGTCCCTTCGCAATTTTATGACTATATTCTACTTGCTGTAGGAGAAAAGATAACCAACAATTAAGTATTTCAGATGTCACTGTAAGAACTAATCAATTAAATCAACTAATCAATTAAATCTGGAGGAAACATGATTTTATAAAACTGATAAGGTAGAAAAATTGGGATTTTTGTGATTTGTGTTACATAATAATTGCCTCTTTTTGATGAAAAAGACATTTCTGCTGATGTAAGTACCAGGCTTTCCCTTGTGTCTGTTGTTTTGTTTTTCTTCCTAAAACGTACAGTAGTTCATTAAAGTGTGACAGTAACAGATAAACACCCTTTACGATTTTTTAAGAATATATGGTGTCTATACTCTTGGTTTAGCTGAAATCAATGAGTTTGAAAAATGTGTTTCTGGAGTCACTTCCCAATCACTTGCCAGAGGTTTTGGAAGTTTTTATTTATTTTAGGAAGAAAATACACGTGCTGGTTTTGGGTTTTTTTTCCTTAAGTTAGTCTACTTAGCACTCTGGGGCCCATAATTGAAACTCATTGCTATGGTCTTGATACAGTTAAGATTAACTGGAAATTCACATTACAAACAAGCTAATTGTGAGACGATTTCTTTGAAAATATCTATCTTCTAAGTTTCGGATTGCAGAGCAAACAGGTAATAATCATATTTACAAGCTAATGACATATATACACTTGAACAAAGGCTACAGTTGAGCATATCACATCATAAATTATTGACAGTAGTGTAGAGACTTTACCTTCTGGTACCTTTTATAATCAGCTATTATTTAAAGATCATCAAGTTTGCAAAATGTATGTCACAAGTTTTCAGTTAGACGTTTAAGGTCAGTTCTGTTATGGGTTGCCCCACTTAAATTAAGCTGATTATGTTAACATTTATTTCTGATTTAAGAGTATTTTTTTGAACAACTTAAATAGGAAGCTAAGCATGCTTATGTTTTTCTCTGGACATCCACTTTGGGCCACCAGCAGATGTAGGAAATGCAGCTACACAGGCACACCTGATCTAGTAGGGCTGTTTTTTTTTTTTTGTTGTTGTTGTTCCCAAGTTTTTTTTTCTCTTTTCCTTTGGTTTCTACCATGTATATTAAGTGGATGGATTATACACTGGCCCTTTTTCATACCAAAGCAAATGAAGTTAAGCCGGAAGGTAATTTCCCCCTTATCAGTATAATTAACTTGTACGTCCATTTATTTTTTAATTCCTTAAAATGCATGTCGCATTACATCCGTTGAAAAAATCCTCATTTGTTCAGTGCAGTCATTCCTGCCTTCATAAAGTTCTGGAAATGATAGAATTCGCAGTCAACAGAGGCAACATCCAAGATAGAGCACAGTGCAAATTGCCTTTGCTTCTCTGCAAATTCTACATTTTCAAGTTTATTGATCACCAAAGCAGAGTTATTGACAGTTAACAAACTATATGGGTTAGCACAATAAACCAGATGCTATTTCCTTACATATTTTTCTGAAATACATTTGGTCAGGGCAGGGTTAGCAGCTCTTGGGTTGACTTGATGCATGTCATACAAAAAAAAAAAAGAGAAACAGAATAAGATATTAATCTGGAGTGAGTGGAAGTAGAAACGAGTAAGAGGTGTTGGGAGTTTTCATTTTATACAGTCATGTATCCTTGTCTTCCCTGACAGTCACTCTTCTGTTGAGCAGCCTCAGCAGGCAGCTCAACTTTTGGAAGAAGCTGTCAGTAGTGTAACTATGAGGTTGCATGTAAGTATTGTATGCCCTTAAATATCTTTATATAACTTTTTGCAGTTCTTCATTGCATATAATTATTAAGATTATTTATTTCAGCAAACAACATGCATTGTTATGCAATTCACACACCTTCTGAGTATGCACTCACCTACACCCCTCCTTCTGTGCATAACCTGAATGCAGAACAGGATAAATTCTGCAGCAGCAGAGTGCTGACTTTTCAGAATGCAAATGAAATGGCATTTTTTAATGCAGCATCTTCATACAGAGGTGAACTGAAAGGCTTAACACTTGCCAACATTTCAGACCTCCCTGTTTGTTACATCCACCAAAATCTAGAACAGGAGATTTCAAAAGCTGCCTTTTTCCTGTTGGTTTGTTTTGGGTTTTTTTCAGACTTGTTAGTGATGTCTGCAGCTGTTGAAGAACTGTAGATTCTGAATTCAGATTTGCAAATGTAACATAAAAAAAGAAGCAGTTCTCAAATATCTTTGTTTTCAAATGGTTTCTCTCTTTAAGTCTATGCACATCTTACTGAATTTTAACATTAACTGGGTTTTCATTACACAAATAATCAAACCATTCCCTATAAAACCTACTGTAAAATCTAGAGGAACTTCTAAATGTCTCTTCCAACCTATTTTTTTTTTCTGGTAATCTTGTTATTCTCTACATCCTGTTGTGTCTCCGCAGTGCTAATTATAATGTAAAAGAATATACACACAGGAGTAAGTTACCTCCTGAATGTAAGAAGAGTAATGTTTCTTCCCACTGCCAGTCTTGTTTCTTCTCTAGGTTTGTTTCTTCTAACATAGGGTGTGAAAATGATCAGGATGGATGTGGATAGCTTTACTTGCACAAGTTGTTTGATTTATAAATCTAGTGAAGTTTCTTCCGTGCATACATCCTCTCTGGATCAGGACTTTATGAAGGAAGGAAGGCTTTTTTAGGAAAAAGCTTGTGGCTTTCATTTGTATGTGATGTGTATTATCAGAATATATGGCAGTATGAACAGTAAATAAATAAGGGCTTACTCTTTCAGCTGAGACATTGGTTGAATTTATGAACTATTCTGTTTGCCCCATGAAAATGATCAATGATTATTTTTGGTCTGCTTCTTTGAAACTCTCAGAGATCTACTTTTTTCTTTAAGAGTCATTGTTTCATGATGAACATGCACTTGAGAATCGCATTTATTTGCTACATATTTTTAAGAATACTTGTAATTAATTTACTGAAAATTGTAAATCATCTCATCAATGGAAAACAAAGGAGAGTGGAGTCCAGTCTTCATGTCACTGCTCTGGAAGAATGTGGCACGTCTAGCCAGCAGCATTTGGTCAGAGCTCTGTCATTAGGAGTCCCAGTGCAGATAGGAGTATGTTGTAAGCTCATCTGTCAAGCTAAGCAAAGCGTTTCTTTCGCTTGTTGGCATTTACCAAGGCATGTATTAATAAAATTGCACCAAATGGAGACTTCAGTTTTCCATTGGTGTGGCAGACAGGTGAACATAAAAGCACTGTGTTATAGCTGATTTATGCTTTAAATAAACAGGATTTTATTCACAAATCAGTGTGCCAGTAACTTAGTTCCAGACGTCTCTGCTTGAGAGACATCTAGCTTAGCACCAGTGATGGCAGGTGAAAAACAATGTAGTAGCATGAACTGAATGTATTTATATGTGATTCATTAAGAACTGTGGTTTTCCTACTGAAATGAAGTACTCCAAAATAGGTGTAAGAGTTGAAAAGTGTTGCAAATGGGAAATGTTTTGGTAGCTTGAATAAAAATGTGTGATAATTAAGATACTAAAAGATCTTGGGTATTTATTGTGCCTTTTCTCTTTATTTTTTTACAGACAGTTGTTTTAGAAAATGAAGAGCTCCCTAAAATATTTCTTGATTTCCTGAATGTTCGCCATGTACCTAGCTTGCCAAAAGCAGAAAGCTGTGGGTAAGCTCTCATTTACTGAAAAATACATGGAGACCAAGAGGCCCATATTCACTCAGTGCTGACACAATTCCATTGACTTAAAATGGTCTTTCTGCCAACTCTAACACCGTAAAATAAATGGGCATAACGTTCAGTTAAGAATGTTTATATATCCCCAAAATGTGGTAAAATAAATCCAGTCTGTTCAAAGACACAAGTGAGGTTTCATGTAATATTCTTAGGACAGGAAAGTTTAGATGGGGAAAAACATGATTTTCTCATAGATCTTGAAGTATCTACTGAAATGTACAATACTCATAAACACTCACTAAAGTTGCATAGAAAACCTATGGACATAGTAACTGCACAAAATAGAAGTTCATTCTATGCTCCTTCTATGATCTCCCTCTGTGTGTTTGAAAATGGGGTCTTTCACCTTTCTGATGACATCAGCCCAAATGGCCCCATTGCCTTTCCATTGGGAAGGGTTCTTGATCAGGGTGGGAGAAGGGAATCTTTGTATGATCAATGTAATGACTACAGAAACACCCCAAACAGTGTAACTGGAAGCTCTGTTACCATCTGCAGCTGTAAGCTTTGTAGGGAAAGTAATTTCTTTTGCCATGCAGGCTGAGAGTTGATAGTCCAGCAGAACTTGCTCCCCAGAAAGCTATGTGGCTCTTTCCCACTTCAGGGGAAGCTCTGTGGATCTGCAGTGGAGAGGAGGCCAGGTGAAAAAAGTGGAGGTAATTTTGAGGCCCTCTATACACTGGGAAGCATCTGGCCCAGGGCAGTCTCCAGAGGGACTTGGAAGCTTACAGGCTTGTACTTTCACTTGCAGTGAATAACCTCAGGCAATACCTTCAGTGGGACTGTACCCCAGTGCTTCATAGACAAAGAGATGTGCTTGTGAATCTATTTCAGTAAAATAGATGCTGTCATTTCCAAGTAGAGGTTGTCATAAAAAGATACGATCTCCCACAGTTATTCCATCGCATGACATTACACAACTACTGACTATTAAAAGATTCCTCCCTTTGATGGTTCTTAAAGGATTTGTTTGCTTTTTTTTTTAGTGTAATTTTGTTTAATCAAAGTTTCCTCTCACTTTACTTGCAGCTCTTTTGATGAAACAGAATCTGAAGAATCAAGGTAAGCTTGGTGCCTACTCTTTCTAGGACACCAGATTAATAAACTACTTGAAATTATTGGTGTTTACTATGTTTGTTCAGTGCAGTTGACAAAATGGCAGTAGTATAGTATTAAAATTAGATGTGTTTATAATCATGGCTAGTTTCATCAGCTGTCGTAGATCCATCCATTTGTAGCATGAATTGAGGATCCTTGTATTGAGAAATTCTTTGCAAAACCCTAATAGAGTACTGCTAGCTCTGAAATAAATTTCTGGGAATGTTTTTACCCATTAAAGTATATTTTAGATAGCAGGAAGATTTGCCAGAAGGAAATGGAGGTTTGGGTTCTCCACTATGTGTTTTGACAGGTCGTTGTATGTACCTGGTTGAACTACTTGGCACATGCATGTACAGAGCAGAGGAAAGAGGGCTGGTGAGGGATGTCTGTACTGTGGCCAGGATGCGAAACAGCCCTGCGAAGGGCTACCAAGGCCTGTGGTTGTAGGTGATCTTGCAGCCTGCATTACATGAGGTATCAGGGAGGTCTCAAAGCCAGCTACCAGCTGCTCCTCCTGAACACAGCCCCTTCACCTCAGCTTCACATTGGCAATTTTGCTGTGCAGCTGAGTGGTGGTGAGCTTTGCTCCCAGGAGATGAAGCCTGCTCTTTCTGGGCAGCACTGATGTGCAGAAGCACACTGGCCACGGCTACTGCATGGCTCAGCCACCTCACTTTATCAAAGCTAGTTTGTACAATATTCTGTTTGCTGTCCCTTGATACTGACATCTCTGTTCTTGACCTTTCCAGCAAACTGTCCCACCAGCCTGTGCTGCTGTTCCTGAGGGATCCATATGTCTTGCCTAAAGCCAATGGTAATCAAACCTGTCATCTGTTAACAGTGCTTTACTGCTCTGACCCTGCACTGCATAAATCACATTATTATTAATATCAGCCTAGTCAGATGACACTGGTCCAAAATCTAATAACCTGCCAATAAAACGATAGTTCTTGTGTAAGAAACCATTAAAACACTAAGTGGGGTGGACGATTTATAAAAGGGTGGAATTTTCTCCCCCAGTTCTTCTCTCAGACATACCTACTGAGAATTCAGGTCAAAAGAAAAAAAACATTGCCTTTCTTTTCTTCTTGTTGACCCTTTGGGCTGTTTTGCCTGAAGGATTTGAACTTAGAGGCACAGTCCTTTGTAAGTGCTTTTTCCCTAAACACCAGTCTATCTCCTGTGAGCATGTTTGTATTTCCATTTGGATTATTACTATTTCTTATCATTTATAACCTCTAGTGCTCTTTTGGGGGAGTGGGGAGGGAGAAGAAGAATGTACAGTTTGATGTATTTCACAGGAAATTTGTGTTAACCTTCATTTCTTAATATGTGGTTCAAAAAAGTGTCTGAAAGAGCTTTAAATAAACCCTTTTTTCTTTTTGCCTTTTTTAATACAAAAGTTCTTTGCATTATTAGTTCAGAGAACTTACCTTCTGTCTTAAATGTGTGCAAGTAAAACAAAAAAAAAATCATTTTTAATACTGTGTTCCTCGTTGTTTTATCATTTTACTTGTTTGAACTGATACTTCTACTAAATCTTGTATTAAAAATGTAATTGTCCTTTCAAGGGAGAATTTTCTCCCAGAGCTGCAAAGTAAGGGAGAAATTGTTTCATTTGTTGAATTGTTGAATTATTTGTTTCATAGAAAATACCGTATTGAAATCAAGGGGAAAAATCAAGGGGAAAAAGGGAGGTTCTTTAGCTGCCTTGAACATCATAAAATTTTTAAGAGTAAATTTAGGAAAGAACACTGTTTGCTTGAAGTTCCTTAGCCAGCGAAGTGTACTTCATTCACATCTTCTCAAGATGTATATAAATACCTGAAGGAAGGGTGTAAAAAGACAAAGCCAGGCTCTTTTCAGTAGTGCCCAGTGGAAACACCCTCACTGTGAGGGTGACTGAGCCCTGGCACAGGTCACCAGAGAGGAGGTGGAGTTTCCAACCTTAGAGATCCTGAAGAGCTCTCTGGAAATGGTCCTGGACAACTGGCTCTGGGTGTCCTTACTTGAGCAGAGGGTTGGAGCAGATCACCTCTGGAGGTCTCTTCCAGTTGCAGTCATTCTGTGATTCTGTTAGTTTTTTCAGGCTGTTTTTCAAAACCATAGGGACCAGGCTCACTTATTTTGAGAGGTTTAAATAGTCTCCCTGACTGGCAATGTCCGCTCTAGCTAGTGGTGTGGCCCAATGGTATTGACCCTATAGAGTCTTACTGAACTTGAAGTTGGTAGTTCTAGAATGAAACAGTGGAGAGATCTTGTGTGACCAAGGTCCACATCAGAAGACACATTAAAAGGTCGTTTAGTTTTTAGTCATTTAGACTTGACTTAGGACTGGTATGGTCACCTGGGCTGAATGCACATCTGAGGCTCCAGCACACATCAGAAAATCGATACACCAAAGCACAGGTCATGGTGAGATTGTCACTTTACAAGATCACTCCTCACCCAAGTGACAACACAGTGCAGAAGGACTTGCAGAAATACCTCTGTCTAAAAGTTGGTCCAGATGCTACCTATACTGGTATTTAGAGTGGATCACAATTGCATGTTTTAATCTTACTGTTTAATGCTCCTCTTAATTGCAAACTTGGATTGCTCGAGAGCAATGTGTAAATTATGAACATAATCTAATTCCATATCATTCATGAAAGAGAAAATGGATTTCATAGTCAGTTACTCTGAAAATGCAGACAGCACTTCTTAATGTTTTCAGCCAACATGTAAGGTTTTGCTGTAAGACTTCTATTCAGGATTTTGCAGTTCTGTGATGGTCTTCCTTCCTTAATATATGACTAAGGCTGAGTTCCCTTTTCTTGAAATCATTAGGAACTTCATAATGAATTTTGTAACTACTCCATTAAGTAGTCCGTTACTTGGATTAAGATAAAGGCCTCTTCTAATGCATGCCAAGTTTAAATATTAAGTAGGCCTCATTAATGACATCTGAAACAAAAGACTTCTACGGCTTTTGCCAAGTCATTTTCTGGCCTTGATACACAGTATTTAGATTTCATGTGGCACATGAATATTCTTTGTATTTGAAGACCCTAAAACATCAAATTCATTTGCAAGTTACTCTTTAATTTGAATTAAAAAACAAATTAGAATGTGAGTTGTAGTTTAAGAAGGGAAGAAAACCAAGTCTTAAGTCTAGAGGCCCTACTAGTTAAGTCTAGTTGGAAAGAAACAAAAGTTTTTACGGCTTTTACACACTACCTTTAATTCTTTCATTTTCAGTTTGCAGCACAGAGAAAATATAGATGAGCATTCTAAAATTGTCTTTCAGATCAGTTCTGACTTTGATAGACTCTGATTCATCTGTGAAAAAACAGCAAAGGTTGTTCAGATTGTGACCAAAAGTATCCAAATGAATAATTATTCATTTTGTGTACTCTTTGAAGGTGACCTGTGAGAGTTGTCTGGCTCAGAACTGTTCAGGAGTTATTCCTCCCTGGATACAGGAAGGGCTGTGTTCCCACAAAAAAAAAGGAGATTGTGTACTTATGGGTTTGTTCTTTTTTTAATGAAATAAACAGTTCTTTCTGCAAGATAATACTTGGAGAACACCTTTTTCCCCCTTCATTGCACTGTTACTTGTCTTCATAAACTATCATCTTCCTATTATTCTAGTGACTGAACTTAAGCATTTTTGAGTTGCAAGGCAACTTTGCAAAAATAAGACTCACAACCCTCATTGATTTTTCACACTCGCTTTTTCATGATGTTTCTGAGTGCATGAGCACATCACCTTTTGTGTAAGGTGGCCACACCATTTTTAGGGGTGGGGAAAAAAAAACAACATGTACTATTTTGAAGAAAAATTAATTAAAAATATAAAATGCTGCAAATTTAAAATGATGCCTCAGAAGCTAAAAAATGGAATCTCAGATTTATTGTCACTTGTTCAAAAACTGCTCTGATGATTATTTAAGCTGTGTCAGTATCACAGATTTGCAAGACTGTGCTTCAGTGTATTTATACAATCAACTGAAATTAACATACTTGAATTTTTTTAAGCAGCAAAGCCTCACAATAATTTGATAAAGTTGCATAATTTTTTAAATCAATACTCATTTTCCTGTATATTCTGTATGTTACAGAAGAACCAGTAAAAACTGGTTTCTGGAACTGCAGCATTTAATTTGGAAGGAAAGCATCAGATTGCCCTTACAAGTGTACTTTTAATAACATTAATGACAACAGCATAGGGTTATTCTGCCAGGGTGACTGGGGATAGCTGAGCTTGCAGGACTTGAGGAATCATTATTGGATTCAAATTATTAACAAGTAATTTATGACTTACTATGAGAAGCTGGGAGAATTATTCATGTATTGTTCACAGTGGATGTTGCAGTTTTTTAAAACTTCCTAAAATATCTGTAACATCTTTAATACATTGGAATCACCTTATTAATGCCAATGAGATAACACTTAGCTAGTAAGGACTTTTTTTTTCCTTACCAAGTCCAAATGTACTTTTTGCTCAGTATTTTTATCTCCAGAAATATTTTAATGAAAGAATAAGGGGCAACATCCCACCCATATTTGGTGACCTAATTTACCAAGTATCTAATGGTTTTTATAAAAGTTACATCTCCTCATTTTGAATAGCCTGTAGGCTGATAGGTGAAGGAAAGATCTGATTAGTGTGGAAGTTCTGTATCAGAACAGGTTGCCCAAAGAAGTGATAAATGCTCCATGCCTGGCAGTGTTCAAGGCCGAGGTAGACAGAGCCTTGGCTGACATGGTCTAGTTTGAGGTGCCGCTGCCCATGGCAGGAGCTTTGAAACTAGATGATCTTAAGGTCCTTTCCAACTGTACCCAGTCTGTGAGTCTATGGTTCTATAAACAGTCTGTTCTTGTAGGCCAGTCCATCTCCTAGTGTAGCAGCAATCATAAGAGGTGATCAGAAAATCTTACTTTTAATGCCCAGTGATTTAAGTGAACCCTCCATTACAAACGCAGGAGTTGGTGCATTTGAAAAATAGTTTCACTTCAGTAATGTACATTCTCACATTCCCCGGCATGGAACTATTACTGTGTTCTACTGGGTAATCCCTTCATGCTAAATCTAACGTGAAAATTCAGTGCCAGTTGCCTCTACATTTGTGATAAGAACATAGTGGGTTTTTTTTAACTTCAGATATTAATAGGATGACTTTTTGTAACACATGATGTTTTATGTTGATTAGACAGGCTGAAATTTTCCTACCTCATATAATCATCTCTGACTGTACAGGAATCCTCAAGTCTTCTGAGTCTAAACATTTCTGTAAACCACAATGGAAAAACAGCTTTGAAGTATTCCCAGTAGCAATCTTGGAATTTCTTCAAGTATATTGAGATTTTGTTAGAAATTGAATTGCCAGTGTAATCCATCCTCCTTGTGAGAAAAGATTCAGATAAAGAGCTGGAGCCTAGCAGCATTAGGTATTGGAACATCCCTTTAAATCAATAAGCTACAAATCTGGCAGCGCATTCATGCAATGCCCAGTGCTACACTAAAGTGGCTTTAATGCTGAAACAGCATTACTAATGGCACATCCCCAGCACGGATAAACAGTGGAGTGATGCAGTAACCCACATTATATGAGGCCTTATCTAGTTAAGTCTCACAAAAACATTTATATTGTGCTGGCATAGGTAAGAAAGCAAAGTTCTTTCTTTTTTCTTTTCAGATGACTTTCCAAACATAGTTATAGAAGGCATTCTACATGGAATATTTTATCCTCATTTACTGCCCAGGTAGAAGTAATGTGTGGCTAGAAGAAGCTGAAGCAAGTCTCCGAGTCATGTGTAATGGAATTAACAGGAATAAGTATCTGAGACGTGAATATTATGCTCAGAAGGGAAAGGCACAACCTCAGGTTAGGTTCAAGCATTCTATCTTTTTAAATAAAATCAGTGTCACTACAATTGCTGCTTTAAAAAAGATATGGAAGCAACAGTATTGAAATTATTTATACCTTCATATGTTGACATGCTCTAACTATTTAACACTAAAACCTGAAAGTCTTACACTGAATTACACTAACCTTTGAAAAGAACTGTAAGCTTTACTAATTATTACTGTAATTTCTATCCTAAATTACACTAAGCATTTTTACAACAGGATTTTTCCCAGCATATTACCCATTGCTGCCACTGGATAGATTAAAAGTGCTGGCACTTAAGAGACTGTGTGAGAAATTGCACCAAAAAAAAAAAAAAATAGAGACAGAAAGCAACTTTCAAAATTTAGTTAATTTCTCTTACTTTGAATCTGCTTCTTAGCATCAGGTTGGAAAAGAGCCAGTGCAGCTGTATGGAGTTCCTATTGGAAAACATTGCTTCCATGTTTTGGAATACATAGCTCGCTCTCAGGAAATTTTGTAGATTTCAGCTGAAATGACTTTATGTACCAGGGGATTTTCGATGGCATTTACGCATCTCCATTCAGTTATGACATCTAATCTGTGTGTGTTTACTCTTCACATCAACTTGCAGACTGTAATCCATATCTTAACATTTTGTAAGTCACAGAGCACACAGCTCTGTGGTAAGCTAAAGCAAGAATATGATTAAGTAGTAAATTAATAAAACTAAAAATTATAGATGTATAATTATATATATATATATTTGTTCAGATTTTACTGGAAATTTGTATGTGTGCTACTTGACTTTACAAAATAAAGTACTAGATGAATGTACTGCTTCGGTGTGTTTTCTTTGCATTTCTACTCAGACATTTCTATTCAGAGACTTGTGTCTCAGAGATGGTCTCACAGATACCTCCACATGAAGCACAAGAAAATGCCTGGTTGTCTGCTCATTTAAGACTCTCAGCAGCATGCTATGTGAGCATGATAGGCTCATAAAAGTGCATGGTTTGGGGGAAAAAAAAGTCATCATAATTTCAGAGCCAGTAAGTCACTGGGCTCAGAAAAAGGAAGCGTTGCAGAAAAGCCAGCTGGCAAAGCTAGGCAGGTACAGCAGTCTGGTCCTGGCAGCACATGCGTTTTGAAACTGGCTGGAGTGATGAAAACGTGGGCCTGTGACCGCAGCACTTGCTCAGTCAGCAGAACCCTCTACATTGTCTGCAGATCAGCCGCCAGAAAAGCTTTTAGCTACCTGCAAAAATTGAGCTATTTTAGGGAGTCTGAGGCTCTCTCTCTCTTACTGCCCAACACTGCTTCCCAGAGAATTTTACTTGAAGTCCTAGAAATAAAAATTAACAGTGGTTAAGATGGGAAGCCTGATTGCGTAGTACTAGGCACATTCAAAGACCCTCCTCTAGCTTTGTTTAAAGAGGACAGTAATCCTTTCTCATGTCTCTAAAAAAAAAGTGTCAGTATTTACCCTCAAGAGAGGCCCCAGGGCTGCAAATCGTGAATCAGCAGAAGCACCCCCTTGAACTGCAAGTGACCTGTCACAAGGAGCAGAGGTAAATCCCTGCCCACAGTGTTTTCCTGTTCCCTTACAACAGGGCTGCGGGTAAGTACCTGCAAGCTCTGTGCTGTCCCAGTTCACACTCTCCCCTGCACCACAATCTGGATACCTCACCTGGGCATCAGAACACCCTTCAGGAAACCCATCACCACAAAGGTTAAGTGGTTGTCCTGGGTTCAGCAGTAGCAGTCATGTTTCTCCTTCGTGGTAGCTGGTGCAGTGCTGTGTTTTGACTTCCAGCCTGGGAACAGTGCTGGTGATACCGATGTTTTTGGTTGTTGCTAAGTGATGTTTACCCTGACCAAGGACTTTGTGAGGCTCATGCTCTGCCAGGGAGGAGGGGAAGCTGTGAGGAAGCAGAGACGGGGCGCCTGACCCAGGCTAGCCAAAGAGGTATTCCATACCACAGCACATCATACCCAGGGTGGGGGGGTAACGTGAAGTTACCCGGAAGGACGGGCTTCCAGGTGGGACTCATTTCTTGGCCGGTGGTATCGTATTCTCTTCCCTTGTTATTTTCCCTTATCATTGTTGTCGTCGGTGGTAGCGGTGGTGATTTGTGTTGTACATTGGTTGCTGGACTGTTCTTGTCTCAACCCGTGGGAGTTGCACTCTCTCGATCCTCCTCCTCGTTCCTCCGGGAGCGGAGAAGGGGAGAGCCCTGGGTTGGGGCGGGGGGGGGGCTCGATTGTTGTCAGCCCGGCACCACTCACTGGGAGTGAGTGAACAAGTTGCCTGACTGGGTTTAAACCACGACAGTTGTGTACTGTAAACTGTGCAGGTGGGTGCATCTTTCTTCAGATCCTGGCATCAGTTCTTGTATCCTGAGTTTTGAAACACTGGAAACTCAAGAAAAAAAATCCACATCTCTCTCATTAAAGAACCTAACAAACTCAGGTGTCTCCAAGTGTTACCTTATGCTGACCTTGTTTCAAAGCTACCAGTTAAGCTGTCAACTTGAGTTATTCAGAAGCATTACAAAAACAGTGAACCTGAAGTTGCATCTCTGACCTAGAGCAAAACTGCAAAGAAGAAGCATTTATCATAACTAACTTTAGCTAGGAGTTACAAAATTCACTGTGCTGTAAAGCAAGGACTCTTCTGTTTTAATCAGTTTTTAACTGATTATCATAGAATCATAGAACAATTAGGGTTGGAAAGGACCTTAAGATCATCTAGTTCCAACCTCCCTGCCATGGGCAGGGACACCTTACGCTAAATCACCCAAGGCCTCGTCCAACCTGGTCTTGAACACTGCCAGGGATGGAGCATTCACAACCTCCTTCGGCAACCTATTCCAGTGCCTCACCACCCTAACAGGTAGGCAGAGCTGCTCTTTCTTGATTACAGGATTGCACATGAATACTGTTGCTTTTTAGAAAGACAGCAGGGATTTTGACATACTAGAGAAATTCACTGTCCCTGCTTTAATCTTACTACCTCATTTCCTGAGAAGCAGCACCTCCTGCACACTTTGCAGAATCAAATAAGGTGATAAAAGAGGCCAGAGGCACAGATGGAAAGGGTATAGAAAAAGCTCTTCATTAAGTGTTTATTTGAAATCAAAGTTTATTTATTCAAACAACATTTTTTTTTCAATTTTAAAAATGCTGAAAGTGTTACAGAAAATAATATATTCAGTTGAAAAGGTGGAAATCCTGCAAAAATCTCCAAAAATGACAAATTGACCTTGAAAAAATAAAAATACATCTAAAATTTTTCATTAAAGACTTTTTCTGCAATTTAGTGAGATATGTCACGACCTTCAAGGAGTGACAGCTCCATAAAATTGTTACAGAAATGCTCGTATTTTTTATGTATCTGGCAAATAATAAGTACTATCTAAATACAGCCTGATGTATTTTGAGGAGAAAACTCAATAGTTGAGATCAGCAAGCCTTAAAAAGAAAGTGGCAAATTTTACTTTCCATTCTGACTGTTGGTCTCACCAGTCACCTACTTCAACTACAAATGGCTCTTTTACAGCTATTTTGCCACTGTTCACAATCACACAGTCTTGAAGGGGCCGGTCGTGTTCATCTGTCTGCTGGAGTTCTATCGAGTGTACCACAGACTGTTAACAAAAAGAGGAGACAGTTCAGTTTATTCAAGGAAACTGCAATGGCTCAAGACTGGGACCACCACATGAACAACTAAGTGCTCCAAGCATTACTACATACTAAGCAACTTTAAAGACCTTTACCCTGCTGAGTTCTCACATGCCTTTTTTTTCCCCCACATGAACAGTCATGCCACTATACAACCCAAACACAGCTTACAGAAGGAAGGTTGTTTGCCCTTCCATAAAAACCTTAACCCAACAAAAATATTATGAAGGGGCAACTCGAAATATCCTTTCAGCTGGCTGACCCTAGCACATTCAGGGTCTGCCTGTAGCCTATGATCAAAAAGGGTAATCCAGAGATCGTAAAGGATGAGAAGTACTTGTTTTTCTAATTGTAACAGCACAACTGGGCTTCAAGAAATCTGATGCATTAATCTAAACTAAAAATTAGTCTGAGTTGTTCCTCAAAAATTTTCAGCTACTACTGTAGCTCATGAGAATCAAATTCAATATGAATGTGGAAGCGGGGGCAAGTGTTCTGATGAAGTTTTCAAACCCCTCAAAGAACTGGTCAGTGCAGCACTTCAGGTTTCCCCCATTCATTCAAAAACACAGATGAAACAGAATGACTTAAAAGGAAAACCAGGCTACTATGAGTACAATCAGCTGGAAGTACATTTTTCAATTTAAATTCTATTTGGCGTTTGATCAGTTTTGCAGCTGTGCAGAGCTGGAGGGAATGGGCTAGATTTTTTTTCTTTTTTAAACAGACCTGAATATATCTGTTTGTATACTTTACATTCACATGATTCTAAAAAGCCTAACAGTGAAAGTGTCATCCTTAACTAATACATGCTACAGAAGCAGACTTTAGCTTGTAGAAAAATACAATTATTTCATGGCTAACAGCATTAGCGACAGGGGAACCTGAACCTTCTGCATTTGTAATCTGCAAAGATGTCAGTGTTGATTTCGGTGGTTAGTGGCCTAAACAAAAGCTGTGAAAGCCAGAGGCATAATTTAAGTTTCCATTTCTGCAGTCACCATTTGTACTTCCAAATCATCCAGCTTCAGGCTCTTCACAATAGTTTTCTATTACATACATACTAGATAACATTCAACTGTTTTGAACTACAGTGGTGTAAATTACACTAACGCAAATAAAACATGGCAGAACTTGCCCAGATTTTCTTGGATAAATCTTGCCACTACTTTTAGCTTACCATTCCATCAAGGACTTTGCCAAACACTACATGTTTTCCATTTAACCAGGAAGGCTTTGTCACACTGATGAAGAACTGGGATCCATTGGTGTCTGGACCAGAATTAGCCATGCTAACCCATCCTATTCCATAGTGTTTAAGTTTGAAGTTCTCATCTGGAAATTTTTCCCCATAGATGCTTCTTCCTGTGACAAAAAAATCAGAAACAAACTTTAAAAAAAAAAAATCTGAACCAAACCAAACCCTTTTAGTTCAAAAATGGGAAAAACAAAGTATATATTCAGGACTTGAAGATTCATTGTTTGATTAAACATAGCAACATCATAGTTCCATTGTCAGTGATTCCACAACTAAAAGCATTTTGGTGTAAAGAAAAAGATAATATAAAACATCGCATGTAAGGAGAGAGTATTTAAAGCTGATGATGCGTTATCCTTTGAATTTAACAAGGAAGCTGTGTACCTTCAAAGGTCCTTCTTACATATACCACTGAACAACTGTACTTCACCCTAATTTAACAAATTTAAATTATGTATCTATGGCCACTAAAAATTAGGTTGCCATGTTTTGTGACGATTTTAATCTTTACTTTCCCAACCTTTCCTCCTAATAAGAAAACACTTTAGACATGTCTAGAAATATATGAAGATCAAATGGAGGTTAGCCTAAAAGGTTTGTTGTGAACTTGTACCATCCGTATTACATACAGATTTTGATGTTTCTAAGATAGTTCAGAAAACATTTGAGTCATGTTTAAACCACCATCACTTCAAAAAGAGAAGGCTGTCTGTCTCATTCTTTATTTGTACAGTGCCTAGCACAGTGGTCACACTGTTCCCAACACCACCAGCTACTATCCCAATAAATGGTATTAGTAGGCAAAAAACACTGCCTACCTTTAATGCTAAAACTGTGTCTTTCGTATTTTAGCCTTCCCCATTGCTCACTGCAAGGAAAAGGAATGTGTGTTTTCCGTTCTGTCCCAGTGGGGAAATCGCTAACACTATATGCAGGCAGTTCAAATCCTAGCACATGAAGCGTGCATGTGTAAAGGAAGTGATCAGAAGCCACAATGCAAGAGAAGGACTGCCCTCCTTAGTGGACTACACTGCCCTTCTGGAGGCTCATGAGTGAGCGAAACAGCCAAAATTCACACCATCGCTAGGTTTATGGGTTTAGAGTTAGTATGGGGAAAAAAGGGGAGAGGACATGACCCTCATTTTCTAATTTTGCTACCCATTTTGAAATTCCCTCCCATAGCATGTTTCTGAAGTTTCCACAGAACTAGCTGAGTTCCTTCCCTACCTGCCTTCCTTCTCTCTACACGACTACACTATTTCATCACACATTAGTTTTCTGCTGGATGACTTGAACTGGTTCACGTATACATGCAATCACTGAGTGCCTCAAGGGAGGAGCACTGTCCCAAAGCCAGGGCAGGACAAGGCTGGAGACATCCATCTTTTGGAGATGGTATGTTGTAGTAGCAGCAGCTCAGTTAGTTGCATGGCTCCAACCCACCACACAAAGCCATGCTTCTTGAAAGGGGGACAAGTCACAGACAGAAAAGAGCTATGCAAAAGCTGAAGACAAACAAAGCTCTACACATACTTAAAATCAAGTAATTCAAATAATTGCAGCTCATGTTCCAAGATGCCTGGAAAAGTGCTAGATGGTCTAAAACCTTTTTCTTTTTTTTTTTTTTCATTTATTTCATTTATGACCTGAAAGACTGAGGGAATTACATGGTTTTGCCTATCATTTCAGCAGGGATTCAAAGGAAAGGGAACCTGGAAGACAGTAAACATGTTACCTCCTGATCCATCTCCAGCTGTAAAGTCTCCCCCTTGAATCATGAAGTCTTTGATCACACGATGAAATTTACTTCCTTTGTATCCATATCCTCTCTAAGAAAATGAAATAATCATTTAAATGAATGTAACATCCAGTTCTATACAGTCACATGGAAACACATATGGGTGAATAACCAGATTTCACAGACATACCACCACCAGATACAAACACTGGCAAGAACATTAAACTGAGATGCAGGTGAATGTAGCTGAATGTTTTGCCACAAAGCAGGTTATCAAAGCCACAGCCTTTATTTGACTGATATCCTACCACTACATGTCAGATCTGCATGGCAAGTACAGTCTGAGGTAGCAATATCCAGCATCTCATAATTACATCTTGCGAACCAAGTCCCAAGGACCTGAGAAGTCACACACCAGTGCACCACCTTGGGAACGGCACTCTTGCACAGGTTCCACGGAATTAAGATTGACAGTTCACAACTGAAACAGCTTTAAACAAATATTTACTTCCCAAACCAAACTTTGATACACTTAAGTGGAAGAAAACTGCAAACATACTTCTCCGGTTGCCAGCGTAATGAAGTTCTCCACGGTTTTGGGGACAACTTTTCCAAACAATCCAATTACAATTCTGCCAATATCTTTGCCTCCAATCTTCACGTCAAAGAACACCTGAACATTTTTGTGAGTAGAACAAAAGTGATACAAACATGAGCGCAACAATAAGGCCAAGCTTTTGAAAGTACAAGGTATTAAGAAACTGCTTCTGGCTGGTCTATATTAATAGTAGCTCTCAGTTCCTGAGTGTGCTGTTTGAGAAAAATACTTCCAGAGCTATCAAAATCAGATTATGCAGAAAAATGTTTGAGAACTGGTGAATTAACTTTTTGTTTCTTAGTGCTTTTAATGGCTCAGTGAGACTGCTCTATCACACATTTGAAGGCAGTGTTCAAGAACACTTTTCCCTGACATGCATGTCTTTAAAGCTGTACAGAAAAGACAAATCATGAAAGTAGGAAAGAACTCCAGTGCGGTGAACAATAACAAGGAAGTATAGTACTGACAATCCCCACAAATGATAGTTTGCTATCCACTCATAACCTTCGCTGTTCTAAGCATTACTATGCATGTGATTAAGTACAGGCTAAAGCCTAAATGCCATTAAATTGACAAACAGTAGGAAAAAAATCCTACAGCTCAAGCAGGGAGGTGCCTTCCTAACTATGGATTCAAACCTGGTGGAGAAAGGACCAGGCTATGCTATTCAGCTAAGAAGCTTGAAGCCTAGAAGCTTGAATGTAAACATTGTTAGAATGCAACTTCAAAAATGTGAATGAGTTATAAAGCATTTGAATATGGTTCAGAATATATGAATACGTACTTGAACGTGCAAAAATGTTCCAAAAATTACTGAAAATAGAAACAGCTGTTAGGAAAAAAGACATTTTAGGATTCTGTAAAAGAACATAAAGACTATTACAACTTCTAGGAAACAGTAATGTGTATTCCTATGATGTGGTATTTGCTGTTCCTTGTGGTGCTCAACCACATATTACTTGTCTGCAATGCTAAGAAATTAGTCCAGTAATAATAATAAATGACCACAGTCTCTTCAATGTGAATGCCTCTTTCACGCTCTCCTACTAAACATTTCTACCATTTCTTGATCTTCCATGTGGTTTTGACTATTGAACTTTTTTGGCTAACTCTATAAAAGCTCTATAAAGAAAATAAAATCCCTTTTGATACACCTCATTCATTTCCTTGGCACTAAATAACATAAAATTCTTACATGTGTGGCTCCCAAAGTTTTAGCAGCACACTTTAACCAACTTTTTAACATTTTCATAAACATACCTCTCCGAATTTTGCCACCAGGGTTATCTAGGTAAGGGGTACTGCCTGCCTACAAACACACCTTATTTTACCTGGAAATTTTCTCCAAGTAGAAGGACTGCCTGAAATATATAACCACATGTAAGTAACACAACTGAGGCTGCCAAACAGTGACCCCAGATAGCAGTAAGATTAAACACTTTCACAGACCACACAGAGTAAAGTCCATCACATACTGTAAAACTAACCCAACCAGAAGGCTTCACCCATGGCAAAGCTACTCTCCTAAGCAACAAACCCAGTACTTCCAAAACATCAGCTAATTCTGTGAACAGCATTGAGTTAGTTCCTGGCTTCCTGCTAGCATGCCACACACCTGTGCTACCTGCCTGGTGATTTTCAGAAAGCTCTGCGCTTCCAAAGAATGCACCACAGAACAAGTTTGTGCATATTTCTGGCAAGGAAATCAAACACAGAAGTATTCGGTAGCCATAGGTACTGTTTTTGTATTTCAAGACTGAAAAAAAAAAAAAAAAGGTGCACCAGTAAGACTGGCTGGTTCCCATCAATATATTAATGTATAATTTGCACAAGATGGTGTATATGAAATTAAAAAATGGCCAAGAGTACTCAATTACTTGGGGTTGGGAGAAAGGAACTGACTGTGAAACAAAGATTTCCTGATTCCTACAGACCAGGTAATACAATGACAAATAAACTCGCAGTAAATCCAAATACTGCCAATGGAAGAGGACTACACAGCCACAGCAACGGGTCCTAAATCAGCTACCACTCAGAAAAGACATCTGGAGTCACCATGAGCAGTTTGATAAAAAGTTTGGCTCTGAGCTTGTGAAGATCAGAGAAGAAAACTGAATTTTTGTAATAGTTAGACATGGGTAAGGACAAGAGATAAGCATAATTATGTATCGCATACATTTGCACTATGCATTCACAGCCTGAGTGCTTTATGTAATTCTATCTTCTCTGTTGCAGAATGATAAAACCCATCTAAAGAAAATAAAGGGCAGCACAGATGCTCAAAGATCTGGAACACCTTTTATATGAAGAGAGATTAAATAAAACTATGCAAGCTGGAACAGAGAACTGCAGTGATATGATGAGCTAAGTAAAGTTATAACTGGCCTGCACAAGGAAGAAGAGCAGGTCCAATTATCTATGTCCCACAGCGGAAGGATCAGGAAAGAGCACAAAATGAAATCCCAGGCAGAAGGTCTGAAAAACCTAAGTACTTTATGCACAATTGAACTTGCCAGAAGATGATTCAGAAGCCACAGCTTATAAGACTTAATCTCAAAAAAAGAATCAAACCCACGCACTACAACTCCGCCGTCAGCGGAGACCCCGCAGCAGCGAGGTTTAATTTTTGAAGTTACAGTTTCTGTAAGGGAGAGGCAGGCTTCGCTGACGCAAAGTTTAAGTGTGCCAGCGCCAACAGAAAGTGAGCAAGCGGTTAAGAAACTCCAAAATCAAAACACTTACAAAATGGGATAGCGAAGACATCAGTCCAAGCCCTTCCCGTAGCCAGCGCTCAGGGGCCTCCCTCCCGCTCGGCATCCGGCCCGGGAAACAGCGAGCCGGCGAGGGACCGGCGTTACGCTTATAGGACCGGGGTGAGAGGAGGCCCGCAGCCCTCCAGAACCCGCCGACAACGGGCGCGGAGCTGGCAGGAAAACCACCCCCAGCGGGGCCCGCTGAGGAGCCGGCGCGGCCCCCCTCACGACAGACCCACCCATCCCGGCTCTCCTCAGGCCGGCGCCCTGGGCGACTTTCCGCTCGGTGGAGCCGCCGCAGCCGCGGGCGAGAGTCACCTTGGCTGTCACGCTGGGTCCTCTCTTCTTGAAGCTCTCGGCTGCCGGGGCCACGAAGCAAAGGCAAGCGATAGCGCCAAGCACCGCCGCTGGTGCCCCGCGGGCCATGGCGCGGAAGTGAGCGCTGCGGCGCCTGCGCCCGCCGCCGGCCGGCTCCTCCTGCGCCTTGTGGCGGGGGGGGTGGGGTGTCACCCACCCAACCGAGTGCGGCCCCCGTAGAGGGCGTGTGAAGAGGCGAGGGGTGGAGGGCGTGTGGTGAGCGCGGACGTCGGGACCGCTGTATGTGCTGAGGTGGGCGCTGGCGGGGCGAGGTATTGCCGCCTGTCCTCAGGCCCTTCTCTCCTCCGGGCCGGGCTCTATACTTGGTGGGTAGTGGGGCTGTCAGGGTGAGCCCTGGTCCCCGGCTGTGTTTGCGGTGGTTATAGATGTCGCGGTGCCCGCTCCTTGCGGGGAACGGGAAGAAGTATGGTCTCCTGGGACACAGCTTCGCCGAGCAGGAGCGGGAGTTACCCGTGAGGGGCTAAGAAGCCGTGCTTTGGGCTTCAGCTGTTCGCACTCGGGCGTTCCCCGAAGAGCCCGCTTTTGGGTGAGGTAGCCAAAACAGTAGATGTTCAGGGGATCTTGGAAGTGGATCATCTCTGGTGCTAAGGTGCTGAGTAGAAACGCGACCCTCTAAGGCCTTTGTAATACTCCTCATTTCTTTATGTTAGCAGTGGAGGTGACTGGCACTCATATCAGCAGCCCCGGCTGTGAACAGTAACGAGCTGCTCCAGATTAATTCATGAAACGCAAATGTCTTTCCCAACCCATTGCCTAAGCAGTCAGAGAGAAGGGTTCCCAGTCTATGGAATTATTTTACCTTTGACACTGACCTGTAGCCTGTACTGTTTGATTCATGTGCATTCAGAAATAAATGGTGTTGGTACTACAGCCCTTAGAGAATATACAGCTTGTGACACATAATGGAATTTGTGGCTTACAAGTGCCAGCATATCAAAGAAAAATGTTTATCAGGTACTGATATACTGAAGCAGGAAGCTGACAGTGGCTTATGCAAACACACTTAGTGTTAAACTCAGCAGTACTATGTTCATGGGTGTATGGCATTGCACTTACGCAGAGAGTTTGATGCTGGTTGCAAAACCAGCCCAGAGCTCATATGACTGAGGAAGAATAGGCTCTGCACTGCCACACATACATTGTCATTGCTGCTGAGCCTCTCAGGTTGAGACTGCCTGCTACGAAGTATTAGATATAATAGTTATAAAATCATTGAATCATTTAGGTTGGAAAAGATCCTGAAAATCAAGTCCAGCCATTAACCTAGCACTGCCAAATCTGCCAGTAAACTATGTCACTAAGTGCTATGTGTACATGTCTTTTGAATACTTCCAGGGATGGTGACTGTACCACTTCCCTGGGCAGCCTGTTCCAAGGCTTGACAACCTGTTCCATGAAGAAATGTCCAATCTGAACCTTCCCTGGCACAACTTGAGGCCTTTTCCTCTTGTCCTATCACTTGGCCCTTCTGAGGAGACAGTGACGCTCACCTCTCTACGTTCTCCTTTCAGGTAGTTGTAGACAGCGATAAGGTTCCTCCTGAGCCTTCTCTTCTCCAGACTAAACACCCCTAGTTCCCTCAGCCATTCCTCATCAGATTTGTGCTTCAGACCCTTCACCAGTGCCATTGCCCTTCTCTGGACCCACTTCAGCACCTCAGTGTCTCTTATAGTGAGGGGCCCAGAACTGAACACAGGATTCGAAGTGCGGCCTCACCAGTGCCCAGAACAGGGAGATGATCTGGCCTGGCCCTGCTGGCCATGCTTTTGCTGATACAAGTCAGGATGCTGTTGGCCTTCTTGGCTGCCTGGGCACAAGGTGGCTCACGTTCAGCCAGCTGATTACCAACATTCCCAGGTCCTTTTCCACTGAGCAGCTTTCTAGCCACTCTTCCCACAGCCTGTAGCGTTGCATGGGGCTGTTGTGGTCCAAGTTCCAGACCTGACACTTTGCCTTGGCCACAGCCCATTAACCCAGCCTGTCCAAATCCCTCTGCAGAGCCTTCCTATCCTTCAGCACTTTCAGCCAGCATGGTGTCATCTGCAAGTTTACTGAGGGTACACTCAATCACCTCCTCTGAACCACTGCTAAAGATATTAAACAGAACTGGCCCTACTGAGCCCTGGGGAACACCACTTGTGACCAGCTGCGAGCTGGATTTAACCACTCTTTGGGCCAGGCCATCCATCCAGTTTTTACTCAGCAAAGAATATGCCTGTCCAAGCCACAAGCAGAAGTTTTCTGTCCTCTGCCTTTCAGGTGGCCTGTCTGGTTGACCAGATACCTCCTAGCAGTTGAGTGTTGGTCATCCTTCTGGAACACTTCTGGTTTAGTTTCATCTGACAGGAATCTAGTTTGTGTGTAGCAAGACCTCTACAGTGAGAGCCAAAGCACAGTAAGTGGGGGTGTTGGAAATACCTGCTTCAAAAGTGCACTCCTGATCCAAACTAAAAAGAACCACAGATATACCCTGATTCACACCTTTGACTATAGGTTGATCATAGACTGGTTTTCATTGGGGGTATCACTTTTCTGCTGTTTTCTGTTCTGCCCCATGTGCTGCCTATACTAGTGCATCCAGGTGCAGTAAGATTTCTCATCAGGACACTTTAGTAAAAACTCATTTCCCAGGCACAGCAAAGTGGTGATTACTTGATTCCATGCTACATAGCACATGAGCAGAAACACTGAATGATCATCTTGCTGAATTGGTGACTGACATGAACAGATCCCCTTTCCTTAAGAGGTGTGAAGCATCTGAAGTTGTGTTGTCTCAAAGAACCACCTGGACTAATGTAGGGCTTAACTTTGGCACCTGGCCCATGTGTTGGCATTCTGTAAAACTGAAGGCTTTACTGCCAGTGTCAGCACTGGTGGCTGCGGGGCTTCAGGGCATGGTTCAAGACATTTGCCTCGTTTTCCCTGTAGCTAATTAGATCCATTCATCTTACTGCTGAAACAAAACTAGTCCATGTGTGTGTAGGTGGTTAAAGTACTTCTGTGATCCTGTGGTTGCTGTATTCAAACTCACATTCTTATTTAAATAACAAAGCAGGCCCAAAACTTTACTATCTCTTTTGCTAGATTCTTTGTTATGTCAGTGCACTTTCAATGAGTATGTGAGTAGGAGAGTTTACTCAGAGTTATCTAAGTATGTATTTATTTTCTCTGCCAGTTTGATAAGATATGGAAAATTTAAAATGATGATTCTGCTGCCTTCCTTGAATTGCATCACCACATAATAATGGTGGTGGACTAGCTCTGGAGTTAAGATTTACTGCAGAAATACAACAAAATCCAAAATTTTACTGATTTGTTGCAGTAGTTGTGTATAAATTTTGAAGAGACTGTACAAATCTGTTAGAAAATAGGAATTTTAACTAAATACACACAGCAGCCCACATATTTACTTCATCACATAAATTTTGATAGTTAAAAATCCAGAAGATGAGAACTTACCATTTCCAGTCTCTTTATCGCTATAATCTACCTTTGTTACACCAAATGTCTGCTCAGGCATTACAATTACACTAAACAAGAAATGGTACAGACTTTGGAATGTGATGAAAATGGAAAAAAGTTTGTCATGGAGCATGTAAGGGGACACGTTAAAATTCTTCAGCACTCTGAATGTAATATTTTTAGGTTTGCAGTGAGTGGTACAGAGAATTTTTGATACTCCAGATCTATGTGAGTCACAAGGTGGAAGTTGACAAAAATATGGGAAAAGGTGGTGTCCTGGGTTCAGCAGTAGCAGTCATTATTCTCCTTCTTAGTAGCTGGTGCAGTGCTGTGGTTTTGACTTTCAGCCTGGGAACAATGCTGATAACACCGGTGTTTTTAGTTGTTGCTAAGTAACGTTTACTCTGACCAAGGCCTTTCCAGAGTCTCATGCTCTGCCAGGGAGGAGGAGAAGCCAGAAGGAAGCAGAGACAGGACACCTGACCCAAAGTATCCAAAGAGGTATCACCACAGCACATCATGCCCAGTACATAAACTGGGGGCAGTTGCCCAGAAGGGCTAGATCACTGCTCAGGTCGGGCTGGGAACCAGTCGGCGGGTAGTGAGCAATTGTATTCTCTTCCCTTGTTATTTCCCTTATCATTATTATTATTGGTGGTAGCAGGAGTGGTTTTGTGTTATACCTTAGTTACTGGACTGTTCTTATCTCAACCCGTGGGAGTTACATTCTTTTGATTCTCCTCCCCATGCCTCTGGGTGCGGGAGGAAGAAGAAGGGGGTAGTGAGCGAGCAGCTGCATGGTTCTGAGTTACTGGCTGGACTTAAACCACGACAGGTGGACCCATAGCTAATGCTAAGCTTGAATCTGAAAGAAGACAAATACTAGCTGATGAGACTGTATTTTCTCAGAGCAGTTCATCAAAGTACTACACTGGTTCAAATCATGAGCTGCAAAGGATCAAGCAATGTGCTGGAAAGACAAGAAAAGATGGTCTGCCTGGGCAACTCCTGAATTTAATACTCCTTAATATTCAGTGTAGGTATGCTACCTACTAGTATATCTATACCTGCTAGTATACGCATACCTACTAGTATACTACCTGCTGGTGTGGGTAGGCCTATTCAGTGTAGGTATGCTGAACAATACTATCCCAGAGTTTCCTTTCACTATCCGTAAAAATGTTGGTGTTTGCAAGGATGACTTCCCTGTTTACTGAAGTGTAAATATGTTTCATCCATGTACAAGATGGCAGTATGAGGCAGGAAGAATGAAGGAGCACTGAAGAAGCTTAAAAACAGCAGCATGAGACAGGATCTGGATTACATTATCTTGGAAAGTTTATCCACTTTGTTGATGCTGCTAAATAATTTCTGGAAGAAGATAAAACAATGTTTAAAGAGGAAATCTTGAAGAGGCAGAAACTTAATATATTCAATGAAAACTCAATTTTACACAGAAAATCTCTTCCTGACACTGAAATAGGTACATGTTCTTTTTGTAAGAATTTGATGTCATGACCATCAAACTGAAAATACACAAAAGCCAGCAAACAGTGGGCTTCATACTAACTGTGAAAAGACAGAAATCATTACAGTAAAACTAAGGAGTAATATGTAAATATCTGTTATGACTTCTTTTTTTTTGTTTTTTTTTTTTTTTTTTGCTTTAATTATAAATGTCTTGAAGTTTTGGGAGGTCTCTACAATCTCATTACACAGACAAACTGATTCCAGTCTGCTGAGGACTACACTGAATTCACTGTGGCTTTGCGCAGCGACAGTTTCTCTATATTAAAAAAAAAAGTGCAAAATCAGGAGAGGGTCTACTGCAGAAGACCGTTCTCTCCTGTTCCATCTTCCCAAGCCATGAACAATTTATTCCCCTCTTCAGAGCAGCTGATTTGAAGACTGTTATTGTTTCTCCCCCCAGTTTTCTTTTCCATAGACTAAACAACCTCAGTTCTTTCAGTCTTTCCACATGGGTGAAGTATTGGAGCAGGCGTCATCTGGCTGTGTAGTTTTTAGTTGAAATGTTACTTTTATCCTTAAGTATGAGTAGAAGTTGCAGACAAGCACATTTTGCGATTCCTTGCCTTCTTTTTTTTCATTTTTTAAAATTGATCGAGTGACATGAGGTTATTGTGACAAAAATTACGTAGCCCATTCAAAGAATATGTTCAAACTATTTTGTGTTTGTATGGTGCACAGGACATTCTGAGTTTTAGAGCTAGCACATGTGCGTTATTTTGGTGCTTGCTGTTTCTGAAGTAATTAAGCCTTTAAAAGAATAATTTACTACTGTTTGACAGTCTTCAATTTAAGTAATAGTATCTGTAATGATGTGTTTCATTGCTTCTGATGGGTTCTTTACAATTTAAAATGATGGGTACAGAAGAAAGATTTATTAAACATATAGCATCTGACAGATTTTGATTTCTAGAAGTATCAGCATTGGCAGTAATTGTAGCACTTCCTTTCAGCACTATGGTGTTTTAGTAAGCTATGATTTACCGTAGTGATACAGAAATATCTCATATCCAAATTGCTCTAGTATATCATGTTATACAGGTAAAAAGAATTCTGGGCATGAAATGCGTAATAATAATGCTTTATGGTTCTGTGGGCACTTTCATCAATGTTAACTGCTTGACAGCTGCCAAGACAAAACTTGGAGTAAGCACTGTGTTCCGTGAGGCTGCTGTAACTGTGCCTTTATTTTAGTTTCCTCACTTTGAAATAGGTTTTTGATTCTCAAACATGAGTCACTGAAAGTGTCATATTTCCCAGGCCTGATGTTTCTCCATATTGTTTCACAATGCCATCACCACATTACTTGTCTTGGGTTTTTAATGTATCACTAGCAGAGTATCGTCATATGTTAAAAGCAAAACTTTAATTCTGTAAAGACTATGAAACTACACCACTTCATCTTATACACTGTCTGAATTATAAGATTGTTAAAGTTATAAAATACTAGGGCCATTGTAATTGCATAGAATTCTAAGAGACCATGGTTAAAATAGCCAACTTAAGGTCAACAAATTATAAGTCAGTATATGTGGCCTTCATGAATAATGAAGAAAGAGGTTTATGAGGAGTTTTGTGGTTTTTTTGTCTTTTCCTTTATGTGACTTCAGAAAGATGGAGTATATCATATCTGCTGTCACTTCTATTAAATCACTTGGAAAATGGCTTAGACTTCTCCTGTCATCTGGTGCACTTATGCAAAATAAATGTGTCCTATGCTTCAGATAAGTGTCTTCCTTTTGGTGAATAGTTCTTAAGGTTTTTAGATTTTGTATCCAAACACAATTTGAAGTGCCAGTGTTTCCACTCTAATGGGCAAAGCATTTATTTAGATGATACAGCAATGTGTTTTCAGAATAGCACAGCTGGAGTGAGAACTGTTTTTTGCTTTGAGCACATACGTTTACAGGATAGCAGAACTATTTGTAATTGCACATCTTACTGCAGTGAGCATTTAGCATGCAGTCATTCATTTGGATCCTGTTTTTCATAATGTCTGCAGTTGCATAAGATTCCTTACGTGAAAAGAAAAGATCTAGCAGTAGAGGCTAGGTGTAAGGAAGTATACAGTCAGATTTATTTGTTTTCAAGGCAAAAAAGCTAAAACTTAGCTAAAAAAGATAAAACTTCATCACATCTTATAATTGTGTTGGGGTTGGGTTTTGATTTTTTTTTTTTCCTCTTATTATTACCTATGATAAAGATTCTAGTTCTCCAGACACTTTTGCACATCCCTTTACTATGTCTGTGGTCTCTTTTCCATGGAACTACTTACACCTAAAGGTAAGTACGTAAGTGTTTGAAAAGCATGCCTATGTCAATATCTCTAAATTCCAGTGATTGATACTTCTAGCCTGATAATGCCCAGAAGTGCAAATCATGATATACAGCCTGTGGCTCTGGGCTCTTAAGGCAAAAGAGGGGAAAATTGCTTCATTAAAAAGGCAAATGAGAAGATTAAAGAGTTGTGAAGCAGCATCTTGTCATGTGTGTATGGTGAAGAATTGATCCAGCTTTGTTCTTGTGAGGTTTTTCATTATTATTAATATAGTTATTGGGGGTGGGGGTGGGGGGGCGTGACAAGGAGAAGGTGGGGGAAGAAGGAAACAGGAAGAGTGAAATAGAGAAAGTTTGCTAATAGTTTAGGAGGTAAATAGCAACTCAGTAAGTAACACTCGGAAAACAACTAACCTACTCATCATTGAGAATGAGTGTGCATGGGATTGGTCCCCACCTTCAAAATACCAGAGAAGATTGTTAATAGTCAAGAGAAGAAGTGGGGCTTGCAACCGTTGAAGAAGACAGTGATAATGACGAGTACAAGAGTTTTTCCTTTACAAGTCATAATGAAAGCAGTCAGATGTTAGAGAGCTTATGTATGAAAAGGGATAAGTTTAGAAAAAAAAACAGACTATCTTGAACCAGGGAGAAGGCTGCTTTGAGGATGGTTTTAAGTGGACAAAAATATGTCTGTCGGTGGTTTGTTTCAAGGTGAGGAAAAATGATATTTCTCTCTTCAACTCACTCTGGAGCCTGCTCTGCTGACAGACATACAAAGTTAGCTTCATAGAAGTACAGCTTAAAAGATCCAGAGAAAACAGATGTGTATAATTTCAGTGTCCCTGAAGTTCAGCATTGTTATTCCCATGCTAATCACAGTGTCTGATCAGAGACCTCATCTATCTAGTAGGTTTCTAATCAGCGAGATGCAGTGTTATTGAAAAGATGAATTAATTTACTATATTACAGTGCACTCTACATAAGAAAGTTCTCTTAAGCTGCCTACAAAGATTTGGGGCCAGTTCTTCATGTGCGTATTTCTTTTAGCTTTGAAAGAGATTTCATGTTTATGCATGTGCAGTTGCCTACAAACACGACTTAGATACCTCCCTATTTGTTTCATGTTTCCGGTCATTATATACTGAAACACATGAAAATACATACTGAAGAAAATATTTTGTTAGAGTTGTAATATTCTTCTTGGAGATGTTGCAAGTTAGATACCAAATTTCTGAGAAATACATGCCATGATCCTTTATCTATATGAAATAATTTTGTCTGGATTTTCAGAACTTAAACCTGTGCAGTAGCTAAAGGAACTCTGCCAGTATTTTATAAGAAAAGGCCACTAGTGCTGCTTTCAAGATAGTAAGTGCTCAGGCAAGTATATATAGTTGGTGCTTTTCCCTTTGTATCTTTTGTTTGAACAGTGTTACAGTCAGTCATTTATAAACTTCTGTACAGTGATCCTTGTTAAGAATTTCTGTGTCACAAAATCTAGGAAAGTTAGATGGTTTCTAGCACTTGAAAAAGAAAAGCAGTATCTTGACTAGTATGATACAATAATTCTGCATATATTGACGTATTATGGGTGTTTCCATGGGTATTGTCAACATTCAAATGAATGCCATTGATGCTATCTTCTTTCTGTTATCTTATTTGAAGTTGATTCTTCGTATTCCAAGTGATATGTTTTATAAAAATCCTACTCTGGAGTGCTTCATACATTCTACATGTTGTGTCCAGCAACTGGTTACAGAAATCACCCTTATAATTTTTCACTGGTTTTTGGTTTTGTTTTTATTTTTGTTTTTTAATGCTGGTAATGAATGGTAATATAAGTGTGTTATTTTTGATAAAGGAATTCTAGATAATTTGGAAATAATTCTGGTTCTCAGTTTTGGAGAGCTGCGCTGATGGCAGTGGGACTCCTTTGCGCTGGGTTGGCCTTGGCTGGACACCTCGTGCCCTCCACCCTGCTCTATCACTCCCCTCCTCAGCAGGATGGGAGAAAATAAGGTAAATAAAAAAACAGTGGGTCCAGATAAAGGCAGTTTGATACATCAAAAACAGAAGTGAAGGAAAAAAAAGATTTATTCTCTGCTTCCCATAAGTAGGCAGTGTCCAGCCACTTCCTGGGAAGTAAGGCTCCAGTATGTATAGCAGTTGCTCTGGAAGACAAACATTGTAATAACAAATGCCCTCCCTTCTTCCTCCTTAGGCTTATTGCTGAGCAGATGGTCTGGAATATCCCTTTAGTCAGTTTGGGTCAGCTCTCCTGGCTGTGTCCCCTCTCAGTCTCTTGCCCACCCCCAGCCTACTGCGTGAGGATGAGGATGTTGGAGAGACAACCCTTACACTATGCAAGCACTGCTCAGCAGTAGCAAAAGCACTTGTGTGTTGTCAGCACTGTTCTAGCCACAAATATAAAGTGCTGCACTATGAGGGATGCTATGAGGAAAATTAGCTAACCCAGCCAGACTCAATACACCTTTACATTGCCAAGTCAGATGTTCAGAGTTGCCTGAATGGTCTCGACACTGAATTGCCATTATTGAAAGAGGAACCAAGAGACCTGACATGAAAACCTTGGGATTTTCAACCCTTTGTGGAAAACTTCTCAGCTTTCTGTTGCTGGAAGGGAGCTTTCAGCATTAGGCAACTTTTCAGTATTGTTTTTAGACCTCACAGTGTTAAGCTAGTGGAAATGAGTAGTGTTTTAAGTGTCAGCAACCCCCTAAGCCCTGAAGACTACACAAAGCATTTTAAAACAAGAACTTCTTACAGAATGCATAGAATATACATAATGCATGGAAATGCAACTGTCTGGAATGACAATTTGCTCATACTGCTGTCAGTTCTCAGTATTTAATTCATCAGAAACTGATGCTGATGACATGCCTTCCACTTGCCATTTGTGTTCTCTGTATTTCCTGTGAAGCAAGACCTGCTAAGTCTTAACTGTAAGTATTTGTTCTTAGTACAATGCCATTAAATGTTTTACTGGGTTTTGGTTTTATCACCCATTGATACTAAGCAGTGTAACATGTCAAAAAAAGTAGAAACAGTCTGGGAGATTTAAATTGGTCTGAATTAGCAGAGCAGGTCTCTGAGCAACCTGATGCAGCTGAAGACTTCCATGCTCATTGCAAGGGGGTTGGACTAGATGACCTCTAAAGTTCCCTTCCAACCCAAACCATTCTAGGATTCTATAAAAAGGAATCAAATTTGTGATTGTGAGCAAAGTGGTATAAATAGCTCAAGGACCAGATGTGTTAGTATCATTTTACTGGGAAATGCTTTCAGAAATATGACTTCACATTGTGTTTTAGATTTTGAAATGTTTAGTGTAATTTTAGCATGCTGAAACTTTTGTTATTTCTTCAGTCTTTAGATTGCTTATACTTTGCTGGATGCCGTATTTTCTCTCTGTCTGGAAGCATACCTTAATTACATAATGTTTTGGATGGCACATTTCACAGTATTTTGGTTGACAAAGTAATGATTTGGAACGTGAAACAGATTACAGAATCCCATTTATATTATTTCACCCATTAAGTTATAGATAATTCTCATTAAAAGCCTAAAAGCCTTACATTCATTATTGTTTTTCAGTTCAAAATAGGCTTTGGTGGATTTGGATCAAATCCCACAAATGCTACCTGGAATCTGCTTTATTTTTGTGTCAATTTTTACATATCTTAAAATGTAGCCCTGGTTTGTAGCAGAAGCAGCAGAGTAGAAACAGAGCAGATGTTTCTCTGATTGTATCTAGGGATGTGTTGATGGTATTCTTAGAAAGAAATTTTGGCTTGGCAAACTCTGGTGGCATTTTTCTGCTCATTAAAACATCAGAGTGATAAAGTCCATGTACTGCTCTGTTCCAAAATGTTCAGGCTTCTTTAAACATTAGCATTCTTATGATTTAATTGGTACTGCAGGCTTCTAAGGAACTCACTTTTTACAGATCTCTTCCTTCACATCTTTTCTTCCATCAACCTGACAAGTGAGAAAAAAAGTCACCCCGAAGACTGTCAATTGTGGCTGCTGCTGAAGCCAAGGGATTACAGTGAATATTCAAAATTCTGTTCCAGGAAAGCTTTTTCCATTCTGGGCCTATGCCCCGTCTCTCTCCCAGTTGACAGAAAAGCCAGCACTTCCTTAGATTTAGTAGTGTTTTGTGTCAAAATTTTCTAACTTCAGGCAGCGTAGCCAGGGAAGTGATAGCTTTGTATGCATCCCTTTGTAGAAGACCTCAGTAGTGTTTAAATCCGGAGTTTATTCACAATTGTTATATATTGCTATAAAAGCAGACTGATATATCATGTGACATGCAAACTACTGTTTTCACACTTGGGATACCAGTCTGTAAATTTGAGCTAGTAAATCTTCTTGAATGTGAAGACAAAATTGGTACTCCTTTCATAAACACATTGGCTATGTATATTAGGTCTAATGGAGCAAATATTCCCCTAGAGGATAAACAGTGTCATCCACAGCTAAAGTGTTGTCTTTTAATGACATGGTTCATTAATTATAATGTCATTAGGAAATTAGATTCAAACGGTTTAGAAAAGCAGAATGAGTGTTTGAAATTTAAGTTAGAAATTGGATCTCTTTTTCTGCCTCTTAGTATCAATGTAAACTCAGTTCTTACAAAGTGGTGTTTGCCTCTGTCAAAGCAGGATATAGAAGAGCACATGAATAGCACATGAACGCCATGTTGGTGAAGCCTTCCAGCAGGGGTGTCCTTGTTGGCTGACCTTCTCTCTGTCTTCTGTCTGTGATGCTTCCCCATTAATTGCTTTTTCTGTCTGAGTAGGATTTTTACATTTGGTAGTGCAGAATTTGTACATTTGGCAGCCTGTAAGGATCAACTTGGCTAAGTTTTTGTAGTGAGACTGTGTGTCCACACATAGTCTTTTCTGCCAGAAGGTATGAGTGGTAGAAGAGACATTTCACAGTCATGATCTGCTTAAATGAAGCTTATCTGTAGCTGTAACTGTACCTCTTACAAAGTCAAAGATAGAGGCATGATTCATGCTCCTTCTTTCAGGTCTAATATAGGTCTGTATGGCTACAGACATTATCACAAGTCATATTTCAGCCATGATCTGGATGACCAAAATTTTCAGGGGTCCCAGTCCTGGTTTCTAGAGATAGATAAGATGACCATGGCTTTCAGATAAGTTTATTATAAAGAACTTCTCTCTGAAACCTGGGACAAGAGCAGGTCATCTGTAAGGGACAGCTAAGAAGACAGGTGCAAGTTCATACTGTGGCAAGCTGGGATAAACCTGAAGTTAAGGTTTCAGCTTTCCTTTCCTTCCTTTCCCTTCCCTTCCCACTGTCTCTTTCAAAGATTTACAAAAAGTTTTATCTCATCAGTGACTTATATCACTACCTCACTGCTGTACAGAGATCAGTGGCTCAGTTGCAGGCCCCATCTGTGTTTTTCACAGGTTAGCATTGGGAAAGTAGGTGACAAGTCCTCACTGGAACAGCTTCCAGCAGTATAATGACAACTGTGTACCTTCCACTATTAAAACATCAGTATGCTGACAAGAAATCAAGTGCAACTAGCTCATTCTGAATCACAGCAAGGTCAAAATCATGCTGAGAGATGGTGCTTTGATACCTATCTGAGATACAGTTTCCAGCAGTATACAGACCTCTGCCATCACTGTAGGCTTGGCATCCTATCTGAAATTGGATAATTGGGTAGCATCAGTATCTACAATTGCCTTATTTAACATTTTATTTCCTGGAAACTTTGACTCTCCCTGCTGTGCAAGGACCTGGTTATCAGCAGCCAGTGGATTTTGTTGAAATCTTGAACAAATCTCAGGTGCTGCAGTTGAAGCTGGCCAGCTAACGCTGTTAAGAGCCCTTCAGTCACTGAGCTCCTATTCACCTTTGCATCTGCTTTTCCAGCAGGATCACCTTCAAAGTTGTGAATTGTTTGAGTTG